>NC_132938.1:73908666-74211696 GCF_034638445.1 Ciconia boyciana | reverse complement strand
TATTTTACTGAAGCATAATTGAGAAATCTCGTAATGCAGTTTACTGCAGAGGTGGGAATAGAACCTAGTTCCTAAATCAAAATAATAAGAAAAAAACCACCACAACAACAGTGGTTATAATATAAAATCATGTAAAACCACACGGGTGCTACAATACTGAGATCTCCCCACATGCAGGTTAATGAGCTAACTGGTAGTCTAGACAGCAATATGTAATTTGGTGTCCTTGGTCCCTCTGTCAAAAGAATATGTAATTATTCTTTGCAAAATGGGACAGCTTCAAAGAGAAAAATGAAGAGCTCTTCATCTTTCCACTCAGAGCCTAAATCCTTTTGGATTTGACGATTAGGGAGGGTTGGGAAAAGAAAATTGGGTCTAGATCCCACCATATAAAAGAAGCATTTGTCCTCAGTGGCCAGTATCGTGGGCAAATACTATGATCAGTATGGTATAAAAAGGGCCTCTATCAGCATTTCTTTCTCTGGTAGTTTTCTGTTCAATACATGTCTTCCCAGAACACCTAAAAATAGGATCCTATTTTGTTAAGATGTTTGTTAAGATGTTAAAGACTAAGTACCAAAGATTTCCAGAGCAGATGGTATGACTTTTGGAATACTTTTGCAGGATGTGAGAAATCTGTATTCAGTTCTCTCCGCCTCAGATAACGTCTGCATCCATACCCAGCTTAGAAGAGTTTCTAAACAGCAAGTTGGAGGATTATCTCCTGTTTTGCTGTTCCAGTCTAGCAAAGCATTTAAACATCTCTTGGTGCACAACTAGGCACATGTGCCACCTTCTACGGCTAATCACTGATTAAATATAGACTCATTTGCTTGCTCTCCAGTGAGTATTTAGTATTGTGTAAAAAATTTTGCTCAGTAGGTATTTGTAGAAGACACACAAAGTGACACCAGGCATCTAACAGAACCATTAGAGAGCTTGCCCTCTTGCCAAAGGGAGAGATCAAGAGAGCAAACCACACCTGCCGTGTTAGTCATATAGAGGAATGTATTATCAGAAAATGAGCGTATTATCAGAAAATACGGGGACGTGATGGTGGTAAGGGAAGACTAAAAATCTTACACTAACAGAATGCATTACTGGGAAGGACTTAACTGGTACTTACCTGGCAGATGTTGAAAAGTTCAGAGATTCTGGACAATTGGATACATTTCCGGAAGGTAAGACTTTCCTAAGCCATCCTACTGATGACAACAGAATTACTGTACCGGTTAAGCTGGGAAACAGTACTTCTTCACCATTTCCCTGGAATAAGTACCTGCACACTCGCATTATAAACTGGAAAGACATAGAGAAAAAATAAGAATGTGGCTTACGGAATTGCTGGTATAAAAAGAGGATTTGCCCAGCCCTCTGACTCCCTTGGACTGCTTCGATGGCCTCAGACATCCTGGGGCTGCGTCTCACCCTGGTTCCCCTCACCGGGCCTGATGCTGACCTCCACCCGTGGCCAATGTTCCAGCCCTTCCTCGGCCCAGCCCTGTCCCCAGGGAGGTGCTCGACGCCCAGGGCTGGGGCTGTCCCCGGCCGCTCTCGGCCTGCCCTGCTCCTGGCTGGGGCGCTGGGATGGGCCCTGCCCTGGTGCTCCCAGGGAGCCCCCAGCCCCTCAGCACCCTGACACCGGGAGGGCATCGTTCCCAATTCTCCTGCCTTGCTGCAGGATCAGCACTTCGAATGCCATTACCAATATACGTTTACCTAACCTGTTCTTGCAGACTGTACTAATGCCAGGCACAACAGGCCTCCGTTGTAAAAGAGAGATTCCAAAGAGGATGGAAAAAGGAATATTTCATTTTGAGATCGAGTTTTGTTTTGATAATTTTATTTCCTTGCTGTTATGTTACTGTAAAATACTCGAGTATTTAGATTGCAGGATAATAGCTGTTTCAAATAAATCAAACAAGAACATTTCCTGTGCATATGTTGTCACTAATGTTACTCAAGGTCCTTGTTTTATCTTCTTGGTCTTGGTCTGCTCTTACAAAGAAAAACCTTGCACCTATAACAGCTCTGTCTCTCCCTCTTTCCCCAATCTCCTCCTCCTCCAAGACACTTAAATTGGCCTGACAGTACCTTGGACAAGTAAGATAATGAGAGAAAGTGTAGGAGACATATGAAAATAAATTCATTTGAAGAATTTTGTACACTTGTTGGTGTGCAGGTAAAACCCTACTTCAATTCCAGTTTAGTCTAAATAAACCAAGGAGAATAAAAGTAGGTTCTTAGCCTTCTGTGTATGTGTGTAATTCCAGTCTACTACAGGTGAACATCTTGCCCTGCCAGGTCCACTGCAAAGAAGGTAAACGGACCCATTAATCAAAATACCAAACATCTATGTAGAACTACAATTTTATAGTTGAGTGAATATACGTAAATAATCAATGAATGCGAACGGAATTAAAAAGTGAGATACGGGGTTGTCCCTCTCACAGTCATAGTACAGAACTCACAACTTAGAGAAAAAGAAATGAGATAGTATAAAAAGGTATCTGAACTGATCACTCTGCACTCTCAATATAAGCTGATTATACCAGAAGTTTGTCAATTTTTCAGCAGCCGTCCAGACTATATTGCTTCCAGACTATATTGCTAGAAGTGAAGATCTCTCCCTGCTCCCATCCTATTCCCAGGATTTGTGTTCCCTCAGGGCTTTTGAAGAAGAAAGAAGAGAGCAACAGAGACTGTTCCGTCTTGCTGCAGGTGAGAATACCTCTCTGGGTTGATCTTGTATTTTAACACCCTGTTGTATTCCCCCTGCACTTATTCAACATACAGAAGCTAAATTGGTTGAAAATGGCTTTCTTAAAAGATCAAAATCTCAGAAGGCTTTGAACCCTTAAATAATATGGAAGATCACAAGAAGCCCATTCAAGTTAGAAGAATCTGCTCATCACCTTGAATTATATCAGTACCATCCTTCTCTTTATTGCCCTTAGAGTGTGCGGAGTCAAAGACAACATGGCATAACAAATGACACTCTGTGGCCTGCTGTTTTCTGGCTGCCATTTGTACGTTAAATCACCAGCAGCTGTCATGATCAGAAAGAGTGGTAGTCAGTGTTGAAGGGAATAAACATACACAGGCAAAAATGAGGGCTTGATTCCTTCGGGAAAGAAAGCAAAACAAAATAGAGTGCATAGACAAAATAACAAAATAGAGTGCATGGAGTGGTATAGACAATACAGGTGGTGAATGTATACTCATAATGTTGTAAAAGGACTATGGGGCAAGTGCTTTATAAGGATCATTTACATACCTCAGTACTTCTGTCTGAATTTGTATTGTGTATTGCCTCTCAAAAAGTGAATTGAAAATGCTTTTAAATGTCAGGCATTTTTATTAGGATTGTTTACGTGTGCTTATGTCGTACAATAGTTACTACAATAAGTAAAAGTTTGGAGTTTCAGAAGGTTACACCTAACTTTCTGTCCTGGTTTCAGCTGGGATCGAGTTTATTTTCTTCCTAGTAGCTGGTGTAGTGCTGTGGTTTGGATTTAGGATGAGAATAATGTTGATCCCACCCTGATGTTTTGGCTGTGGCTAAGCAGTGCTTACACTGGTCAAGGACTGTTCAGCTTCCCCTGCTCTGCCGGGTGCACAAGAAGCTGGGAGGGGGCACAGCCAGGACAGCTGACCCCAACTGGCCAAAGGGCTATTCCAGACCATATGGCGTCATGCTCAGTATAGAAACTGGGGGAGTTGGCCGGGGGGCAGCGATCGCTGCTCGGGGATGGGCTGGGCATCGGTGAGCGGGTGGTGAGCAGTTGCATCACTTGTTTTTCCTGGGTTTTGTTCCTCTCTCTTTTTTTGTTGTTTTCCTTTTCATTACAATTTATTATTATTATTATTATTATTATTATTATTATTATTATTATTATTATCATCATCATCATTATGTAATTTACTTTATTCTACTTTATTTTATTTCAGTTATTAAACTGTTCTTATCTCAATGCATGAGTTTTCTTACTTTTGCCCTTCTAATTCTCTCCCCCATCCCACCGGGGAGGAGGCTGAGTGAGCGGCTGGGTGGTGCTTCATTGCCGGCTGGGGCTAAACCACAACGCTCTCATATTTGGGGGATAATGCCACCTGCTTCTTAGCACAGTGAGCTGACTTCACTGGGACGTCTCTGTGGAGCCACTTTTTGGGTCCCTTTCTTTGAACGAACTGGGGAGCAGGCCATTCCTATGAAATTCTCACTTGGTCTGTACTCAGGCTGAAGAGGTTCCTTCACAACTCACAACCGAAAAGAAATTAGTTGTTGAATGTATTTAATCTAAAAATACTTCATATCTCCAAAGACTGATTTTAAAAATTTCTGAGCAACCAGAGGTCAAAGGGTGCCAGGTATACTCAATATTTTTCAAAAGTAAGTTAGTACATTAAAAGATTCAGAATTCCTTTCTCCCACAATTATGGATGCAGTATTTCCATCATCTTTATTTCAATGTTAAGCTTTCTTTGTTCAGTAAACACAGGATACATTTACAAATGTCTGCTGGGAAGGTACTGTGAATTTTTCTTCCTCTCTTAGCTGCATATTTATGCAATCCATGCTGAGCACTGCTTTGCAGGTAGGAACTTATGCATGAAAGAGCGTTGAATTCCTCTTGTTTGTAGATTGGGTGCCTTTCAACTGATTGAGTCTCACCTGCTACATCTGTTAGCACTTCACTGGAAAGTGTCTTTCCTTGATGGCCTGTCACTCTTCAAGAAAGATCCTTCCCTTTTGTTCCTAATCTCTGCACAGCATTGTTTTCTCTTTGTTAGATGGATCACTTCTCCAGAATTCACAATCTTTAATAAACACATCATCGACAAAATGCTTTCATCTATTCTTTAGATTTTGTAACATCTCTAGAAATTATTTTGCTCCTTCTACATGTTTTGCATAAACTTGTCAGCAAATCTGTTTACCTCACTCTCAGAGAACTAAAGTTTTTACTTTTAAAAAAATCTTTGTTCTTCTCCCAGCTCAGTAACTATTCATCAGATGGCTTGCACTCTTTGGCGGTGGTTTTTTAACCACTCACCGTGACAAGTGAATTGATCATACACAAGCCCAGGGCTCAGATATCCCACTGGTATCAGTGTAAAAGAAAAATCTAAGATCTGGATTTTTACTATATGCAAAATACCTGCAGCAGAGTCTTGAATTTCTAAGTTTTAGCTTTAGCATGTGTTACAAATTGACACCATCCAATGTCCCCGTGCAAATATACTTGACATTCAGTATATGAAAGTTGCTTGAATGTAGCATAAAAATTCTGCTTCATATCGTATGTGATTTGCTGATTAATGAAATGCATGCAATGTATTAGTACAAGGACAAAATACCTTTTCTAACTCATACTTGGGTGTGGACATCAGATTTTTATTTGCCAGTATTGGTAAAACAATAGCACCTAGGAGACCCATTTGTAGGCAGAGCCGCTTGTACTAGTGAATGCACAAACACACTAATAAAAGATGCCCTCACCATACTGATCTTACAGTTTAAAGTCAACAGCGGGATTTAGACAAACAGAGGACCACAAGGGAAAATACCCAACAATGAGAAGTGGGAACCTAATCTATACAGTACTGAAATTCAGTGGTCCTGCATAACAGATGTGTAGGAAAGATGGCCTGCTGGCAGAGGATGAGCAGGGATGAAAAAAGTTGAAGATTAGAGCTTTTCTCCACAGAAATATTAAGCCCCAAATTTCAGTACTTGTGTAAGACCAGAGATCTGTCCGGGGACTCACAGCCTTCAGAACTAATGAAGACAAAATGCTAAAGTTAAGGTGTGGCTGACCTTTTGGAAATCCATAAGTTTGAATTGTGGTTGCATGCCACAGCCCAGTCCCATCCCATCCAAGTTTAGACATCGACATCAGGTGACCTCATTAGGATATAGCAGTAAGGTGCTAAATGGAAAGGTGCTAAGGGAAAGACAGAAGAGTATCAGGGGAAGTTGAAATTGAAGCAGCACTGAAATGACTGCTGGTGCTGCTTACCTGGTCAAGAGGGAGCTGAAGGTCAAGAGGGATGCTCCAAATTTTGACACTTCATTTAAGTACCAAAACTTCAATACAATAAACTCGATCTTAGGAGCCCCATCTTCTTCAGGCCCAAGGCAGAGAGTCCTCTTCAGAAGCTGCACATTGACCAGAAAAAGCTGCATTTTAAAAATCTTGGCTAAACCAAGTAATTGTGTTCGTATACATTGTTCAGATGTTGGTGCCAACGTTAGAGCCCTTACCTGGGAAGTGGCATGCCCATCGTCTCCCCCCATCCACAGCCCTGGCTGGTTTCCTTCGTGTCACCGTCATGTGTGCAGGGCACGTGAGGTGAGGGTGACTGCACGCTGGCCCGTTTTGGAGATCAGGCAAGTACCTTTAATCACCCTTTTCTCTTGGGACACACCATCTAATGCAGGTCTCTCAGATCCTAACTAGGCAGCCAGTCGTACTCGAAACTATAATCTGCTGTGGGGCTATTAACAATGAAGATGGAGCTTTTTTACTAGTATTAAATTTTATTTTTTTTTTACATTTTAATTGCTGCTAACCATTATTTTAAAATAGAAGATAGCAGCTAAAGTTTTAAATCAACAACAGAAACTCAAATAGTTACTGCAGTTCATTATTAGCTTGGAAGAAAACAGAGCAGCGATTATTTCCCTAATTGTCCTTAAAGTCATTATTACATATGCAAGTACAATTTGGTACTCTCCAGAGTCTTTCCCTCATTACACTGTGTGATTCACTAAATTACACGATTGTGATTAGTACGGCAATCGGTGTCCAAGTGGTATCAGGCAACTACTGGGCTCCTTTTGCGGAGGTCAATTTAATTACATTGTGCATGACAGAAACCAGGCCAACTGAGTATTGCCTTTGCCACCAGCAATTGACACCTGAGTGTTAATGAGCTGGTAATTAAGAGTTGGCACAGACAGGCACATTTTAGTGTTTGGGACTGGGATTACCATATGCTTCAATGCCTCTATGCTAAAAGCCTGAAGTTATCCATTTTCTAAAATATACAGGGTTTTAAAATAAAGGCAAATTATGGCATTTGCAAATAACAAGCTGGGAAACACTTTTAATCAGGACTGAATGCTGCCTCTCATGAACTTCTGAGAAATCCTCTCTTTCTACTCGTAATCTTTTTGCCAGCATTTTATTTTTTGTAATACATGTTTACCAATACATGCTCACACTGGAATTGCCTATAATCAAAGGGATGTTTTAAAGTTTGTTTAAAGTAAATAATCGTTGTTATTAATTTCACTACTGTTAGTTTGGCCTAGAAAATTTAATCAGAGCTGAACCCATATTGAAAGATCTTTCTTAGTATTTAGAAATCAATGCAATATCTTTCTCAAGGAAGAGAAAAAACAAAGTTGGTAAACATTAACAGACATGCATTTTGTTTCTGAGAGGCTATAAATACAGAAATGTTAGTTGTACATTTCCTGCTTTTTTTACTGATTTCCCTAAATTGCTCCAGTATCTTTGAGGGCCTGGGCTATCGTAATCTGCCATTATTAAAATGAAATCTTGTGCTCCAGCCTCTTCACAATATAGCTTTGTAGGAAAGTCATATATCTCTGCATTTCTAAATATCCCGAATGCAAATTCTCTGATCTTTAGTACCATTGATAGTATTGGTTTTAACTTTTTGTGAGGTTCTTCTCAGCCAAACGATGATTACCAGGCTCTTCCTAGAAAAACAGAAAGGCGTGGGTTTGTCTGCAGCATGTCACCTAGGGAGGGTGAAATGGCTGGCTGCTTTTGCAGAAGGTAGTGCGAGAGGCAAAAGGCAGCTCCGCTGGAGTTGCTTTCCCAGTGCCTTTACGCTCGTTGAAAACAACCTCTACGTACTGCCTAAATTTATGAAGAAGAAAGAAGCTGATGAAGGAGACCAAGCTTAAGGACAACTGAAAAATGACTGGTACGAAGGAGAGTGTGATGACAAGTTGCGGGGGGGAGGCAGGGAAGGAGACTGGAACATGAGAGAGAAGGAAAAGCTATATGGTAGGGAAACCACCTCTGAAACATAATCCCAGAAACATAAACCCCAGAAACATAATTCCCAGAAAACATAATCCCAGGAAATTTAGAAAGAGGGAGAAGGAGAAGCTGTGTGGTAGGGAAATCGCCTCTGAAACATAATCCCTGAAAATCAGTATTACCAGCACTCATGATTATGTTGCAAATATTCCAATTTTAATTTCCAATTTTAATGTTCCTCAAGTCCTGTGACTACATGCAGCTCAACATTAAATTTAAAAAAAAATATTTTTCTACCTGTCAGATTTTAAGCCAAGTGTGTAAAGCGAGTAAGGTAAATTAAAAACAATCCAATGATTTTTAGCATTTTTATGAGTTTCATGAGGTTAACTCTGCATGTTCAGTGTAAGGAATATTACGAATGAACTGATTTCTGTGATGCAGCACGTATAGCATTTGTAGCTATAATTCCTGTATCTCAATTTTGTTATGTACTAGGGTGATACGATACAGTCAAAACCAAACAATTTTATACAATTCATCATCACAGCAATTTTTTTTTTTTTTTGGTGAAGACTTCTTGATGGATGTACCTATTTAAAAGCCCTCTTCCGTATCTCTTTCACGACGTCTTAAAGCAAGTAGTGTTGCTACAGACCTCTCCTTCCTCAACAGCCTGCAGCAGCCCCCAGCAAGAAAGGTGCTTAAGCTCTGGCAGGGTCCTTCAGAGCTCACTTCAACAAACCCACCTTGCCGGGTGCCTTGAAGTCAACAAGGGACCCGCTGCGCACCCTGGCCGGCAGCAAGCTTTGAAGCCGTGGGCCCCTTGTAGCAGCTACGTTTTTTTAATGTACGCAGAGGGACTCAGTGCAGTGGCTTAGAAAATTTTCTGGTGGCTTTACGAATCCACAGACTGTTCACATCAGATGAAAAATGTATTAACTTTAGTGAATCTTAGTTGTGGGATTTACTCCTAATTTTCTTCTTTTGAGGAGTTTGCTTTTTTCCGCTGAACCCTCCGTAAGACATATAGCCTTTTATATGCAGATTGCTATAATTATGCTCTGAAATAGCTTTGAATTCCCAGTGGCTTAAACGAGAACATGAAAGGGCAAATGTTATGCTGAGCTGAAGGATATGAAAGTGGCACGTACATCCATCTAAAATGAGATATAGGGACGAACAGCTCTTTACACAGCGACGTCAGTTCTTGACAGGTTATTGAAGGATCTTTGCAGCCACAGAGGCTGTCTTGGGCAGCACAGAAACGCTGCCTAGGGATAGCTTATCAGCTTACATTTTTCTTTTTTAATACCGAAAGGTGAGTAGGTGCTAAGCGAGGCGGGAGAGGCAGACCACCACGAAACCTGCAATCCTCCCCACCGCAGGCTGGCCCCAGGCCGCAGGCTGGCCCCAGGCCCCAAGCAGGCACCAGGCCCCTGGGCTGGGGGAGGGGAGCAGCTGGGCTGCCACTGCCCCAGGCGGTCCCCCGCAGTCATGGCTATTATATTATTTTATATAACATAGAAATATTGTATTTTTAATACTCCTGCGGCCGAGCGGGGAGGCTGCGGCCCAGGACACCCCTTACCCCAGGCCCTGGGGCTGCCTTTGCTGTGGCCAGAGAGGCCTGGGGCTGAGGGGCTGGGGGCCGAGGGCCTCTTTGTGGCGGGAAACCACAAATCCGCCCACCACCTTCTGGCTTTATTTACTTATTTATTACTTTATCTTTTTGTTTACATGGAGAGACTATTCCTGGCCCTCACAGACAAGAGGTGCTTAAAGCCAGCCCACGGCATGCCGGGCCAGGCAGGCACCAGCGGGGCCCTGCCTTTCCCCCATGAGGAGCCCGCCGCCGCCTCCCCGACATGGCCGACATTGGGGCAGCAGTGCAGGAGAAATGGGAAGCGTATATGCCCTGTTCCACGCGATGCTATTTTAGCAGCGTAAAAACATTACGTTGGGAAAGTAGTTACCTGCTCCGTTACTGAAAAGCCAGGCAAGTTCTAACTGTGAATGGAAATATGCCAGGTCCCTTTCTATGTAAAGTGTTTTCTCATGTGTACATTTTAATGCAGCTTGCTAGATTATGTGTATATATATTCCATTTTTGTTTAAAATGTATTGTCTACAGAATGGTTAAGGTGGGGGGTTTTTTTCATGCATATTTGCACAGAAAGATTTGCATTCAGGCCCTCAAACACTTGCATGCTTTTTTAAACGCTTGAGTCACACAAAAGTGTGAAGTTTTTGGTTTGGGGCTTTTTAAAAACTTCCTTTAAGTTACTTGATCAGCACCTAAAGGCTTCAGGCCAAGTCCTTGTTTTGCTGGCCGGGGGTGTGGGGTGATCCGCCCCGGCCGGGCAGGGGGGGTTAGGGGCAGCCGGGGGAGGCCCCGAGCACACACCTGTGGACACGGGCAGCAGCATGGGCTGTGGGGGGACATTTTGTAAGGGGGAGAAAAGGCCTGACAGGGAGCTGCAGCTGCGACGAGGGGGGCTAACAGAGCTAACAGGTCTAAAAGGTGCTGGGGGTCACGGCTGTCAGCTGTGCGCTGGGGCCGGGGCAGGGCGTGATGAGGCCCCTCGGCCGGTGCCTCGCCGGCTGCTGCAGGGCTGGGCAAAGGGGTGAACCGCCTCTGTCACTGGAAGCTTGAGCTCTTCTGTGAGGTGGCAGTGTTCAAAGGCAATAAAAATAGGTTTGACAGTAGCCATAGGAAATCTGGGCTAATAAGTATCATCTGGGCTGAAGTAAAGAGCTCCAGCTGGACAGGCTCTCTCTGCTGGGAAGGCAGTGTCAGGCGTGGGGGAGGCTCTCGTGGGGCTGCAAGCACCATGTGCTAATGCATTGCAAAGACCTCTGGTCACATCCTGCCCGCAGGTGAGGTTTAAAAAAAAAAAAACACCCCAAAAACCCCCACCAAAACCCCAATGAGGTACTGTAATCCAGGAGGGGCTGGTGTAGGCTTGGAGCTGTGTAGGAGGGTGTTCT
The DNA here is from genome assembly GCF_034638445.1 of Ciconia boyciana. Lineage (NCBI taxonomy): Eukaryota > Metazoa > Chordata > Aves > Ciconiiformes > Ciconiidae > Ciconia > Ciconia boyciana. Next base: position 74,200,681 of record NC_132938.1, on the reverse strand, counting down.
TGAGTGTTAGTCCAGATGCATTTCCCTTCAAGGCTGTATCAGGTGTTGGACCTCAGCACTGGGTTTTTTTTGGTTGATAGACAGAAGCCAACCTCTGTGCTCTTCTTATTGGTATTACTCCAAAAATAGAGGCATAATAAATAATGAAATAGACCTGAGTACAAAACAACTACTCTGGAGGTAATACGTTCTGAATCTTGAAATTATTTATGTATATTGATGAAAGCTTTTTTTTGAAAAGGTGAAACAATAAGAGGTTTGCTTTGACTAAGCACAGGCTGAAATCTAAGAACTTAAGAAACTTACTCTGTCATGGTCAGGTGGTGGTGGTTGTGTACAAGGTTCGGAAATACATGCCCCTTCTTTTTCATTCCACCTCCATGGAAAGCCTCTGCCTTGATCTAGCCCGTTTGAAGACTTTAATGGATAGGCCAGTTGAAAACTTTCATTTTCCTTCCGTACTTGAAAATGGACTATCCATGTACAGAGGTTATAAAGGAACAAAGAGAAAACAATGTGTGCTAGAATTTGGTTGTGTTATAGCTAGATGCATTTAACTGGTACTGTTACTGAATTGTCTGTTGTTGTTTGGTGTGGCTCGGAGATGGAACAGAAAATTGTGGTAGTTCTGGATGTTTGAGAAGGGTTTAAATACTTTGCAGATATTAAGAATGTTACTCTTGGATGGATGTGCAATTTAGAGCAGCTCCCCAAACTTTTTTGATCGCACACCCCTAACAGTAAAAAAATGCACACCCAATATATAAGTATGTATTTATAAATTATGTACAGGTACTACTGTACTAATATATTATGGACATTATAAAACATACACAAAAATAGAAATTAAAAAAATGAGATAAAGATGGAACAAATCCTATCTTAAAAATATTCTTATTTTATTTATTAGGGGTACAAAAATATTTTTCCTGCACCTGAGTGGATTGTCTTACACCATCCCTGGGGTGTGTGAACCCCACTTTGGGGACCACTGACTTAGAGCACCTTTATAGTTGACCAAGTAAAGAAACCACCTCTCAGTGTGGTAGCAACAAGTGATGATGTAATTTGAAGTAAGTGCTTTCATGACTGTAGAGTTCATTGTCCTATTTCTAACACCCTCTTTTCCTTCCTCTCTTTCCCTGTGTTCAAATTCTTCACTAGGTTATCAGCTTCATGAGGTCAAATATCCTAATTCAAATTCATTGGCAGAGAGAGCTGAATTTGGCTCAGCTGTGGAAATACTTAATGAACTTAGTTATACCCTTTGCTGATACTCTCTGTTATGATGGTTATCTTGCAACTGCTTCCAGAGTTCAAGTTTTGTGAAGGCGAGAGGAGTTTTAATGAAGTTCGTAGATTGCAGCAATAGCTGAAAACTTGGTTATTTAAAGTTTTTTGAAGGGATCTTGAGATCAAGACCTATTAATTTCTGGGAAACTGGACACAAATTTGTATATTGAAGTTCAGGCATATGTTCTGCTTTCATTTTTATGTGCTAGGTTTTTTTCTCTGCTGAAAGCTGTTCTTCTGCTATGAAAAAAGTGACAAGAACACCAGTATGAACAATACATTTTCTTCTCTGTAACCGACAAATTTCTGGCAGTGGGAAGTGAGAGGGAACTTAATGAGAAGTCTGATTTATCTGGAAAGATCTCATGTCTTAGAATTACTTGGTGTAAGAGTTTGTCTTTTGCTTTTAGTGAAGGAAATTATTTAAAAAAGAAGTTGTCCTTGGCCTACCACTTCAGAAAATTGCATGAAAATCCTCATGGAAATGAGAAAGCAGTAGGACATATATTTTCATTCTGAAAGTGAATCCTTGGTCCCAACAGGTGTGTAGTAACTTCACTCACCCTATCAAATGAAAGATGACACATTTATCAATGTTCATTAGGAACGATATTTAGGAAGGTTTATATTTCCTTGGTAAGGGGGTGTGTTCAGCAGCTTATTGGTCCTATACCCTCACAGAGAACTGATCCGGTGTTCAGTGTGTACTTTAAAGGGCTAAACTCAAAAGGGGAGATACTGCATGTCCACTCTTTAACGCAGTGCAATGCAGAGATCCTTGAGCTAGCTCAGATGCCTCCAGCATGAAATCCTACCCTCAGTAAGGAGTTTTCCTCCCCGCCCCCGGCCACTTAAGATAGGTGCAATCCTGCACTGTAGACACTGTTTTACTTCTGGGGCCTGAACTGGTGTCTTTGCATGACAGTCCACTATGCTGACTTTTTTATTAACCTGTTTGCCGTGATCTCTGAACTGAGATGTACAAACTGGTGTCTACATACGCTACGGCTCCTGAAAGTTTCTGTTTAACTGAATAATCATTGCAGAAACTTTATGTAGTATATAGAGCATGATAGATGTTAAAAACTGGATTTGGAGAAGTGAGTGCACTGAATGCAAGACCTCTCCAGTTAATTGACAGGGAATGCTGACTGAAAACAGGATGCCAATGTCTACGTGAATCTCATTTTTGCGCTCATGGTTTAACTTTTATTTATTAATTACATAGGAAATCTGGAAAGCAAAGTTCTGATTTAGGCAATTATCACACAAACTGGCATCGAGTTCAGGTAGCGTGCTTTAAATTGTGAGAGGCGAAATATTCAAAGAATAGGTTGAGTGCTCAGTGTTTGGAGTAGTGCATTCAGGGTGTATGACAAATGTTTTGCTGATCAGGCAAGCTGAACAGTGTATGTTATGTTAAGTTGTGGCTGGACAGGGAAGAGAAACTGTATATGACGTCCTGGCTGCTGCTGCTTTCCTGGTCATGTTTTACTTTCACTGGAAAGGGAAAGAGGAAGAAATTGCTCCTTTCCTAGTGTGCTCAGACTGGGGAAGGCTCTGGTGAACAGAATGAAGGGGTCAGCTAGTGAGGTGGGCAGCAAGAGCAGATCCTGCTTTCAGCAGGGAGCTGCTGGCCAAGCCCAGCTTCAGGAGCGATGACAGACAGAGGGTTGTCTGATGTCTGCTCAACTTGAGAAAGGGCTGAAAGCTGTTGGGCTAGTAATCAGGACTGGGAGGCACCCCTCCCCTTATTTCAGACAGGTGAGTAGAGAGGGAGGGAGATATTCCCCCTACCTCACCAATTTCTTTAATCTGATCACCCACTGGATTTAAGATTTTTTTCTGCTTATGTGCTCTCTTGCAAAACAGTGTCTTGGTGCATTCTAATAAAACACGGTTCAAGTCTGTAAGCCTACTTTCTTTGAAGAAGAGGCATAAAAAGATTAGGCAGCCACCCCTCCAAGTCTTGTTGAGCTCAAGTCTCAGTATGGTTCTGGATTTTGTTTCAACCTGGACTCTTTCCTTTAAAGTGGAGAAGAAATTTGAATGGAGGAGAAGAGGGGTGGGAGATAATTTCTTTGAATAACAAAGATGCAAACTTTGAAATTTAAGTTACAGATGCTTGGCCATTTACTTCTTGATATGGAGGGCGGGTTGTGTCTTCTGGTGCATAAAAATCTTGTTGTTTTTCTTTAGTTAAGAAAAAGACTACTTTGGAAAAGAGAAGTCTCTAGGCAATTTAATTCGTAGAGGGTAAGGTTTCTGAACTTGTCTGATCAAAATAACCTCACCTAATTTGAAAGAAATTGCATTTCATACTGCTGTTTTTAAAGTACCTGGTTATTGTCATTGCATACAATAAAACTGCTGCTTAAAAGACTTTTTTCTGTGAAAACTCCTTTAATCATGCTGGGGAGAAAGTAATTTTTCCTAGTGCTATCTTCTTGCTTAATATATATCCATCTTCCCCACTATATTTGTGAGCTCAGATGTATGTAAACGAAGGTGCCATTGGAAGGTTCAAGAAACGATTTAATGACTACAACCCTTATCCACCCTTCTGATTGTTGAGACTACTTTATACCAGACTTATTTTGGGGATGCTACACTGATGGCTGTGTGGGATAGTATGTTACATCTCCCTGTCCAGTGATTTAGTTCTTTGAAAATCTACGCTTAACTGACCATGTAGAAAAGGTAGATGCCAAACTAAAGTTCTTCATTGCTTGCTGTCTTACAAGAAAATACAAACAGGTGGGCTGGTAAGTACCACTCGCAGGGTGACATCTGTGGGTGTGAACACCAGTGGGCTCAGTCCCACGGCTTGCAGGTAATTCATTTCATAATACATCACCAAGCAATTGTCAGACTGTGATTAGCCTAAAACATCCCTGAGGCTTAAGATGCTGACCTGTAGCGCATGCTGTGCTGTTCATCCCTTGAGCCTTATTCTGTTTCTTGCAGATGCTGTAGAATAAATGAGAAAAGGTTGGATTTTGAGGACTGAAGTGACACCCTGGTAATTTTGCTACTAGGCTGATTTTTGTAGGCAGAAGAAATCGATGTGCAAACTCACAAACTATGCCCCATCCATTCTGACCCTTTCTTACTGTTCTTTAATGACAATAAGCTTATATCTAAATCAGAGGTCTTGACCCCCTCTTCTTAAATCCCTTTCATCTCTCTTATCTCTTTTGCTTTTGGCAAAATATCCTTCCTTTCACTTTCACTCATAAGACTAGATTACCTTTGACATGAGAGCTGTGTGTCTGTAGTGAGAGGCAAGAGTCAGAAGGCAGCTCCATGCGTCTACTGATCCACAAACCAACATTCCACTTGAAATGCAGTTGTGTAGGTTAACATGGTACTCTCTGCAGGCTTGCTCAGAAGCATACAAAGTTGTGAAATGCCCACAACTTGCTTAGTTTCACCCTTTTGTAGATTGGGAAGGATCAGTTTTGTTGATTTCAGTATCTCAGGAGGTAAACTATGGTACTTTACTTAGTGATTCAGATCCTGGGCTACAACCACGTGAAAGAATGTATATCCATTTGCATGCAAGTGAGAGTTATGTACTTTATGATGTTTTACTCATAACTGTTCCCTGAAGAAATCAGAATAAAATGCTGTCTAATAAATTAGGAGATACGCTAAGATTTGTACAGCTCTCAGAACAGTAGAGAGGGCAGACATCCAGGTGCTGTTAGGACCACTCCTCATCACATTGAACCTTGATTCTCTTGGGAATCATAGAGCCATTACATGCTTCTCATCCAGGAGAGATGGACTTACATGAGTCTGTTTTGTCAGTCTCCAGGACAAGCAGCCCTGTCTGCTACTCTGTGGTTGCTGGGGATTAAATAATCCCCTGCCCTTTTCTTGAGTCTCTCACATGTCTGTCTGCGGTGGTATTACCTTCAAGAGATGTCACTCCTTTAAAAGCCTGTCTTCTCTCAGCATTTCAAACTAGTGCATGGTTGGATGATGATTGCTATTTGGCTCTTCCTGTGAAGAGTTAGGTTTGAATTGATGACCAAATTGACTTTTCATGCGCAAATTTGGGCATGACAGTGAAAATTTACTTCTGAGCTTTGCAATAAATATGATAATTATAACAACAATTATCATACAGGTAGGAGAGAGCTGGAAGAAAATTGTTAGTCTAGATGGGGAAGTACACTCCATTTCTTCCTGTATTGCTATAGGTGAAGTGGACAAGTAGTATCTACCTGTGGATCACTCACGTTCTTTGTTTAATCCCAGGAGCAAGGAGGACTGGAGAAGCCCATCCAGCACCAGCACATTTTTTGAGTGACCTGATATGTAGTTTCTGTTCAGGTTAATGGTGGTAGTTTGAAGAGTTGGTTTGGTTTTTTAAATAGATTTCTTTTCTATGCTAGAAAATCTTTCAAAACTCTCAGTTTTAAAAAATAAAATTTATAAAACAACTTGAAAAGTGAAGTTCTTCACAGTGAATATTCCAGACTGACTTTAAGAGAGATGTGCAGAAAACATGAAAGCTAACCAGATGAGCTCTAGATAAAGTCTTTTCATGGATTTCATTACATACGTGATGAAAAATGAGAAGATAACACTTGTCTATTTGATCAGCTTGATTTTGATTAATGAAGAGTGGAAGGAACTAAACCTTCAGAATATTGTTGGAACATTGTCCTTGAAAGGAGGAAAAACGTGGTAAACTTCATTCCCTGCAATGTTGAACCCAAACTGTAACCAGCAGTGCTTGCAAAATAGTAAGAAGGAAAGAGAAGAGAGAGACAAGAATAACCTGTATAATTCAATAAGATAATGTGAACTTTCAGAATGTATTTGCACATATAGCAATACAATCCTTTTTAAAAAAAGGAAGCAGTGCTGATGTCTTATATTTATTCACAGTTCTTTCTTAACTCTGTAGACATCTGAGGAACCTGATCCTGCATACTATTACTTTGTATATTAAATGTGGAGTTCAGTGTTTCATTTCTGATATAGCTTTGGTTTATATAATTGTTTTGAAATAAGCTTTAGCTTAATATGATTTGAGCTGCATCACTTCTGAGGAGCAAAAGAGATGATTACTGTATCTTAAAAGTGCGAAAGACTCATACTGGGGCAAAGAAGAAGGCACTAATGTGCTCAGAACTGGTATGTGTGTGTATGTATATATCTCTGACATTGCAGAAGTATTATAGAAGGAGAACAGTTAGGAATTCATTTACATAACTGTAAAACACTTACTATCCCAGAAAATGTGCTGGACTGAAAGAAGTTGCAAGTTATTTAATGTGACAGAACAAAAATCTAGCTGCTTCTGAAAACAGAAGGTGAAAATACAGAATGGACGGGTGATATTTAATGAACAGTAGCTGTGTATTATTGAACATCAGAAAAGGATCTATATAGCCAGATTAAAGACAGATGACCTTTTTAGAGTTTAGTTAACCTTTTGGTCACTTTTGAGAGTTATCACTTATGAAGATAAAGGTCAAGCTGGAGCTTGGTCTTCATATATTATCTTTTTCCTGCAATGAAAGGTATGCCTCTCTCAGTTGTGCTTTCTTAAGGAGCTATAGGAGTGGTTGAGTTTAACAAGAGTAGTGTGTGGAATGCTTTTATGTTTTTCTAATCCTTGCCAAAATTATTTTGAAGGGGGAATCCTTTTGTATGAAATGGATGGTCCTTGATCTTGAATCTTTTCAGTATCTTCCTGTTAGTGACAAAAAAAATTGTGAAAGAGGTCAATGCTTCATATAAATTGATGCATTACTTTTGAAATCAGTATAATTACACAAACTTGCACTGAGTAGCATTTGTTTTTAAAAATAGCTGTCGGTGGGAAGCAAGACAAACTATTGCACTCAAGAACTCCATAATAAAACCTGGCAATTTTATCACAGTTATTTAAGGATTAAGAGGCGTACAAACTCCTCATCAGCCAACTGTTTGTGAACGTGGCACACTGGTTTATAGCCACTCCAAAGAAGCCAATGGCTAGTCCTTTGTTAAGAAACCTATCCAGCAGTTGCTAATTCTCTGACAGGTTATTACTTTTTGTTTGTTTGTTGTTGGGTTTTTTGCCTTTTTTTTTTTTTAATTGAATCCTTTAGTTCAGCATTTAGATAAAATTGGAAGCCTACTTCAGACAGCTGTTTGACTAGTTTCAGCATTTAGGTTACTGTTACAGACGGGCAGAATACTTTCGAAATTTCATAAGGCTTCTTTCATCTACCCTTCTTTAGCTGATGTAGTCAGGATCAAAATGAAATTAAATTCTGCATCACACAGGAAACACATGCATATATGACTAGGTATACTACTATTTGTCTTGGTGGTTTCAGTGGAAATTTAATAGTTCTCTGCCACAGTGAATCTCATACCCAGGGAAGAGGGCCTTCCCTGGGTAGTGGGTGAGAGATAGATACAAAAGCTGCCACTCGGGCTTTCCCTTCTACCTCTCATGAGAGCAGCAAGCAGGGAAACTGGACTGATCGTTAGAGGACTGTCAATGGCTTTGAGCATGTAGACTTCGTAGAAAATAAATAACTGTTCTGTAAGTGCAAATAATTAAATATTTGCCAATGACCAGTTTTCATTTTTTTTTTCTGGAAGTTTAACTTAACATTTGCAATGATCAAATAAGTCTTATGCTAAAATTAATTTTAGTGAATACTTTAGAAAACATTTGAGTTGAATAGGAGAGTAATTCCTCCACCATCCTTCTTGGAACATTATGCAGACTGGCATTCTGTGTGTTACATAAGAACTAGCCAAGCAAAAGTGTTTCCAGGCCAGCTTGAAATCTAAAAAAAGCCCCAAAACAAACCAGACAAAAAAACCCCTGAACCACCTGTAACATTGTAACATGAATAAAAATGATCATTTTACAGGCTGTGTGCATGTTGACTCCTTACAGAATTGGAGACACAATGCATATTGCGTGGATACCGAGTTGTAGATTAAGAATGCAGAAGGGCTGAGGGCTGCTTGCTCTTTCCTTCAATCAATCATTAACAAGGCTGACTAAGAGAAAGACCTGATTGTCTTTCCATTGTGTCTAACCAGTTGCTATACCAGCTCTAACCAAGGATCTTTCTACCCTGTTGCCTCAGAGCTTGCATCATTCACCAAGGAGAGCGCGAGGAGCTGCAAAGTATGCATTGCATGGGCTTTACACTGCTATACTTGACCAGCATCTAGCCATCTGGAAGTTATGTCTGGGCAGTCATGTTGTAATGGTCAGACTAACTCTCTGCAAATAGATCAAATCTCAGATTTGCAGTTCTTTGGCAGTGACTTCCAAAATTTTGATGAAAATTTGTATGAAAAGCAGAATTACTTTTAACTTCATGTTAAATCTCCTCAATAATGACTCTACTGGGGCCTACCTAGTTCTTTCCCCCTGCCCTGCTGTAGAAGAGAGTAATCTCCTTTTCAGTTTCTTTATACAATGCATAATTTTGTAGACTACTGCTCTATCTCTCCCCTAGTTTTCTCTTCAGATGGCAAACTAATCTACTTAATCCCTTTCTAAAGAAGATTTTCCCATACCTTTGATTATCCTCGCAACATTCTGCATCTTTTCTACTTTTTTGATCTCTTTTTTTGAAATGGGATTAATAGAACTGTGTGCAGTATGAATTCATAAATGTGTGTGCGGTCTTTTGGAGGGATATCACGATGCTTTCTGGTTTACTGTTCCTTTCCTAATAATTTCAAACCTTCTATTTTTCTGCTTCTGAATAGTGAGTTAATTCTAGTATCTTTCCTGAGTGGTAACTCCCTCCTTAAGTGTTTGTGAGAGGCAGAGACCGATTTCTTTTTTTTCTCTCCATGTACATCTTTGCATTCATCTTTGTCTTCACTCATCTGCTTAAGTTACTCTCCAGCCTGTCACAGTAATCCTCAGCTCTTAAACTGTAAACTCTATACCCTAGTCTCCTTTCTCTTTATGCGTCATCTTCCTCTCTGCCCTGTCTTGATCACTTGAGTGCATTGAACAGTGCAGAACCATATGTATGTATTTCAAGGACTGTCTTAGCAACTCCTTTGAAAGGACAGTTTACTTTTTCGTTAATTAATAAGTGATCAAAGGATAGGAAATGAAGGGTAGGATCTTCTCTCATCTAATTACTGTTCAGTTTCTTTAGGAGCCTTTAATGAGGATTTGTGACAAAAGCTTCTAGGAAACACGAGTATACTTTATTGACAAGATTATCCATGTGTTCCCTGACCCCTTCAAAAGGCTTCAGCTTGAGCTGAGAAGTGATTTCTTATCCTAACCAAATCACTCCTCTTTCCCTGGTTTGTGTTCATGTCTGCTAATTTTCCTCATTTTATGGGTTCTACTTTTTGTTTTGCACACAAGTGATGGATTAAAATTTACTGTTCTCTTGAAACCATTTTTAAAGATTGTTATGTGGCAAATAGACACAATTCCTCTTCCATATGTGCTCATGCAGGTGACAAGTTATAGGATGCAGTTATTCAGCATCTTTGTATTCAGATTCCCTTAGGACCATTTGGATGAACAGCTGAGTGACTGTCCCAGTCACTTGTGTTTTATGTTCATTTCATGAATTTGTTCTAAGATGTTTTCTACTGATAACTGCGTCAGGTATTCAGATTCAGCCATTAAATAATAGCATTGGCCATGTAGTGAAAATGTGAGTGAATGGCTCTGAGGACCGTGCTGCAATAGCCTGGTTGCTGGTTGTTGTGGGTTAACATAATCTCTTCCTGTGTGTATCTTAAAATACAGAGGAATTTAGTAAAGCTTTGGCTGGATTTAAATGAGGACTGGCACTTCCAGCAAATGATTGAGGTCTCATACACAAGGCAGGGCTTTCTCCTCCTTCTGACTGAAGTGTTTTGTTTGGCTGGACTGTCTCTGGCTGCATTGACCTTGTGAAGTGGTGTGAGCCAACAGGGGTGGATGTGTAGTGTGAGCTGGGAGGAGCTGAGGACTCCACGTGCACAGTTAAAGCATATCAATGCACCTTTTTGTCTTCTTTTTTTACTTTGGATTAATTTTAATCTGATTCCATGGGCTGAGTATCCGTTTGACTAGAGTACAGGGGGTACTGTGATATAGCTTCATCAAAAAGGAACCCAGTGTCCACCTCGCTGTGCAAAATGAAGCATGGTAAATGTGTATGTTCCAAAGCTTCTTAAAAAGTGCACTTCCAATCTGCTAATCCCTAAATGTTGAAGCACCTGGTGTTCTCAAGGATACTGTTGTGAAATCTGCCTCAGTTCTTGGCAAGGCAGAATAGACTGTAAAGGAGCTTTGAGGAAGAGTTCAATAACTGTATTTCCTCTTGGATCTGTTCTTCTGGCGTGTGAAGGGATGGCCCCAGACTCTCTGCTTTCCCATGTCATGGGCAGGTTTGCTGTGTGCAGTCACCTGTGCACCCAAAGTGGGGTGAGGATCTGTCTCAAAGCTGTAACTGAAGTCTTGTTATGGACCTTACCTAAAGGCCGTTAAAAACTGTGGCTCACCATAAGACAACTTGTCCATTACAAGGCTTCTATTAACATGGAGTGATCATAGACTTAATCTTGCAACTGTCTAGGCTGAAATTAAAGGTGGTTTTGCCAGAGTAAGAGGTGCCATACTAGACCTTTATATGTTTTTATTTATAAATTGTGTTGAATGATGTATTCTTTTGATTCTACATACTCATTGCTATTATTTTGGAATATAGTCTGTGTGAGGCCTTTTTTAAGAAGCTTTGGAAATGGAGATTTTGGAGACTCCTTTTACTCTTAGACATTAAAAAATATGGAGAGATTCAACTGATCATATCAGTTCTTTGTTATTAGGCTTTTTTGCTTGGTTAGAAAAGCAATAAGGTTATGAGCTTCTCATCTAATAATGAAAAGGTCTGGAATGATTTACATCAACTGTTCTTCAAAATTAGGAAAGGGGAGATGATCTAAATTGAGGACTGTAATGCCAGGCTTCACATTGATGGAAATCAACTTTGATAAGTCTTTAATTGCTACAAAGCAGGATTTATAATGGAAACATGAATAGACATTTGACTATATAGCATGTTTTTGAGGTGCCACTCATACATATTGTATTATCTTTAAGTGTTACTTGTTTAAATATGACTTCTTTTATAGTTTTAGCCCAATTCTTACCTTTAGTAGTCTTTATGCTTTCTTAATCTCTGTTCTGTATTATCTGTATTTATTTATGGCATAGTATAAATAAAACATTGCTAAACAGCTATGTCTAGTCCATAAAATTGGCTTGACCTCTTTGTAACTATCAAGTCTAGCACAAAAAGGTAGTTAGTGTTTTTAAGTTGATGGTGACTTTTTCTGGAGTGGCAAGCAAAATGAATGGGGTGCATTCTAAAATGCTGAAGTAGAAGATTACATGAAATAAAAGGAACAAAAAAACCCCAAAGGAATGCATGCTGATCTTTGCATATTAAAACCTTGCATAAGTCAGTGTGTGAAAAGTTTTTATAGAATAAAATATTCTGTATTTCATGACTTGTAGAGCTCTGTGCAGCACTTTAAACAGCAGAACTGCAAGCACAGAACCCTTTTTTCTTTAAGATTAAAAAAAGCCTTCTAGTATCTGATGGTCAAAAAGGCCTCTACTGGCATAACCAGGACACCCCTGGAACAAGTGGTTGAGTTCGTTGTGTTACCCGTGTGTTCTGAAAGCACTTTAGAAACCTCAGAACAGGACATGCCATTGCTTACGCAGGTGCAATGTACTTATAGATCCTTAACTAGATATGTGGATGTGAATGCTTACTAATTAGCTGCTATGTTATGTCAGGTAAGGAAGTTATTTTGGAAAACAGCAATTTTGACTGTAAAGGATTGACATAGTACTTGTAATAGTATGCAATGTTTTCCACCCCCTACCACCTATGGTACCTCAAAATTGGATTTAAGCACCTCATCAAAAAGGAGCTTTCTCTAATTATGTTTTTGTGCCACTAGCTTAAGTCACATGCAAAGATTCAAAAAGAGCTTGCTTTAGTAGAAATCTGACAGTGCTGGTCTTACGGATATTTTATTAACGTTGGTCTGAATTAGGAGTGTCTTTAAATAAAACGTCTGCATCTTAATGAACGTTGAGCTGATTTATGCCCTTTATCTATCCTTTGACCTTAATCCTTCTAACTCATCTGCGTGTCCAATTCAGATATTCACATTAAGTCACTTATTCTGTCTTTCCCTTTTCTTTGGAGGTTGAGTGAGGGTAAATAATATATGATACCATTTTTCCTGTGTAGACAGTTCCTCCCCTCTTCCCCTAACTTCCCCAATCATCATTATCAGTTTAACACTTTATTAATAAAAGACACTCTAGTCTTTCTAAAAGAAAAGATATTATGGAGAATAATTGAAAAGTAAGGTAATTGAAACTGTTCCTATTACATCTGGTGGAAATTACATTAATTATGTTGGACTTTGCAGGAGCAAGTAATAGTTGTTTTCATGAAACTTAGTTTGAGTAAAATTATTTTTTAATAAAGGCCATCAAATCTATTACTAAGTTTAACTCTTGAATTGTCACTATTTGCAAAATAGCAGGTGGAATTTATGTTAAAGTGACTTCTAACAAAGAAGCATAATTGTTTATTAAACTGCTTGGAAAAAAAGATTCCCTAAATGTTTTAATTGATAGTTGCGAGGATAAGCTCGACTCAAACATTTTTCTGCACACCGAGAGATACATGAAATACTGCAGAAGAGATCATCAGCTGCCTTGTGACAGCAGTTGCTTCATTAAGGTGTTATCTGGCTGCTGAATCAAGTACCCCCATGAAGTGAAGTACTTCACTCAATGCTGTTATATCTTACGGTGTTTGCTTATTGTCAGATTCTATCTATGAAAGATGTAAGCAATTTGCAAGAGCAAAACTTAATTTAAAATTCTCCCTTGCACAAGGGCTCCGTAAGAGAGACTTTGTGCTTTGAATTCTGACTGCTGTTCCTACCTGAAGATACTGTAGGCCTAAAACCTGCCAGGTCCTGATGTGCACAGCTGTGATGACTGGAAAAAGCTCCATAGAAGAGCAAGTGCATAAATAACTTTGTCAGCCTCCATTGCTGGATCCGTATGTCTGTGAGGATCTCTCTGCAGGAATCTGATTCTGACACTTGAAGCTTGCTTTGCACTTCAAGTGGGGGTGTCAAATGGGAAAGGCAGCCAATGTATTTAACAGTATGATACTACATCTCAGTTGGCGGGCACCTCTTCATGAGCTCGCAGAAGTGATTTAGAAATGGTAAGAGTGATTTGGTGGTTAATTCTAAAAGCATTAATCAAGACCAGTTTTAGTTCTAAAGTTGAAGCCAGCCATTCACAGTCTTGCAAGCTTTTAAAATTTTACCAAAAAAAAAAAAAGACCAAACCCAACTACAAACCCAAAGCAGGGGGACACGAGGGACTGTAATTCCTGAATCTTGAATTTTGTCAATGGCTGCATAGTTTTTATGCTTGAACAAGAACAATTACCAGTAACTTACTATCACGCTTCTCATGTCTTCAAATATTCCCTTAGTTCATAGAAGGAAAGAATGCAGCTGCAGTGTAATCTGAACAAGACAGACGTGTAGCATGCTTTTGCAGAAATTAAATGAAATTCTGAGTCACAAGGAGTAAACCCAAGGTCAGATACATTCCCTTGTAAGTTCTACTTTATGTATCACTCATCCACAACCAGTGCCAATGTTCCTGAAAGGTTAACTCTTTGGTTTTGGAAACTGCACACAGGCAGTCCGTGAAGAAGCTGGAAATGTCTTTTGCTAAGATATCATTAGCTTTTTCTGCATCTCTGAGATCATCTTATAAGACAACAGGAACAGCCTGTATGGTATCTTTTATCTGGCATGGCTGGGTTTTGCCTATGATTTCACAAGCAGGCAGAAACAATTTGTAGTAGGATTTCAAAGGGTTTCCCTCCAGTTCATTGAAACTGATGATAACTCAGTGGTAGGGTGGTAAAATTTCCTGAGAAGAATTTGAATTGAGAGTAGTAGGTTTTTTCCCTTCTCACTCCCCCTTGCTGATCTTGCTTGTCACCTACAAAAGCTATTTCCAGGTCGGTGGAGCCGCACTAGTAAATTCTTTTATTTTTCCAAATCTAATTGTTCCTTTGCTCAGCTGAGCGAAGAGCCTGAGGAGACTCAGGCCATTTAATCTCTATGGTAAATGTGAAGTATAATGCAACATGAAGGTGATCAGAGTAGAGACAGTATATCACCGTAGCATGATACTGCACCTGAATTCATAGGGCCCATGTGTTAGTATGGCTAGGCTGTATCTATGTCTAGTGGTTAAGTCTACCAGATTGCACAGACTTGGCTCTGTTGTAGATAAAACCTAGGAGGGCTTGGATGCCACGTTTCCTAGGCAGATTCCCTTGTGGCAAATGCAAGACCCAGGTATTTTGAATCCTTGGAGAAAAGAAGCCATATGCAGCTGAATTCGAGTTTGGCTGCATAAAATACTTGGATCAAACGCTGGACTGACAGTTTGTACTTCAGCTTCCTCCAGGGATGAGCAGGATAGCATATTGATACCAGAAATTTCCATAAATATTTTTTTTAGTCACTCAAATCCTAGAATCATAGAACCATAGAATCATTTAGGTTGGAAAATACCTTTAAGATCATCAAGTCTAACTGTAAACCTAACACTGCCAAGTCCACCACTAAACCATGTCCCTAAGCACCATGTCTACACATCTTTTCAATACCTCCAGGGATGGTGACTCAACCACTTCCCTGGGCAGCCTGTTCCAATGCTTGGCAACCCTTTCAGTGAGGAAATTTTTCCTGTTATCCAATCTAAACCTCCCCTGGCACAACTTGAGGCTGTTTCCTCTTCTCCTGTCACTTGTTACTTGGGAGAAGAGACTGATACCCACCTCGCTACAACATCCTTTCAGGTAGTTGTAGAGAGCGATAAGGTCTCCCCTCAGCCTCCTTTTCTCCAGGCTAAACAACCCCAGTTCCCTCAGCTGCTCCTCATCAGACTTGTGTTCCAGACCCTTCACCAGCTTCGTTGCCCTTCTCTGGACACGCTCCAGCACCTCAATGTCTCTCTTGTAGTGAAGGGCCCAAAACTGAACACAGGATTCGAGGTGCGGCCTCACTAGTGCCGAGTACAGGGGCACGATCACTCCCCTAGTCCTGCTGGCCACGCTATTTTTGATACAAGCCAGGATGCCATTGGCTTTCTTGGCCACCTGGCCACGCTGCTGGCTCATATTCAGGCAGCTGTCAACCAACACTCCCAGGTCCTTTTCTGCCTGGCAGCTTTCCAGCCACTCTTCCCCAAGCCTGTAGTGCTGCATGGGGTTGTTGTGGCCCAAGTGCAGGACTTGACACTTAGCCTTATTGAACCTCATACAATTGACCTCAGCCCATCGATCCAGCCTGTCCAGGTCCCTCTGCAGAGCCTTCCTGCCCTCAAGCAGATCAACACTCCCGCACAACTTGGTGTCATCTGCAAACTTACTGAGGGTGCACTCAATCCCCTCGTCCAGATCATTGATAATGATATTAAACAGGACTGACCCCAATACTGAGCCCTGGGGAACACCACTTGTGACCGGCCACCAACTGGAGTAAACTGCATTCAGCCCGGCCATCCAGCCCGTTCTTTACCCAGCGAAGAGCACGCCCATCCAAGCCATGAGCAGCCAGTTTCTCCAGAAGAATGCTGTGGGAAACGGTGTCAAAGGCTTTACTAAAGTCTAGGTAGACAACATCCACAGCCTTCCCCTCATGCACTAAGCGGGTCACCTTGTTGTAAAAGGAGATCAGGTTGGTCAAGCAAGACCTGCCTTTCAAAAACCCCTGCTGTGCTGACTGGGCCTGATCACCTGGTTGTCCTGTACATGCCACATGATGGCACTCAAGATGATCTGTTCCATAGCGTTCCCCAGCACCGAGGTCAGACTGACAGGCCTGTAGTTCCCTGGATCCTCCTTCTGGCCCTTCTTGTAGATGGGCATCACATTTGCTAACTTCCAGTCAACTGGGACCTTCCCAGTCAGCCAGGACTCCTGAGAAAGGATTGAGAGTGGCTTGGTGAGCACTTCTTCCAGCTCCCTCGATACCCTTGGGTGGATCCCATCTGGCCCTATAGACTCGTGTGTGTCTAAGTGGCGTAGCAGGTCACTAACCATTTCCCCTTGGATTATGGGGCTTCATTCTGCTCCCCGTCCCTGTCTTCCAGCTCAGGGGGCTGGGTACCTGGAGAACAACGGGTCTTACTATTAAAGACTGAGGGAAAGAAGGCATTAAGTACCTCAGCCTTTTCCTTATCCTTTGCCACTGTATTTCCCCCAGCAACCGATTAAAGGACGGAGATTCTCCTTAGCCCTCCTGTTGTTCCTAATGTATTTATAGGAACATTTTCTATTGTCTTTTACAGCAGCAGCCAGATTAAGTTGTAGTTGGGCTTTGGCCCTTCTCATTTTCTCCCTGCATAACCTCACAACATCCTTGTAGTCCTCCTGAGTTGCCTGCCCCTTCTTCCAAAGGTCATAAACTCTCCTTTTTTTCCTGAGTTCCAGCCAAAGCTCTATGTGCAGCCAGGCCGGTCTTCTTCCCCACCGCTCATCTTTCAGCACATGGGGACAGCCTGCTCCTGGGCCTTTTAGGTTTAGTTCTTGAAGACTGTCCAGGCTTCCTGGACTCCTTTGCCCTTCAGGACTGCCTCCCAAGGGACTCTGTCAACCAGTCCCCTAAACAGGCCAAAGTCTGCCCTCTGGAAGTCCAAGGCAGCAGTTCTGCTGACCCCCTGCCTTACTTCTCCAAGAATCAAAACTCTGCCATTTTGTGATCGCTGATGCCCAAGATGGCCTCCAACCATCACATCACCCACAAGTCCTTCTCTGTTCCCAGACAAGAGGTCCAGCAGGGCACCTTCCCTAGTTGGCTCGCTCACCAGCTGTGTCAGGAAGTGATCTGCCACACACTCCAGGAACCTCCTAGCCTGTTTCCTCTCTGCTGTATTGTATTTCCAGCAGACATTTGGTCAGTTGAAGTCCCCCATGAGAACAAGGCCTAGGGACTGTGAGACTTCTCCCAGTTGCTTACAGAATATTTCGTCTGCCTCTTCATCCTGGTTGGGTGGTCTGACTCCCACCATGTTTTGGTTTGCCATGATCTGGGAAGGGTAGAGAAAATATCCCTTGCTTAAGTTAAGAAGGACATCAAGAGAAGGGAGATGATTTTACCAGCTTGAAAAGTGTCCTTACCAAAGCCTTTCCTGTGTTTCCTTTATAGTCAGCTTTTGGAGTCCAGCTGCACTCAGGTCTCTGGAGATGTGGCTTGCTTTTTTGCATGCCCAACCTTGTTCTTGTTTTGGTTTTTTTGTTTGTTTTGTTTTTTTTTTTTTAAATTTTAAATTAAAACAAAATCAAACCTGACTATTAAAATCCCCCATTAATCACAATAATCTTTCTCCTTTTGGCTGCAATAAGTACTTCTGACTATGGTTGCTAACTGGTGAGCCCTGGAGAATCCTGCTGGAGTGGTTAACATTCGCCTCCCCACTTGATTCCTTTTGTTGATCTACTTTCCAGGGCATAATGAAGAGAAATAATGTATATGCTTCATTACAAAGGATGGAGTATTATATTAAATTATCAATTACGCTGGCTTAATGCGAGGAAGCTGGAGTCTGGAGTGAAGCGTTTCAGTTGTTCTCTTTGGTAGATCGGCAACAGGGGAGTGTGTGGGAATTCAGGTTTGGCAACTGTAAACCACTGGAGTAAGGTTTACCAGAGCTTGTCAGTAAGCACCCTGTTATGTTACAGGATGGCTGCTGAATGCTTCAGCACATGAAATGTTTATTCGCCTGATTAAGCTAACTACTTGGGTGATAATCAGCGAACTTGTGAGTGGCTGTGTGAACTTCTGTAAGAAGGAGTATTTGAATGAATGAGGTTCAGACCTGGGCACAAAGCACTCGTACATGGCAAGAACTCAAAAACTCAGGGTTTTTAAGTGATTGTGCACTGCTGCATGTAAAAGCATGCTTATTTGATGTAATACTAACTTCTGTACGGTAAGATGGCCATAAGTGTCATGAAGGTGTTAAAATTGTCGTCTGTTTAAAAGCTATCTTAGGATTTATTGAAACTTTCTGAGTTAATTTTCCACATCAAACATTTTTGCAGAATCCCAAACAAAACTCGTATTAAACAAGTGAAAAGCCCAGTTAGTGTGTGGGGTTTTTCCACACTCGCCTACCTTAGCATGATTAGAGATATAATCAGAAACATTCAGTGGTCAGAACTGGACAAGCGTGTGGGCAAAAGCTTTTATCTCACCTGTCTTCTCAGTGTATTGCCTCTGATGATGATTTGTTCCCCCCTTCCATTTATGTGGTCAGAGAGGAAAAATGAGATGATTGTGGGCAGGTTTTTTTTGTATGAATAAATACAAGAATTATCTTACATTTCTACGAAGATATCTATTTGTATGTTTGTAGAAATGACTTAATTTCTGGATTATTTGGAGCAAACCCATTTGCATTTATATAGACTTTCCATAGAGCTTTTCAGCTTCCACTAAATGCTGCACCAACCGCTCATATAATGGCTTCGAAAAAAGAGGAGACTAAAAAAGAAAAGTTTATATTGATTATAGCAAAAAGAAAGACCTTACATTTTCACATATTTGCATGTATATATGACGTTAGAGGACTAACTTCCTGAGTAAAGTTCGGGGAATTGCTCAGACAAGTAGCTGCATAAAAGATCTTGTCCTGCAAATTCACGAGTGTGAGTGCCCTGATACTGGAGTTGAGTGCAATGCTAGGCACACATAAGGAACTGTATGCATAGAAGATACCAAACATTTATAGCCTTAGAAATAAGCTAACAATTAAGAAATATGAATACTTGATAAAATAAAGTTTTGAGATAACTGCTCTATTTTTTTCTTCTTGCTTTCCCCAAATGTTTGTCTCCCATGGGACATGTTTTGTCATTGTGGGAATATTTCTTGTGGATATCAAGAAGGCAGGCAGGTATCAGGGCAGATATAGGTGAAGGATCTCAAGTTCTGAATTTAAAGCTTCATTTTTGGTACAGCGGCAGCCCATGTGCAGTATGATGTTGTTCTTGAAAAGCTGGGTCGGTGGGATACAGCAGTGCCCTCCCGACTGGATCAGTAGTTGTGAGGCTGTGTGTTGTTTTTGTATTGGTTGTCACAATCTTGCAACATATTACCCATTACCAAAGGAACTTGAAAAAATAAACAAATAGCTGAGGCAGGGTTTTTATGGGTCATGAAAGGCTTAAATACATCTAAACTCTTATCTCATCCTAACCTATATCTGAGCATGAATGAGCACTGGATACCATCAGGTTTTTGGGACCTGATATTACAGTTTCTCACCCCTCCCCCCTCCATGTGTGCAGGTGGAAAAGACAAACTCTGATTGCATTGCTAACAACTTATTTTGAAACTAGCTTTATTTTGTGGCTCTCCAAATACTGATGTGAGTATTGTGTGGAAAACATCTAAGAAACAAATGCAAATGATTAATTCTTTGCACTATGGAGGTGTCCTTGTTTGATGTCTAATATACCATAAATAGAGAATGCTAAAAGATGGAGCAGTAACTGTATGGGCTCTCCGGTCTTCCAGAAAGCTTGTTTGAGTGGTATAAAAGAGCACTCCTCCTTCACAGACAGTTTCCTAAAGATTTATTTTAAAGTACCTTTGTAGTTCTACAACAGCATAACTCAAGCCCTTTAAAGTCAGGGAATTTCTTATGCATTAACAATACTCTGGGTATTTTTTGTATTCTGTAAGACTGGAACAGGCCATCGGGTCATTTATGAAATGAGTATTTTCAAATTTGAGTTACCTTGTTGTTGTATGATATTTTCTTTTCTAACCCTTAGACTGACGTTATGTCTTCTGATGATGGAAGGGATGGTTAGGTAGAATAAATAACTTGCTGAAAGGTAGACAGTTTCCGGCAATATCTTCTTCAGCCTTGCTAAGCATGTTCCAGAGCCCTAATCTTATCCACCTGAGACTGCTTCAGTCTCTGAAAGACAAAAGCATAACGTCGATTAAACCTAAACCTGGATACAATTCAGTATTAGGTGTTTGGTTATACTGGAAATAGTTTTGTGTGTAGATCTTCATGGCAAATCTTACATGCTTTATTCTTCAGTTGCCACTATACCAAGGTAAGTGCTTGCACTGATTACTCTATATTTGCAGCAGGATTTCTAATAACAATATTTAATGAAATCAAACAAGATTTTAGAGTGACAACAGTTTTGAGAACATAACAGTGGAAAATACTTCTGTACAGAGCAGAACTACAGTGTTTTGTGATGTATGGCATGCCTCTCAAGGGAGTGAAAGTCATGTCACGCTTTGGGTTATTTTTTGGGTTTTTTTGTTTTCTTTTCTACTAAGAGACCTAGGCTAAGGCATGTTGCAGCCAAAGAGCTAGCTTGTGATATGTCTTTCAGCTCGCTGAAAGGCATGCCACGTACCATGAATTGTTGCAGCCTGAACTGCAAAATGCTGCCATCATGTCAGGGGCAGTATATAGAGCAATATTGTGTATAATTTGTGAGTGCAGTTGTCTGGAAGAGACTGTGAAAGAGGAGAGATGGGAACAGGTTTTGGTCAGTTGTCCGGTGTATTTATGAGCTAGACTTCAGAGGGTTTTTAGTTACTCTTTGAGTTATTCACACCAGAGGCTGTGTGCATTGGATCACAGAAAGGGATTTGAGAACAGAAGAAACAATTAATCCTTGTGTGTACTAAACTCTTTCACAAAACAGATAGGACTCAGTGTAAATGTCAAGAGTCAGATCTAGAGAGGGGACATAGATGTTGTGACAAGGTATATTGCAAAGCCTGTGTTTAAATAACTGAGATCCGGTCAGCGCCTGGGAGTGAGGGACCTGAATATCTCATAGTGCTGATGGAGAAGCCTGGTGAAGGGTTTTTAACTGAGCCAATGGGTTGCAATGCAACTCAGTCCTCTAAATTGCAAGGCACTAAGTTAGCTATAGGGAAATACTTCTTCCATGCAAATAAAATCTTTAAGGGGAAGAACTGAATTTTTTAATAACTTTTTGTATATTGTAAAATATAGCTGTAGCAGCCTGTAGTCATAGCTGCAGCAGTTCCTTCTTACTCAGTAACTGATTTGTTAAAGCACATAGTGGAGCTGTGGGGAACACTGGGCTCAGTTCTCTTCACCTGAGGCTAGTCAAGCCATCTCTCAGGAGAATTTTGCCTGTGAGTACTCCGAGGCTCATGCTTCGGAGCTGTTGTGCTCCAAATGAAATCTGGATTCATCTGGGACAGGGGAGGTGAGAATGGTTTGGGGGTTCTCCTGGAGTGTTACTGGACACATCCTATAGCACTTCTCAGTGTGAGACCATTCTGTCTGTAGATGGGGGATTTGACTGTTAAACTAGAAAGTCTTTCTTTATTCCACAGAACAATGTTTAGAAAGGGAAGAGGGGAGTTTGAGATTTAAATTTGGTATTTTCTCTTTTGTATATGGCTTGGTACGTGTGCACGTAGCAGTCTTTTACTATCAATAACAGTTACTATTTGATTTAAGTCCCGTAATTAATGACACTATTTTAGCAAATCTTTTTAATTAAAACTGCTTTCCACTTGGTGTAACAAAACACAAAAGACCTGTTACTATGTTGCAAGGTTTCTACTGACTTTATTATGTGCTCTTTTGTGGATAGATCACAGGCAGCACACAAAATACCACTGGAAAGACATGATCTTGAACAGATGTGTCGTTAATAGAATTCCCTCGAGAGGTGCTTGGCAAGGCTTTGTGATGTGTCCTGTTGTCCAAAAGGGTGCATGAATGTGCCTCAATGGGCAAATATATGTTTATTACGATTTTATGTCTGTACTGACGTAGCAGTTCCAGCTATAATGGGTAACAGAGTGCCTCTGAGGCTATGTCTTAGTGATGTTCCTTCAGTTTTTAGACACATGAGGATTTTTGTTGGTCCTGTTTTGAGGGAACTTAAGGGCCAGTGATGTGTGGGAGTTACTTTATTTTTCTATTTCTTTTCAGAAGATGTAGTTTTAAATTGGACAGCTGAAGTCAAAGGCACTTGAAATTGCTCCCTCAATTTAACAATAACTTTATTCAGTGATTCTTCTAACCAGCACGCTTGGTTTAGATCCTGGCAAAGCTTGGCTATATTTGCTTTTTTGAGGTATAGTGCAATGTAGAAATAACCAAACTAGCTTTTAAACATGCTGTACTTAAAATAGTTTAGTAGTGGAAAAAGGTCCGTGCAGGCTGTTATCATGTTTTATAGGTTTAAAAGAAAAACTGGTCCACTTTTACTACCTGCTTGTAGAAATATGATGATTGTTAATTTGGGAAGTCTAACAACATAAAAATATGCTTTTATTATTTTTATCTTGGATTCAAGGCAAAATTAGGTAGATAGACGCTGTACGTGTACACTTTTAGCACAAATCCAAGTGAGTGTTTACATGGGTTAAAGCCTAACTCTGTAAAGAATGATCTTGGCACCCAAGTGCAGATTTGCCTTTGGTGCCAGATGAGGGGGAGGGAGGAATGAATAATCACCAAAGAGAAGCTGATAGAAGTTCAGCCATTCCTGTCAGGTACGGGCAGTGGCTGATATTTTTGGTCCTGTTGGTTTTAAAAGGGCAGTGTATGAGAAGGGAGGCAAGGAAGCTTTCTATTACTCTAAAAGGTATATTCTGTGAAAGAAACTACAAATGATAACTTAAGGTGGAATGCAAATTTGCAATGTAGATTTTTAGAAATATTTTTCATGACCTAGTACAGAAGAATCATTGCTTTAACATATTTTAATATAATTGTTTATCTGGAAAATGTTTTTAATGCTCTTAAAGGATAATTTACCTGTCAATTTTGCTACGCTTTGGTGTGCTAATTAGTGGCTGTAAGGAAAATATTGAAGTGCAGAAGCAGCGGGGGTATTAGAAAGAGGTATGTGAGCTCCAGAAGTGTAGGAATATGTTGTTTCTGAAAAATTATACTTCAGAAGTCACATATTTTCCTTGTTTGCTTCAGTTTATTAGAGAACTGAATGCAATCAATTCCAAGGATCTCTCTATAAATCTCTAGCCAATACAACTGTGTCAAAGTGCAATTCCTCAGTGTGGGTAGTTGATCAAGGTGGATCTACATGAGAAAGTTGCCTTAGTTCAGCAGAAGTTAGGACTTTTTACAGTGCTGGTTTGTTTGTTTGTTTGTTTAAATACATCAGGTTTTTTTAAATACATCAAATACAATTTAAATACTATAAATTCCTGTGTTTGCATGCTTCATGTAAGACTGTCTTGAATGCTTTAATAGCATTTTAGTGTTACAGTTGCCTAAGACCTTTTTCTGTTAGTCAAAAAGGTCCAGAGTGAGGCATCTGATGTGCTGGTTTGTTCTTCCAAGAGACTGAAGAGTAACCAAGCTCAGATGAACTTGTATTACAGTGGTGATTCAGCTACTTGTCTCCTTGAAGTGATGTCTCAGTTTGTCACTCTGCGTTTGGGCAGAGATTGTTTTGTAAGAAGAGCTAGGAAATGTGGGAATTTTTTTAAAATTTCTCTCTTCCTTCTTTGGCGTCAGTACAACAAGATGCTTGAGCTTAATAAGAGAAAACTGTTGAAAAAGAATTTTTTTTTCTGAGGTTTGGAAGCTTCTTCTTCTTTCAAGCATCCTGATTTTTGTTGTTCTTCAGAGCACATCAGACACCTGCAAGAGGGCTTCAGAAGAGAACTTGGATTTGTTTTCATTTGTCCTGATTGCCCACCAATGTTGGATCCTTGTGTCCTCCTCTTGCTTTGTAAGCTTGGCTATATAAATAACATACTGCTGACCTGATCCTAAAGCCCCTACTTTTTTCATTTGTTATGAGATAGAGGGAAGATTAATTATTGTATTTTTACTTAATATCAGATCATCTTTCATATGCAAATTTATGCTTTGGTTTGTTTTGCTGCTTAAAAACTCACTTTCATTTCACATGCACGTTCTCATTAAAGGATTGTTGGGAAAAATGTAAAACTAGCCCTTGGAAGAGGCTTGAGCCTCCAGTGACTTAGAGAATGTTGCTTCCTCTTGGTTAGCTTTTCTTCTGCTGATATGTGAGTATCTTGCAATATGGTTTCTTTCTGCAATATGGCTCAGCTTCAACAAAAGGAGTATGAAATGTTTAAGCTAGCATATAGCTTATGCATTAGGGGTCCGTCCTTGAATAGGGAGCTCTCACAGGAAACACATCTCAGTGTGGGCCTGCAACCCAAGAGCTGTGCCAAACAACACTCACAAGGCTTAGCTGTACTGGTGTAATGTGCTGTCAGTCCCCACTGTCTACCCTGAATTAAATGTATTCTTGTGCCTCAGTTGCTGTGAATTCCAGTCCAGCCTCCTAGTTCCAGCTACTCGTGACTGGGGGTTTGTGATGAGCTGGATGGTGAGGCATATTGGTTAAGGTACTGATCATACCATGGGGTATGGTATGATCCCCATGGTATGGGGATACCATATGGGGAACCACTGGCAGAGTGGTGTGGCACACTAGTGGGTGAGGTTGAACAAACTCGTAGGTCAGCATTATAGTTTGGTTTGTTGCCTTTGAATCTGGGCCTTAGCACCCCTATTTCATGGCTAACAGCTCTCCTGCTATAGATGCATAGTGCAATCATCTCCTTATCCTACACATTTTTAATTGAAAGCTTTTGAATACTGTGTAATAGAGGGTTTCACTTTTAGCATCAACGTGTTAGGCATAACCTGGCCATGCCTAATTACTTGGACTTCAAAGACTGAAGTAGAGTTAACCATATCTTCTACTCTTGAATCAAAATGAAGTTTAGATAAGAGCTAAAAATCCAGATGTTGCTTGCAGTGTTCCTGAGTGTATGCAAATACACATAGGGGATAAGTACATTGGAATCTCTGGCTATGTCTGTTGGACTGCAACATCTCCTGCCTAGCACTTGCTAATACTAGAGATGTTGCTGACTTACTTTCTGAGATTCAGTTTTACTGAGACTCTTACTTTCTGAGACTCAGATGTGATGTGGGCTAAATGATGCCAAAATCTGCTTTTTGAACCTATCCTTCTAGTGCATCTTCTTTCTAGTAGAGCTGCAAATTTTTCTTGTAACAATGTAATTTATCTTATCTTATATGATAGCTTCCTCGGAATCTTTTAATCATCTCTTCTACCTGGGATTTGGTGATCATTCCTGAAAATGTCCTACTAGACTTAAAGTGTCTTGATCTGTATGTATTTTTATTTTTTTCATCTCCTTTTTCTGGGTGATCAGTGATCCAAAATCAAACTCTACTTTCTTTAAGGTTGAGCTTCGCAAAGCAACTGTCCCACTCCTTATTTTCCTTTTGTCCCCTCAATTCTTCTCCAGCTAGCTATTATCAAGGAATTCAACACTGTTGTCATATGACTTACCTCACCAACAGTGCCAATTATGTCAAATGTATATTATTTCAAACTCTGACAAATACAATGCCTCTTCCTTGACACTCAATGTCTGGCCATAGTGTGGAAAGCTTTTAGGAAAAACTTATTTTCTTACTGAATTTGAACTTAACCAAGACTTAATGACTATACTCATCCTTTACCTTTACACCTTTACCAGTGCTCAACTACTTGCTTTCGTCTTTTTCCTGATCTATTTCTCTCATGGGTGAAGAGTCTTCTCAAAGAAACTCTTTTCCCATTTGAAATAAAAGTGAAGTCAAAATAAGGATCTCCAAATTCTTCTGTCATCTGTGAAGGTTTGTGTGATGTCATCATATATCAACACCAGATACTTGCCAGCTTACTCTGGCAACCACATTTCCATTTTTCTTATTCCAGCAGACTAAACACCATTCTGTTGCCTTTGGCCTTTTGCTGAATATCTTTTAGTCTTCGAATTGAAGTGCAGATAACAGTTGTTTATCTGAAGAAGCTCTAGGATAATATCCTGGTTTGTCCCACAGGGATGCCCCCCAGGTATGCCTTCTGTAGCTTTTCATTTTCTTTTATAGACATACCATTTCCTAAATGCTTAAACAGTTGATATAATAATTAAAATATAATTCTGAGTGTCTTTATATGCCTCTTAATTTATGTCTTCATTTTAAATTTAATTATAAATCATTTGTTTGTTTCTCAGTTTCTGTTTCTTGCATCCCACCTCTTTACAACATCTGCAGACAAGAAAAGGAACAATGTTAAATTCACTGATTTCCCAATGCTTTTTATTTTCTTGGATGCTACTTGATGTTGAAATGTTACTTGGCAGTATTCATATTTTCCCTTTCAAGTCTGCATTTCATGCGCCAAAAAACCCCACCCAACCCACCCACTATTTTACTAGAAAATAAAATCTACTGCTTCCACAGCAGAAATGGGTGACGAGTAAATCATCTCCAAAGATAAAGCCAAAGGATCCATGGTTGTACTCAGCCTTACATCTGCTCCATGTGTTTGTCTGCTCAGCAACCTTGCTTTGCAAATGGCTTTGAGGCAGTAAAGTACTTCGGATGCTCTGAGAGGAAAAGACTAGCAAGTGAAAATCAAAATCCTGGGTCTGAATAGAGACCTAAATTCTCATGCTTAATTCTTTAGAGATGAGCACATCCAACTCCCTCACCTGGGCTTTCAAGAGACTAAAATTCCTGCCATGTGTTTGAGATGGAAACTAACTGACCTTGCTAAGACTCTCTCTACCTCTAAACACAGCATCCTCAGTTTTGCCTTCTGTTGTCATCAGGAGATGATTCTCTTTTCTGTTCTGTTCTGTTCTAATTTTTGTAAGCCTGGTGTATTTTTTTCCTCATCACTGAATATTGTATGAATAGAAATTTGAGTCATATTCTTAGCTGTACTCAAAGTTGGAAACAACTTCTAATTTTATTGATGAAATTCAACTAACCCATGGTAGTGAAAATAATGTACATTGTGTATGGTCTGCGTGCATGATGCTCCTTCATTGCCTATTGCCTGGTGTTGGTAAGTATCTGATAATTTATATTCCTTGTGTTCTGACCCTGGGGACCTCTCTTTCCTCTCTGTGGAACAACTAATGTTTAGACAGTTTAGCAGAAATGCATCCTGTTGTTGGCATTAAGACATCACTGGTACTTGTCAGTGGAACAATTATACAGTACCACAGAGAAATGTGGCAACAGAGATAATCAGACTATCAAGGTTATAATCTGTTCCTTGTATTCATGGTTACAAGTCAGAGTGGCAGGGGCGAACATTAGGGCTAATGTATAGGGCACCTGCAGTTACAAACACACGAAGATACAAAAACACTTCAACATCATTTAGTAAATGGAAAGTGCTGCTATTTCATCAAGTTCATATCTAATTGTTTTAGCCTTTGGCATGAGTAGCCATGTTGCTGAATCAGCGGTAGCAGAGCTGGATCCAGCCTGGCTGAGACTGTTTTAGGGGAAATATTACACAAAATGCATGTGTACCTTTTTAATTAAAGACAAGTGAGTATATGCAAAAAGAACTTCTGCCCAAATATGTTCAATACTTAGCAGAGAACCCTGAGAAGCAATACAACTCTGTTTTACTACTGATGTTTAAAACATGGGTAAATAATTTAAAGGAGGCATATGCCTGTTAGAAGTATTTTGAGAAATACGTGTTTGTGTGAGGGAAGGACAGGAAGATTTTTCTTCTGTTCATAGGCTGGCTATTTAATTTAATGCTGAGTTAAAAATCATGATTCTTTAGAGCTTCTCCTGAGAGCCCTAAAGAATCATGGCTGATATTCAGCTTTCTAAATATGAATGGCTGATACTCAGTTTTCTCTAAAGAATCATGGCTGATATTCAGTTTTCATTAAAAAGTCATCTCTTTATGTGTGTTCTAGCTCTTACAAACAAGTCAATTTGGCAACATTTTTAACAAAATTTCATGGTAGTTCTCATTGTTCACTATGAATAAAATACAAAGTTTACCTTTCATATACAGTAAAGATTTTTTTTCATTTGGTAGGCATATCCTGTAGTTGTCCTAAATGACAATGTATATTTGAAATAAATTAAGAAAGCATAGTTAGGTTCCCTGGGAATGGCATTCCTAAAGCCCTAATACATTATTTGTATTAAAAAGCAGGGAAAAAAAACCCAACTCTTCTTCTCTTTTTGCAACTACTATCAGCTTTAGGGTCTTCTGAGTTTATGCACAACACTATAAATGCGGTTGCACTGAAATTTGCTTTCTCATATTTCATAAGCAGTACGATAAGAAATGGTATTTCTCAATAGGACACGGCAGGTATCCCATTGCTTCATTGTACAAATGAAATCAGAGGACAGGCCAATGTGCAGCCCATAGGGCAAATTAGTAACACCTTTCAGAAGTGAGTAAAGTTTGACTTTTGGTTGAGGTCCAATCGTAAGTGCACTAAGAAGCACAGACCTTGGGTTTTTTTTCAAGCCTATGCAGTCAAATTGTAGAGAAAATGTTAATGTAACAAAACAGTGATTTTTAATATAAAACTTACTTGGAACAAAAGCAAATATTTTACCGCCCCCAGGCTCTTTTGTTTTTAATACATTCAGCTATTTGCATGCATGGATTTAATGATAAAAATGTGGGGTGAATTCTGTGCTCTCCATTTGTGGGTGCTGTTTTCAACTTTTTGCTCTAAATCTAATAGTTGTAAGCTAAGTACAGGCATCCTCATTAGCAACACCACCAGCAGTTCTGTACAAAATGTGATTATCGTGTACCCGTGAAGAAAACGGGGAGTGCTGGGTGTTACCATGCTGAGTGAGAGGCATTATAGGATCTGAACGATTTGTTTGTTCTTGCATTAGGGTGACTGCACACCCACCTGAAGTG
This sequence comes from Ciconia boyciana, assembly GCF_034638445.1. NCBI lineage: Eukaryota > Metazoa > Chordata > Aves > Ciconiiformes > Ciconiidae > Ciconia > Ciconia boyciana. Next base: position 74,171,486 of record NC_132938.1, on the reverse strand, counting down.
GTGATAGTATGAATCCCCATCTGTGCCATTAGATGAAATGGCATTATTTTAACACTTTGGCATTAGTTAACTTCATATGTTGCCCGATCAGTGCATCGATGTCCAAGTATCTCTGAGATGCTTCAGCATGCTCGTTTTTTGTGAAGACCATCTGCATGAATATTTCAGTCTCTATGTAGACAAATGCCAAAAGTGCTAGAGTGTTCTAGTTAGTCATACAAGACTCTTCAAGAGATTTAAAATTGCTGTATGCACACTGATGTCACTTTACTCTGTCAGCAGGCTTGACAAGGCTTGCTGACTGGTAACGCTTTCTGGAAGTTGTAAAGAGTGAAGATCTTTGTGTGCCAAACACTTGCAAAAGGATCATATAGAGCCAGTCCAACTGCTTATTTTTTAAATTGGGTGTGGCTTGAACTTCTAACAGGCTGGGGTTACTACTGTGCATGTTGCTAATGTGTTTTGCCATGTTCTAGATGCTGCGTGCGAATAGTGATTTTCGGAGAATGAAAAAAAAAAAAGAATAAAGTCTTCTTCTGTACTGTACAAATAATATCAGCAACATTTGAATGATATTTTATTGGGCTGTCTTACTTGCATGGGTGTCAGTTTCTCCAGACTTTCCATTTTGGTGATCTCCTATATTTCTTCCTTAAGGAAAGGACAGTGTAACTGCAGGTGGTGATATGATTGCCTTACATGGTTCTGAAATGGGCCAGTTTTAATATGGTAGGCACATACATATGTTGTTGTTACTCCACTGGGCTCTGCATGTGCCGAAATACCCTTTCAAGTGAGGGCTGGTATTGCTCAGTGTTTACAGCATTGAACTGTTTCTCTGATGGATTATAATTCTTGTCTTTTACTCACTTCATCTAACTGTTGCTAATGATGTCTTGAAACAGGGGAGGATAAACTGGCTAGTGTTTGATGTCCTTTCTAGTCTTTTCTACCCTTGTAGAATTGGAGGGAACATGCAACATTTCCAGGGTGAAGAAGAAATTCAGCAGTCTGTCATGTAAGCTCTTTTTTTAGAGGCTGGGCTCAGATTCCTCTGAAGCGTCAGTAACGTTTGCTTGCATCGAAGCACCCAGTTCTGCCCCTCTCAGCTTTGGAGGTCCTCCTGCTGCTATTTAAGTGCTTGTGTTGGCTGGAGTGCTTGGCTGGAGATTGACCAATCTGAAGGAACAGGTCTTTACAAATGCACAAGGAATCTTCATAAGCTGTTGCTGCTTTTTTGTTGCTGTCCTTTTGGCCATGGGTTGAATGTTCAATTCTAATTTGTCCCCATGGGGAAAGTTGACAGTTGCTATTTGTATTTAATAGAACTCATCTGAATTTATCCTGCTGTAGGAATCTGAGAAGATTTGAAAACTAACTATGGTCTCCTCATCCTAAATAACAGAAGGATTCTCTTGAGTATTTATTTGATTAAGACGAGGGACAATGAGTAAACACGTGATTTTGCAAAATCAGAATTTTTGTACACTATAAATGGGGGGGGGGGAATTTCTAAAGTATTTAAGTTAAAGGTTACCATAGTAAGGTAGGTAGAAGTAGAAAGAGAAATCAGTCTGCTAGATTAGATAATGATGGAGTCTAGCTGTTGGACTTCTGTCAGTCTTAATGTCATAGCAGGTGTTTTGGTAACGAAATATTGTTCAACAGCTCTTTGTTCAACAGGACACATACTGTGAAGTAAGAACAAACATGTTGCTGATAATTACCAGTCCCTGCTGGGGAAGGGGAACAGAGCGGGGGAACCTACCAAATCTATGTTGAAAGGACCTGGGGCATTCCCTGCACGGTGATGTTTTATTTAGGTCAGTAGATAATAGAAGAAGAGTTTTTTTCAGTATTGACAAGTACAAAATAATACAGTGCTAGATGCTTGGGGAAAATATTTGGTCTCACAATAAGTAATTCTGTAGGAGTGTTGCTGAATTTCCCAAAGCAAAGATTAGCAAGAGGTGCATGGCACTCCATTAGCCTGAAGGGTAGTGCTGTGGAGAGAGGCCGTTTTGTACTGATCCTGGTGGCTGTTCCTGATCCTTATCTCGTGGCAGTTAGTTCTGCTCCTTCTTAAAATTAAAACCTAATTTAGCCTGACACGAGTCACTGAACAGTCCATTAAAAAAATTCTGTTTTGCTAAGCATTTCTTTGTATAGCGTGCCAAATAAAGGGCCAGTTTCAGTAATGTGCTGTCTGTATGAGACTGGGATAACTCTGTGACTTTTATGGGGATTTTGAAGTACTCTGCACCACAGCTGAGCTGATCCAATGATACTGACCTTTCCAGTCCATATTTGGACTTATATATGTATGTCCAACATGGAAATAGAATTTTGGATAATTAGAATATTAGGAACCTCATTAAAGTCTGGAATGGACTATTTCCCATGAAGTCCTGCCCACAAACGTGCTTTCCCACACCTGCATTCCTAAGGTGTCACTAACGCCTGTATAATTGCCCAGTGATCTAGATAAGGTACTGATACAGTTGAAAACAATTCTGTCCAAAAAAAGCAAGTGGACAGCCTCTGTCACTCAGAAACCAAGCTAAACCAATTCGACCCTCTGATGAAACTGCACTTGAAGACTTAACCAACAAATGATAGTACCAATGCTGCTTAAAAACCAAACCAAAACCAGCAAATCTAGAACTACTAATTACTTTTCTACACATTCTTTGTTTACACTCATGCAGTGCATGTCCTCTAAGAGTGAAATCTGGACCTCGTTGAAATCTGTGGTACTTCTGCCATTAAATTCCACAGGAATTTACCTTTATATGGTTGACACAAGTGCAGTAAATGCTAGTGGGTCTGTAACCTGGTTCCACAGATGCAACAATGTGCAATTGAGAATCCAGAGTTTGTAATAGCATCTTGCAATTCTTGCTAACACATCAAATGATGTAGAAAGAGCCGAAAGAACTAACCCAAAATAACAGATTTTGTTGCTGCTCTCGGCCCTCATTTCCCATTTCTTTCCCATCCACCATCTAAATTGAGACTGCTAGTGAGAAGTTAAGGATAAAACAATGCTTAAAAGTAAGTAGCTTTTGGAAGAGCACTTGTTATGGGGGACTGGGTTGGGAGGCTGGGAGAGCAGAACTGCACCACTTGGTGATTGTCTAACATGACAAATATTTACTGAGCAGGACAGGTACAGTGGATGGATAGTGATTTGTCTCCAGTCCAGTTCAGACTGACACCACAGACCTGGGAGAACAGGACACTTGCTCTGGCAGCTTGATGTTTTAGAGCTGGTGGCTGGTGGCTGTGCCCCAATGTGTAGCAGTTCCACCTAGGGCCCTGCTCTCTGAAGGGTGTCAGAAGTCAGGCTGTGGTGTTACCCCAGGAGGAACTGTTGTTTTAACTACTTACGGCTTTCTAGATTACATTGCTGGCATAAGCTGCCAGTGGCCTTGATGACTGAGTAGCCCCCAGGCTAATCCCGCTGACTATCTCTGTATGTAAGGCCAGTTAGTGGTTGTTCTGGGGTTTCTATTCCCTTCTTGATTCCCATCCCAAGTGTGTTGCGGAAATGTGAAGTTAGCAGCAGTTACTAACAAAGTTGTCTATTCCTCCTTTGTTTTTCCAGCTCATAATGGGTTAATCTAGTCACTTGGAGCCAGGCAGATAGGGTCAAGATCTCATTTATCTGAGCAGTGCTTTTGGCTGGCCTTCAGCCTGTGACAAACCTATACCACTACAAGGTGTATATTTAAATAATGAGAGCATTATGTTATTAGCAGCATACATAAAAACTAGAAGTAAATATTTATTTAGACAAATATTTAACCTTAATCTTGGCCTCTTATTAATGGCACTATTCATTTGGTTGAGACAAGAATGCCTGCTAAACTTAATTTGCTAGTTTTAAATTATACCCGCTATGTCCCTGTTTCTCAAAGAAAACACCACAAAAGAAGAGTCATGTTGGTGTGCAGATAGCTGGTGAATAGGAATCTTGATATAAACAGAGTTTGTTTTGGGATATTTTCTTGCTGTCATCAGGATCTCAATCAGTCTGTACTACAAGCTAGCACTTTTCCTTGAGAAACATGTTCTGAAAAGCAAACAAAATACTTTTCTGTATTAAAGTGTTAGTCAGCATATAGCTCTGAAAAAGGCTGCCATAAAGAGTCATATTGGTTGAGTTTAATAGTTCATGCATTGTAAACGCTGAAATTGGATATGTCACTGAAAGCTGCTCTTGGGCAGTTTTAGCTTGCATGACCGGCATTTACTCAGCAGATCACTATAGGTCCTGCTGATCTTCCCCTGGCAGCACTTAAGCAACATTTTTATAATGGATACATTTTTTTTCTTATTTTTCTTACTATTCCTCCCCCCACCACATATTAGGCATTAACATGCTTTCCTTGGAAACTGGAGCGTGCATTTCATCTCCTACTGCCTATTTCCTTCCTCAGCAAATTTATTTTAGTGACACTGCAAGGGAATGCTATCTTGTGCTGCTCAGTGGTGTAATAGTCCAATGGGTAATACGCTTGAAGTTGCCATATTGTGCATTGGCAAAAACAGCAAAGGATATAAAGGATCTTATGTTTTTGAGAGAGAATTCTGCCTTCAAGGCACTCTGTATTCTGTAGCTGCCCTGGTCTGTCAGGGGGAGCTTAGCAGCACAATGTAATGTTAAAACTCAGATGCCACCAGAGAAGGCAGCAGCTTTCTGATTTTTTAGAACTGGCATATTCTGGGGTGCAGCTCAGGCAGACCGTGCTGGGCAGCTCTTCCTTTGCTTGCCGCTAACACATGCTGTTCAGTTCCAGCCTCTTCCGTGCAGCTGGAAGGGGGTCTCTAGTGATGATGGCATGAAAAGTATGTGCGTGGGCTGTTGTCTGTGTCATAATATGGACTCTTCAGGCGTATGCTTACATTTTAAATTTGCTTTCAAATCATCCAGTACCCCAGTCATACTTAAAAGATTCATTTGTGAAACAGTTTGGCTTGAGAGAGTTTGTTTTTGTTTTTGTTTTTAATGTACCATGAGGTAAGAACAGACTGGTGTTAGAAAAGTGACACCACAACTAATTTATAGGGTCAAGAAAAGAAGAAAACAGTGTGAGGAAGCTTTTTGCTATAGGATTACTCAACAGTGCTAGCACTTAACTGTTTTGAGCACAGTGAAAGCCGTTACGGGCTTTAGATATTACCAGCTTGCTCTTGGCCTTTAATGCCAGTAGCCCTGCTATGATATGCAGTATAGTAGTCAAAAAGCCACAATAGAGCCTTAGTTTTCCTCCTGGTACGACTAACTATGGACATCGTAAGTTTGCTTTACTATTATTTCACAGTGTCTACTGTAGTCTGTCCAATTTAGTTATTAGTGTTAGTGAAATGTTATTTGAGAGAGCATTCTGAGAGCAGCTAGAATTAGAGGTCAAAACCCAAGAAGGATGACCACTGATGAGTTGGTGTCCGATTTGGACAAGTAGTTCTGAAGCTGGATCTCTCCAGAGGGATCACAGCTTGGATTTTTGGGCCTCAGCTTTTTAGGAAACTGTCTATAGTAGTATGTGTTGGGGGGTGGAGGGGACTGCTGCTGTGGTAAAGATACCTTTCTGTAGTTTCAGGCTCATGTGGAAAAGGGAACAGTTTTAGATCATGAGAGGTTTGTTTCCCATCCAGTGTTGTAAACAAGATGCCAATGCATGTATGCCCATGCAAATCAAAGTTTAAGTATTTGTGCTGGGGCTGGAACAGATGATGTTGAAGATGAGACAAAAGAGTCATTCTTTCCCTTTCATATCCTGAAAAAAACAATGCCAAAACATTGTATACGCAAAAAGCCAGACTTGTTGGTTTTCTTCCATAAATTTTAAATGTTCATCAGGTTCTACCAGGTAATATGAATAAAAGTCAGAATTTATCTCATAACTGCATTTGTACAAGCATTATTCTCGTTTAATTTTGTGTTCAGAAAACCTTTATAACTTAATACATAGCAGACTTGATCTTTACACTGTCAGATGTGTTCATGCTTGTGCTTAACCAGCGTCCATTATACTGTGAAGTATTCATCACTAACAGGGGTCTTCTCTAACTTTTCTTTTTTAGGATAAGTAATTGTACTGCCTGAAACATGGCTCTTCCCAGTCAGATCATTATCCTGTCTCTAAAATAGGGGGCTAAATTTTGACATTGGTCACATAATTGCAGATTATGCTACCTGTATGGGCTCATGGTTTGTAGATTGACGTAGCTCTCAAGTGTCAGAATTTTATTTCAACCGTGTCACTTTTGATATGAAAGATGATAGGGGATGCTGAGCTCTGAGCTAGCAACACAGCAAAGCTTTCAATAAGCTATTGGCACGGATCTTCAGCCTTTTTGTAATAACCCCTTCTCTGCCAGCAGTAGGAGATTGATCTCTCAGTTTTAATAGTGAAATGTATATTACATATGGAATATTTTACTCAGAAATATTGCTTTTGAACATTGGGTCCTTCTGTTTAGGTTCTTTCTAGGCTCTGTTTAGACACACTGAACTTGGAAGGATGACATGATTAACCTATTACTGCTACTATTATGGTAGAGATGTCACGTAGCTCTGTCCTCAAAAGCCAAATCTTTGCTACTGGTTAAATATTCAAAGATGTTGCAACAGTTCGTAAAGCCATAAAACAAATTATGTTAAAGAATGTTTATAACTAACATGCAGAAAAAGATCCAGTAACTTGGACTGTTTAAATAAATCATTAGAGAAAGGAAAATGCAATACTGGAAACTTCTTTAACCTTCTCACATTTTAAGTGGAAGTATGATCCTACAAAGCTTCTTGATTTGGAAACAACTTTACAGAAGTAATTGGCATATATGTGCATATAAATAGTAATAAATACATTTAAATTGCTATCTTCCAGCCTATATTTAGCAGCGGAGCAAGCACAGAATACTCTTCCTCTATCCTTTATTGCCTTTGAAATAGTGCTTTGCATGACAAGTTCCTCTCCGTAGATTGTTCTGTTAACTTCCTCCCATCTGTATCTCCCTTTAGCCCTAGGCTGTTGAAAATGAGACAGTTTTTGAATGAATAATGCTTATGTGATTACTTTTTTATATGATTAAAGAAAGTGTGGGATGATATTTTGGTACCCTTCTTTTTATTCCCCTCCACTAATGATGATATATAGACTGTAAGAGTTTCTGGGGAAGAAAGAAGGAATAATACAATTCCTGTTTGACCCTGTTCATTGGTAGGAATCAATTCCTGGTTTGCCTTTGTGCATTTGGGCCCAAGCTTTCTCTTCTTAAGACGATAACTGATACCTGCCTTAATATTGATTCAATCTGAGGAAAAACTACCTGTCCTTCTGCTATATTAAAAGTATCCTATAGCTTCAGCATGTGGGAAGAAATGGAGCAAATGTGGTTAACATAAAAATCTTAAATTTTTAAGAGCTTAATATCCCTTAATTTAGGATCAGATTATGATTAATGGCAGTGCTATTTTGCTGCTGAACTCAAATCTACTATTAATACTGTATGCACATTTTACAGAAGCTATGTTTCAGTAATATAGGCTGTGAAGATCTCTGTTGACAGGGTTTGTGGGTGTCATTTAACATGAAGAAATTAGAAGTTTTTTCAAAACTACCTATAGCTCATATTATGTTTGCCCTTTCAGCTATTCAAGCAACTAATGATATGAAAGTTAGTTGTTTAATGGAACAGGTTTTCTAGGGTTTTAATTATTCAAAGAATAATAAAGGAAAGCATCAGAAAATGTAATGTTAAACAATGGATCAACTTCATACCACTGAAACTCTATGGAGCTATTTTGAAGTTAATGAACTTACTCGGTTGTTTCACCCTTATCTGCCTAAAAGAAAAGTAAACAGGAAAAACCATGAACTTCCCTCAAAGAAATGCTTCCATTGACTCTAATGGAGCTATTGGCATGAGTAAAGCTAATTGTGTGAATTAAAGAATTAACAGTTTGTCCTCTCAATTTGTGTGCTATCCATTTAAATGTTGAGAAAGGGATAGGCACATAGGCAGCCAAAGCTTTAGATTAGTGAATTAAATATTTTGAAGTAGTTGGAAGCATTAGGTGTTTTTAACTTAGAAACAAACAGACAAACAAAACCAACAACAAAAAACCAAACAAAAGAAAAGCCAGAAGATTGCTCTGTTCCCATCTGGGGTGTTCTGTGACTGGGAAATGAATCCTACTGTTTTGTTTAATGAAAGTCCTTATTTGCATTTGATAGATGCAAGGGAGTACAGAATGTAATTTAAGGTATTGATCAAGGCTTAATAAACTAAATCCTAAATGGGAGAAACAAGCTAAGGCTTCAAAATCCTTTAGCTATTGTGATGAAATTCTAGTATTTGTTTCCCCCCTGTGTGAACTACTGGGTTTGAGTTGCAGAAATAAGAGACTCTTCCTGCATCTGGATACCGTGCTGGTTGACAAAGCAGTTGGACAAAGCAGAATAGATGGAGTGCAGTGTGATCTTCACCTTCACTTCAGCAAACCAAAGCAAAACAGATAATTTTATTATTACGCTGGTGACATATCTCAGTGATTGGTCTGAAATTCCTTTGGTAACAGTTGAAATATGTGTGTGTGTGTATAGCTGTTCATCAAGAAGATCCCAAAGTGCCTGCAGACAGCCTGTGCAGTGATGGGATCTGTTGCCAGCAGCTGACCCCGGCCCTGTGCAGTGGCAGGGGAGTACGGCGAGTGCGCTGTGTCACGGGCGCTTTGCACAGTGGGCTTTTTTACAGGAGAGCTCTGGTGACTAAAGCAGCAGCGAAATAAAGTTTGTAACCAAATTAGAATTTATCCAGTGCACTGAGAGAGACTTGGACTTAATTTAGGGACTGAAAAGCAATGGTAAAGAGTCATTAAATTTTTAATGAGCAAAAATGATCAGGCACATCACTTTGTTAATCAGATTTGTGTCTAGTCTTTTTTTATACCTACTTCTTTCCCATTCTTTGTTTAAGATTTGTAGGCATACAAAGACCTTTACAATTATGGCTCCGCTGTGAAATTATTTTCTTACAGCTGTGCTAGGTAACTGGTAAGGTCAGAGAACAGATAGTGAGATACAGCGACTTCAGCCTTTTAAGGAAACTCATTTACAGTGATCTTTAAAAACAAACAGTTTTGTTTGTGTGAAATGAGTAGGTCTTGGTTCAGTTGCTGGTAACGAAATGTAAACATTACATATCAAACAATGTAGTTGGGGTTTTTCACATAAACACAGAGACCGTGAACTAACTTGGGCATTTAACAGAATAGTAAGTGGGATTAGTTTTATTTATTTATTCATTCTCTAAAGACATTTCGTTCACAGTAGGTACAGGTATACTGACAGGGTATCATGAAAAAGCTTTGGTGATATGTCAGCAAAGTTCAGATGTGATTTGCTATATGTATTGGACTTCCTATACTAGAAAAGTCTTGGAGCAAAGTCTCCTTTAGCTATATATTTCTCTTGAGACCTATGGAATACATTTGATGATTGCTGAGAGTAACTGAAGTTTTTAACTCTTTCTCTAACATCTTGTGGTGAAATAATTCAGTGCAAATCCTGAGGGGGAGAGAAATTCTTGCAAAACAAAGTAACAAATGGTGTTAGTTACAGAAGGACTGAAGGATAGCAAGAACAGAAAATAACTTTGATACATCGATAATAAAGTGAATTTCTCTTGCCATGCTTATCAACTTTAGATACAACCTCATAGAAGAGAGTTTTTGATACACTGTGATTAAAAAAAACCCAGGTTTTGATTTTATGCTGTTTTGAAAGAATGTGGGCGTAGGGTCCTGTGCACTCGTACATTAACTGTTTGCTTAGAAATAGCACAAGAGAATAATGAATGCCCGTTAGTTGTGATAGCTTTGTATTTTAAAACCAACTAAGGAATAAGTCGATATTTGTATAAGTGTGTATATAGTCCTGTATTTGTCTCGTGTTATCTGACAATTGATGCAGTTGCAATGTGTACTGTTGGACCTTTTTGCAGCATGTAAAGCAAGCTATTAAAATGCACTTCAGTTTATAAATATCTTGGTTATTATGTTTCTGATTTCCTACTTTTGTGAAATACAATAGGTTAAGACTTTCTTTTTTAAAATATTACACCACATAGTATTATTTGGAAATGAAAGTTGTGATTGAAACAGTATTCTCAATGTCTTTCAATCTGTACTGCATAGCCTTCTTTTATAACTCCCAACTTTCATCTGGCGCATAAATACTGAGCCCATTCTGGGCTTCTCAACGCATTTCCCACTGGTCCTCCACTGCACCTGCTGTGCTGCCATCAGCCATTAATGTTCAGATGAAGCCAACAGCTTGTTAGGATATGCCTGAGACATTCAGTAGTGCAGATGGTGTGTTCTGTCTGCCTCTACCTGTAACATCTGGCAGCAGTCAGATGTGAGAAAGCCCAAATGAGAAGGAGGGAGAGATTTTTTTTTAAGTTGAATTGAACAAATAATTTTCTTGGACAAATTATTGCAGATTGCTTGAGATCATAAAGAAAAAAACATGTGAACTGGGGGCAGAATTAGTTTGCTTGATTGAATTAATTGAATGAATGCATATATTGTGTGGACTTACAGAATTTCTCAAAAATTGAATTGGAAGTTGGTTTAGAGCTTAACGGATTGATGCTGTAGTATCTAGGGAGTTTTCTCCTTAACCATCTCCAAGAATCTATCAAACTACATATCAGGCAGATGGTTGTGCACTTGCTTTTCTACACTGTTATGAGTTTTGCCATTGGTCTTGATGCAATTGTAAATACAGTTTCTAATTGTATTTGGGGTTGTGCAGATAAGATTAGAGTGTCATTTTTTCCTTCTAAATAGCCTTGTTTTTGTTATGAAGAGCCTGACGAAAGGATGACTGACTTTGCCATCTGAACACACCGCCAAGAACAGTCAAACTTCCTTCTTTCTGAATCAAATGCTTTCTTCATACCTTACCTTTTAAAATTCCCTAGTGTGGTAAAATGTGATGTAGTATCCTTCACAAAGTTTGTGCTGTGTAATAACCAGAGCATGGTAAACAATAAGCATTCATATGCCTCAGAGAACCAATAACCTGCATCATTCTGGATCATCTGGGTTTTGACTGGAAACAATTTTGCATTCTTGATTTTTGTCAATTAATTGTTACTATTAGCAATGCAAATGGCTGAACACTGAAGAAAACCCAAAACAAAACAAAAACCAAACCAAAAAACTAGGGTAGAGGAAGAAGGTGAGGGGTTTGGCTTCCAAGGTGGCTGTTGCTCCAAGACTGGCTGGGTGGTGGTGGGAGGTGGTGAGTGATTGCTTTTGTATCGCTTGTTTGCCTTTCCCCCCACCTCTTGCCTTCAGTTATTAAACTGTCTTTATCTCGACCCATGAGTTTTCTTGCTTTTGCTCTTCCTGTTCTCCCCCTGCTTCCCACTGGGAGGAATGGGAGGGGGCAGGGAGCTGCAAGCATGGCGTTGGATGGGGTGGAATGTCCCTTTGGCCAGTTCGGGTCACCTGTCCTAGCTGTGTCCTCTCCCAGCTTCTTTCTCACCCCCAGCCTACTTGCTGGTGGGGGGGGGGGGGGGCGGTGAGAGTGGGAAAAACAGAAAGCCTTGGTGCTGTGTGAGCACCATTCAGCATAGCCACAACACTGTTGTGTTATCAACACTGTTTTAGTCACAAACCCAAAACACAGCACCATATGGGCTCCTGTGAAGAAAGTTAACTCCATTCTAGCCAGATCCAGTATAGATAGGAAAGTCTATCCAAGTTAATTATAAATCTATACAAGATTTGTTTATTTAACAAGCTTTTTTCCTCTTATATGGACAAAATATGCTAGAAAGTGCTGAATCGTGGAGGAGAGATGAATAAGATTACAGTACAATGGAGACGATAAAGCTGTAAAAAATGAATTTTATAAAGCACAAGAGAATTTAATAGATTTGGAAGATGGATCAGTCAATCTTAAGACTTGCTGGCATCCCAAAGGAGGAGGAGCAGAATAATATGGCTTCTCACCTACAACTATTTCTGACAGTGCTAATGAGTGTGAAACAAAAAGTGAGAAGGACTCTCTGATTTCTGCTATCAAAACCAGCTCCTGGGCAAAGACCTCATCTTGTCACTTGCAAAGGCCCTTTGCTTTCAGAATAAATAATACGCACTTTTAAAATCTCATTTTTGTCAGGATCTGTGCAGAAGGATCTTGACAACACTAACATGAATTGTAGCAGCATTAATCACCTTTAAGCTTCGAAGAGCTGTTAGTAGAAAGGCATATTTTGTGTTAGCGTTTATATTATCAAGTTAGGACAAAAACTGCTTGAAACTCCAATGTCTGGTTTTTTTCATGTTTGCAGTTGAGCTGCTAAGACTGTTTCTGAGGATGAAAAGTCAACAGGTAGTTCTTCAGCCCTGTGGTATGAGAGGTACATTTTTAATTAAAGCTTCAGTAATAAAAATGCATCCATATTCTGTGCCTTTTGCATCCTCAAAATTGTTGTTCATTCTCATTTGAGTTGTGAGTTACTGCCTTTTACATGTCCTATTTACTCTAGAGTAAGAACCAGACTACTTTAGAAACAATGGCAGGCTAACACCTAAAGCAAAGCATGCAGATAACTTGAGTTTTGAACCACTGACCTGTTTAGGGGCCTCATTTTTCCTCTGCTCTCTCACTGACAAGCTCTAAAAATGCCTGTTATAACCTTATAGCTGCTAAAAAGGGAAAATGAAAGTATGTAAGGTAGGATACCAAACCTCTTTCCGTCTGTATAGCTGAATAGATTCAACTATTGTCAGTTAAGTAGATGCTAGTGCTATTAAACTCACAAACCTGATGTTCCTCATCAAAGTTGAGTGTTTGCCATTTCTCTGAGTGGAAAAGTTTGACAGACACCAATTCAAACTGATGGAAAGAGTAAGACACCAAGCAGGTTCTCAGAAGGGAGGAACCAAGAAAAAACAAAGAAATGTTCATGGTGGTGATTTTAGTTATTTGTTTGTTTCTATTTCATAAGCCATAAACTCGCTAAGCCTTGAGCAGTGCAGTAACCGAGAAGTGATCCCTTCTGTGTAACAAATCCTTTCCCTGTGTCTTCAGTGCTCTCATAGTAACTGGGATGGGGGTTAGGAGGAAAGGGCACTTGCCCAGATGTGCTGACTGGGTTCAAGCGCCTGCTCATGCTATTTATTGCTTACTGTCATAAAGGCAAGTTGTAGCAAAAGGAATGAAGTCTTGGCATGTCTGCTCAGCAGAGGACAACCTGTAAATGGTTTGTAACAGCACAGGAGGAGAAGGTTAGACGCTACCCCCCAGCAGTTGGGGTATCTGTGTGCTGGAGCAAGTTGGTTGACCTCTCCAGGCAGTCACTGTCCATGGAGGTTTGTCAGGACAGGTCAGTAAGACAAACAGTTCTCAGGACTGGGTTAGGGGTACTTGGTGCTGCTGGGGTGTGACTTTCCAGACCTGATTTGAGTAATCATAGCCAAGTATAGATATCCTCATTGGACTGCAGTCTGATAATGCTTTACCATTTTGTAAGTTTGAGATGCGTTGTTTCAGAATGGCAGCTATAGCCCCTTCAAAGATGAGTCTTCTAGAAATGGCTATCATGTAAAATGTGCATATCTGCCACATGCAGACAAAATGATTAAGTAAAAATCTGCAAGCTTCTTGCAGTTCCCTTCTATATTAGATTTAAAACCAAAGATTTCCTCACTCAGTTCATTTTTTTTCCCCCCATGAACTGTAGTGATTTTTTTTTTTTAAATCAGAAACAGCAATATAATTTGGTTGTGCAGAAAAATACAATGTCTGCCAAATGATTGATCACTTTTGGCCTCTGAATCCTCTGGCAAGTATTTTGCAGTGCATTTAGGAGTATTTTTGAAGATATAAATAGATCATCACAATCTGTGGTAATTAGCAGATAAGAAAAAAAATAACAATCAGCTCTATATACTGGATATGTAGTAAAGCTGGATTTTAAAACCAAAGGGAACACAAGATCTCCCTTTGCAGCACATGATTCAGTCCCACTGTGATGGGACACAGGCAACAGTGAGGCTGATTTAGGGGCTACAGTTTAATGATAACAGAATCACAGAATCACAGAATCTTATAGGTTGGAAAAGACCTTTAAGATCATCGAGTCCGACCATAAACCTAACACTACCAAGACCACCACTACACCATGTCCCTAAGCACCTCATCCAAACGTCTTTTAAATACCTCCAGGGATGGTGACTCAACCACTTCCCTGGGCAGCCCGTTCCAATACTTGATAACCCTTTCAGTGAAGTAAAATTTACCAATATCCAGTCTAAACGCAACTTGGTGCAACTTGAGGCCATTTCTTCTCATCCTATCACTAGTAACCTGGGAGAAGAGACCGACCCCCACCTTGCTACAGCCTCCTTTCAGGTAGTTGTAGAGAGCAATAAGGTCTCTCCTCAGCCTCCTTTTCTCCAGACTAAACAACCCCAGTTCCCTCAGCCGCTCCTCATAAGACTTGTTCTCCAGACCCTTCACCAGCTTCATTGCCCTTCTTTGGACACGCTCCAGCACCTCAACGTCTCTCTTGTAGTGAGGGGCCCTGATACAAGCCAGGATGCCATTGGCTTTCTTGGCCACCTGGGCACACTGCTGGCTCATGTTCAGCCGGCTGTCAACCAACACGCCCAGGTCCTTCTCTGCTGGGCAGCTTTCCAGCCACTCTTCCTCAAGCCTGTAGCGTTGCATGGGGTTGCTGTGGCCCAAGTGCAGGACCTTGCACTTGGCCTTGTTGAACCTCATACAATTGGCCCCAGCCCATCGATCCAGCCTGTCCAGGTCCCTCTGCAGAGCCTTCCTACCCTCAAGCAGATCAACACTCCCGCACAACTTGGTGTCATCTGCAAACTTACTGAGGGTGCACTCGATCCCTTTGTCCAGATCATTGATAAAGATATTAAACAGGACTGGCCCCAACACAGAGCCCTGGGGAACACCACTTGTGACTGGCCACCAACTGAAGTAAACTCCATTCACCACCACTCTTTGAGCCTGGCCATCCAGACAGTTCTTTACCCAGCAAAGAGTACACCCATCCAAGCCATAAGCAGCCAGTTTCTCCAGGAGAATGCTGTGGGAAACCGTGTCAAAGGCTTTACTGAAGTCTAGGTAGACAACATCCACAGCCTTCCCCTCATCCACTAGGCGGGTCACCTTGTCATAGAAGGAGATCAGGTTGGTCAGACAGGACCTGCCTTTTCTAAACCCATGCTGGCTGGGCTTGATCCCTTGATTATCGTCTACATGCCATGTGATGGCACTCAAGATGATCTGCTCCATAATTTTCCCTGGCACTGAGGGCAGGCTGACAGGCCTGTAGTTCCCCAGGTCCTCCTTCCAGCCCTTCTTGTAGATGGGTGTCACATTTGCTAATCTCCAGTCAACTGGGACCTCCCCAGTTAGCCAGGACTGCTGGTATATGATTGAAAGTGGCTTGGTGAGCACTTCTGCCAGTTCCTTCAGTACTCTCAGGTGGATCTCATCAGGCCCCATAGACTTGTGAGTGTCTAAGTGGTGCAGCAGGTCACTAACCATTTCCCCCTGGATTATGGGGGCTCCATTCTGGTCTCCGTCCCTGTCTTCCGAGTTGGGGGGCCGGGTACCCAGAGAACAATTGGCCCTACTATTAAAGACTGAGGCAAAGAAGGCATTAAGTACGTCAGCCTTTTCCTCATCCTTGGTCACTGTGTTCCCTCCCCCATCTACTAGGGGCTGGAGATTCTCCTTAGCTCTCCCTTTGCTGCTAATGTATTTGAAGAAGTATTTTTAGTTGTCTTTTACAGCAGTAGGCAGATTGAGCTCTAGCTCGGCTTTGGCCTGTCTAATTTTCTCCCTGCACAACCTCGCTACACCTTTGTAGTCCTCCGGAGTTGCCTGCCCCTTCTTCCAGAGGTCGTAGACTCTCCTCTTTTTCCTGAGTTCTAGCCAGAGCTCTCTATTCAGCCAGGCTGGTCTTCCTCCCTGCCGGCTCGTCTTTCGGCACCTGGGGACAGCCTGCTCTTGTACCTTTAGGACTTCCTCCTTAAAGAATGTCCAGCCTTCCTGGACTCCTTTGCCCTTCAGGACTGCCTCCCAGGGACTCTGTCGTCCAGTCTCCTAAACAGGCCAAAGTCTGCCCTCTGGAAGTATAAGGTGGCAGTTTTGCTGACCCCCCTCGTCACTTCTCCACGTATCAAAAACTCTATCATTTCATGATCGCTGTGCCCAAGACGGCCTCCAACCATCACATCACCCACAAGTCCTTCTCTGTTCGTGAACAAGAGGTCCAGCAGGGCACCTTCCCTAGTTGGCTCCCTCACCAGCTGTGTCAGGAAGTGATCTGCCACACACTCCAGGAACCTCCTAGCCTGTTTCCTCTCTGCTGTATTGTATTTCCAGCAGACATCCGGTAGGTTGAAGTCCTCCACAAGAAAAAGAGCTAGTGATCGTGAGGCTTCTCCCAGCTGCTTATATGCTGCTTATGATGCAGCATAAGATGTCGACTTCCCCATGGTTATTTATTATGTGAAGAAATGACTTGCTCTAAAGGGAGGGCATAGCTTATTCTTTGTGTTATTATGAAATTGATGTCAATATGGTGCTTTAAAAAAAGCATACTGTTTCTAATAGAGGACCGATTATTGTTTTATGTTTGATCTTGTTTGGTTTACAATGCCACCTGCTGAAGTGAAGGGCTAGGGACATTTATTCACATGCTCTCATTTAAGGACTGTTCTCCCAGAAAAGGACTGCTCTCAGTGAGAGAAGTCTGGGAGTTATGTATACCAGACCCATGCAAGCCTTTCTTCAGGTCTAGAGTAGAAACAGTAACTTCAGCCTCCTGTTTCTGGAGATGAACTTGATTGCCTTTCCTTATCAGGCTCTTTCAGTCTTAGACCCAAAGAAGGGCTTCTGTGCTTGAAGGCCTGTTTATTGAGCTACATTAGCTGATTCTGCTCAATTTTCTCTAAACCTTGCCTTGCTTAGACAATCATGACTCAGTAGAAACAGCATATTTCCCTGCATGTCTCTCTCTTGATTAAAAAGCTTGATTGTATTATAGCTTTTTCTTTACTGTTTTAATCTAGGAAATATATATTTTTATGTATATCAAATGTTTGTATGGTAGAACAGAAGTCTGTTATCCACCTACCTATCTATCTATCTATCTATATTTCGCTTGTATGCATACATAGGAGATAAGTATTTTTGGTAAGGAAGCTTTCCTATAAATGGCTGTCCTGCTGAAGGAAATTTTTGTAGCATGTAGTAAGGTTGCCAATTTCATCTTTTGTAATAATGTGCCCTTCCACAAAGTTGCAAAAAGCAACATCATAAGTCACGAACTGATGACTTAATCATGTGGTACTCTGTTACAGCATCTTATGGGCAAATATCTGGAGGAAAAATACGCCCCATTTAAGGAGTTTCTGGTAGAATATGGTAAAATGCAAGACTGTTTCAGGCAGAGGCTTTCTCCTTGGCGGTAGAGCTATAGCATGCTGGGAATTCAAGAATCGGGTCTGTGCTTCTGCCCAGAGGCTTTGTGAGTGAAAGGGTGGGGTGTGCACGTGTCCTGTGTCCTTTCTTACCACTCTTGTTTTCTTGAGGCGTCACGAGTTTCAGTGTGTAGTTGACGAAGGGTGCACGTCACCTCTGGCACTGGGGAACCGTTGGGCTGTTTGCTACATGAATATCACTGACTTTGTTCTTTTACTTAGAGTATTTTTGTGCAATTTTTAGCAAGTCTTATTTCCTAAATGTGGTAGTGTTCTGAAGTGACATAAGCCAGTACCTTACTTTATCCCAAATTCATCATTCTAATGTGATCATGCAGTGAGAAGAAGATGCAGCAGAATTCAAGCTTTGAGCTTACTGCTTTTTTTCCCCAGTAATGAAATTTGTAATTAGCATGTTCAAGATGCTAAAGAGAATGTGAGCACGTTAACAACTCTCCAAATGTCAAAATGATTTTGCAGTTGTCACTGGTTGTTCACATTAGGGAAGTAAAGATGCTTTTTACTACTCAGTAAGTTTCTTACTGTCACAAAGTAGAGCAGAGAAATATTGATGAAGGACATCATTCAAATCTGCAAACCAGAAGGGGTTTATGCTAAAGGCCATAGCTGTCTACAGCTGTTAAAAGCATAAACTCATGACAGTCAGTGCAAATACTGCTTGCTCCCAAGAAGTTTATCTATAAAAAGTGTCTTAAGCTATGTATTAGAAGATAATAAAATAAGCTTTAAAAGAAACCTCTTAATAGTGTTACTACTTTTCTGAAAGAGGACATACAAAATAGTATAAGTAATTTTACACAAGGAGTATAAATCCTAATTATATTACTGGACTTTCCTTAAAGCAAGAAAATCAAGTATTCAGGATGAGCTCAAGGTAGTTCACATGCTTGACCAAAGTCTTACCAAGCCCTAAAAGTTGTCTTGATCCAGAGAAATGTAATTAGGAAAAACTAAGTCTAAAAAGTTTGTTTCATAGAGGTGAACTTCATTTCTCTGAAGTGTTGTCACGACAAAATGCATCAAACTTTCAAATTCCCCTACTAGTTTTAAGTGGTCCTTGTTCCTAAGGACAAGAGTAATTTTCTATTATTGAACTTTTAATCAATTCCATACAATGTTCGTAAACATGAGTAATTATGACAGTGCTTATAGGTAGATCAGGGAAGGATTTTGTGTAAGAGATTTTATCTATTTCAGTGGAAGCTGGAAATAACCCTCAATTTTTCTACATTGATTTTTACCTGGCTTCTTGAGCCTTATTCAGGGGATGAATCAATGGGATGGCGGTGGCCTGACTTACTGTATTGCAGTGCGTGATGTTGGAAGTTCATAGCTGCCACTTGATATACCCTAATACTTGGGCAGCATAAGATTGATCTGAGGACTAGCTCTGTGTTATCTATTTGCTTGAAGCCAATTTTCAATTGGTTGTCAAAGGTTTGACTGGGCATGTTGCAGCTAGCGGTATGAAGGTAGAAACTGCTGTAAGTAGGACTAGATGAGCCCAATATTCTTTTCATTAAAGGAAGCTGAAATAAACTCCTTTAGAAACAAAGAGAAAAACCCAACCCCTAAACCAACCAACCAAACTACCAAAACACTGCAAGGTCTTCTACCCTGACAATAGGCAAAAAGAGCTCCTGGATGTCCAGGATGCTGCATGTGAGAAGTGCATGCTGTTATTTAATCCCTGATAGCTGAATATCTTATCCTTTGGTGAGCAATTAGATTTTCACTTGGAAATGACCTTTAATTCGAAGTAGATTAGATTAAAATACAAACAAAATTATTTGCAGCATCCAGAATAGATAACATGAGTATTAATGTTTTTAGACTTTAGTGAAGAAATAAGGGAAGCATTTCTACACAGAATTAAAATCGGAAAGATTGCTCTTCCTGTACCTGCATTCCTCTGACCTCCTGAGCAGCTTCCCTGACCCTCTCCCCTGAGGTCTGGAGTGCTGGGGTGCATCTCCCAGAGGCAGCTCCTGTCTGTAAAACCTCCAGGGCTGCTTCAGGAACTCACTTGAAGTCTTCCTTGGGTTCAGCTTACACTCTGTCTTCCTCAGAGGCTTACTGATTTTATGGAAGTGAGAGATGCTTGAAACCCCTGATAAACGAAGGACTAGCGTACTTCTTTGGAGATGCAAATACTGCTATACCAGACCAGAGGCTATGAACAGCAGTCTGATCAGTGAAGCATACCTTTTGGCCTCTCCACCCCCACTTACCACTTAAGTAAATGTCTGTATCCATATTTACATTGATGAACATACAGGAATGACGCAAAGAGTTAGATGACATTAACAAAATGGGATTGTTACTATCTCTTGGCTGAGACCTGATGTAGCTGTGGTCAGTAATCTTGAGGATACCAGGTTTGGAAGGAGGAGAGTCGATCTCCGAGGGACAACACAACTTTCCCCACATAATGTCAACAGCAAGGCAGTTTTGCCTAAGACTTCATTCAAAAACAAGTGAAAGATGTTTGACACTGAGTGTCAATGCTGCAGTGTTAATAACTTTAAAAGGTTGTAGAAGAAAGTCATGCAACGTAGTCTACCTTGCTTGTAATTTAATCAGTGAGTTTTGATAAGGCTTTTTTTCGGTGGGTTAAGAATGTCTCCTAACAAGACTAAATAGAAAAATTGCTAATATCAACAAAGCTGTTCTTTTCTATCACGTCAAAGATAAATTTCCAGTACTTCCTGGCAAGGACATGAAAGCAAGCAATTATCTATATGAACCATGTGTTTCGGAATACAGGTGCTATACTGGAAACACTTTAAAAAAATATTGTTTTCTGTTATAACTGTACCGATTCTAGCAATTGCTAGTAACCTTGTGAGAAATGTCCTTGATCCTCCAGTCCTTAAACAATGCACTTTTCTATCTTAAGTAGAAGTATATGTTGGAAAAGAATAGGGATGCGGAAGAATTTGGAGGAACAAGTAATTTAATGCTAGCATGGAGGCAAGCCAGGGATTAGCAAAGTAGCAACGCTTTGGCTTTGCATTCTATTTTTACTATACATTTCCTTTAATGTAAAGAAGTCTGCAAAAAAGTAAACTGTTCAAAAATTGTTTTAAGATGGAGATGTACATCATATGAACTACTTGCAAATAAACTTGAGCTTAATTTATTCTTCAGTATATTAATTCAGTTCTAATCACCAAATTCCACATGGGTGAGTTCAAAAGAAGATCATGCACCCCTGCTCCTTCCCTAATTTTTAATTTCTTCAAAAACTGAACTGCTTAGAAATACTCTACTTGACCTTTAAAACTACAGTGTCAGGGGAATCATGATAATTAGATGAAGCTATAAAATTATTTGTCTAAAATGTCTGTATAAACATTGGAAGCCACATATGAGCAGTTTGTGAGAATGCTGTATCTTCACAGGCATGGGATGCTTGTAAGCTGCATCTTCATTCATGAATTAATAGTGCTGTCACTGAAGATGTTTGCTGAATATCAATCCCCGTTTTTAGTGGAATTTAATTCTACTTTTACTAATGAAGTCTGAAAATAATTAGCTTTTCTTAGTTGGCTATGCCCTATATTGCTTCTGTATAGTTCAGGAATAAACCTCTACCCAATAACATTTGTTCCAAGTACACGTGGTCAGTTCCTCTTTCCCTCCTCCTTAATATCTAGGAAATATTAGGTGAAAGGTGAGACCATAGTTTTCCTTAATGATACACCACTTCTCAAAGAAGGACCAATGTTCATCATTTGCTGAACAATGTCTTCTGTAAAGATAAATACATTGCATGTTTTATACAGGAGAGCTACACCTACAGAACAATTTCAAATAGCAGCTGTGCTGCATTGTATTTGGCACATAATAGCTACGTTGCAGCCCTCTGAAATGCCAGTAGAAAATAGCAGCTAACCAACAGACTATGTTAATACTTTGGAGCTGGCAGAAAAGTATTAGTGTAGGCTGGCATACTTACTGCGACAACACTATAGTAACTTCTGTAAAGAGCAAAGAACAGTTTTCTTTCTGTCAGTATAGAAGTAAACCAATAGAGAAAAATTAGTGTGCCTAATCCATTAATGCTATGGAAGCCATTTGCTAAGGCTTTTAGAATTTTCTACATATTTGCTAAATCTCAAATGTGTAACTAGAGGGACCTAGGAGGATGACAGGAGCTAAAGAAAATACAGAAGACTGGAAAAAAAAGCTTAAAAACTAAAAGCAGAATAATTAATGACTTAGATAAAATACACGTCAGTGCTCAGCACAGTAGTTCAGTTTAAATACATCAACAGTTTTGTGCATCTCTTCAGATTAAGTGTAAAATGTGTTCCAGGAAGGATTGTCTTCTCCTCCAGTCTTAACCTAATGACTTCTGCTGCTTTGAAGGGGTTACCACAGAAGATATAATATATTGCTGGGCTGCAGTGATAATATTGATTTTGCTTTAAAGAATTTTAACTTTGATAAATTGTACCCTGCAGAATAATTTAAATGAGTAACAAAACAACAAAATATATTGTCTTAAATTGTCAGAGTTGACCAGTAAATTTATGCTTTAGTGTTTGCAGAGCTTCTTCAGATCACTTTCAAGGAAAGAATTCTTCCTTGGGTTGATTCATTTTAAATTGTCTCAAATTAGTTTAAAAAATAGGACCTCTCCAAATCACTAGTCAGCATCAAAAATTTATATCTTCCAGCTACAAAGCTTCCTAATGAGGGACTAGGGAGCAGTCAGTACTTACGGGCTTATTGACAAAGTCTTCAAGTACAGAAAATCCTAACAAGGATGTGTATGGTTCTTTTGGTCTATCAATAGGCAGCTGGATATCTTACTCTAAATTTTTCATTGCATGGATGGAAGAGCCATGGACCCTCTTACCATAAATGTGTGTAGGGAAGGTTGTGGAACAGTGATAAATACTTGTCCTAGAGAGACCTTGGCCTTTGAACACGAATGTGGATGTGAAGGATAGAAATGAGCCAAAAACAGCTTCTGTAACCTTTTGATAATTCACTAGCTACCCACCCTCATTAAAACATTTAGGAAATGTGTATAGATGGACCTGGTTATAATTCTGAGTTGAAACAAGAAGGAAAGACAGAAGAAAATGCAGAAAATGTAGTCTCCTGAACGTGTAATTTAAAAACTGAAGAGTAGTGAGCTACGTTCACCCACATTATACTGCCCAATGAAAGACCTGCTAATCAACTAGTTTCATTGTTGAAGGCAAAGATCCTCTGGAGAAGGCTCAAAAATCTGCTCTCTGGTAGTAATGAAGAGTGGGTAGGGATACAGGAGAACAATTTATACTGGACCGTGTGTGCCAGGAGAGATGCTGTCACTTTTGTGTTCTCTTAGTAACTGAAAAAAACAACAATTCAAGTCTAGGAATGTTATGCACTAGATCTAGGAAAGAGTGGAAATCTTTCCTTCTGTGTTAGTAAAGTTGAATTAAGGAAATTAGTAAAACAGTTTCATCATTTCCCGTGAATTTCTGAGCATACCTTCATGCTAGTCAAGCTCTTAAAAATACTTTATTTAACAGTCTTCCTGAGTCTGAATATTTTATAAAGGAGGGCAGTTGAAACAGGGAAAGCCAAGCAGTGAGTTAAACTAGACATGATGTAAAGACTGTTGCAGAAATAGAGAGTAAAATGAAAGAAATGGCATGTTCTTGTGTGGTTCAGAAATAATTTCTTCTGTCCTCAGTCTACTCAGCTTTAGTTTCATTGCTACGCTATCTGTTGCAGAACATAAATTCTTGGTGTGTTATTCGTGTTAGAAGGGATTTTCCTATCAGTAGAAACAGACCACTGTGTTGAAGGGGAGTCATGGGACAGCTGTTGTCCTGCCGCTCCTCTGGAGATCTTTCCTCCCACCCCCAGAGGGGATGGCAGCTGTTTGCAGAATAAACCTCCACAGAAGGTAACAGAGTCCAATTGTGGCAGTAATTTTGAGATAGTAAAAGTCATTAAATTTCTTTTTAGATCAAATTGTTTAGAAAGAAAATGCTAGCTGCCTTTCTTAGGTAGGTTGCCTTTCACATTTATGGCCTCTTTCCTTATTATGAGCAGCAGGTGGCTTATCAAACATATCCTCCCTGAAATATGAACTGTGTTTGGAGTAGGATTTTGATTGCTTGAGGAAGAACCCTGCCAAACATTCCAGCATTGATCTTTGGGCTAATGTGAAGTTTGCTTGAGCCTGCTTGCCCTTTTTGGTTGAATAGGTGGGGGGAGCACACACAACCTCTCCTACGCTGGGGTTACAGTCTGTGACTTTTGTACAAATAATTACCAATTACTGACAGAAAACAATTAAGCAAAGCAGAAAAAAAAAACCAAACCCAAAAAACGTTATAGCTTCAGAATTATTTAGACTACAGCGTAAGTCATCTTTGACTCATTGCATGACAAATACGATATTGAGACTGCCAAACTGTACAAAGAGTTTTCCCAAGACCGCTTTCAACATTAGCAAGACAGATTGGGGGGACAGTATGAAATCAGTTAGGGATGCATGACTAAGATTTGGTTTTGTAGGGTATGTGAGCAGCATATTGAAGAATGTCAGAAGTTCAAGACTTGCATGTGGTAATTAACTAAATCTTCCTTATTTGAATTACATAAACTGAGGCTTTAGAGTTTTCTCCAAACAAAATTTCGACAGAATAGTTTTTCATAGCTTTTTCACTGTGCTATTCAAAGGCTGTATTTTGAAGTCCTTTACTCAGGTAAATCACTTTCTGTTCACAGATCTGTGTTCGGTAGAATGTGAAACCAGTCCTTACAAAACCAAATCTCCCCTCCCATGCTCATTTATTTAGACTTACTAAAATCTGAATTAAAAGTTCTGTATTTGGCAATTAGATGAAAATGTTCCGATTACAAAAGACATATCATTTTTTATGCATGATATGAGCATTTTTCTTCTGTATGAGTCAGGGGAAAAAAATGTGTTAGATGCTATAAGTGTTGAGAAAATCTGGTTTTAAATATTTAGAAATGAAATATAAATAGATATAATTGAGAGCAAAATGTGCTTATGATTGGGTTCATGTTAATGAATCATCAAATAGCAAAATGTACTGGATCAGGTGTAGCTATATATGTGTGTGTTTATATATATACATACACATTCACACTTTAGTGCATATTTCTAGAACTCATGCTATATATATGAAGCCCAGAAAGACCTCTGAAGTATTAAAATATTCTGTAAGTGGTAGACTTTCCCTTTCTGAAAAAGCCGATTTTAAGTGTAACCTCACAATAACAGAGAGGTCACCACAGTCTGTAAACTCTGTATTGCAATTCCTGAAGACCATGAGTTACTAAGCTGCACTCAGAAAAAGTTACCTTCTGCTGTTCTACACAAGGCCACCAGCAGCAGAACCAGGGTTGTGAAGACACAGCACTACCTACGTGATGAATGCTGCTGGTCTTCTGGCCTGAGCATGCTGCCTGAAGGACTCGGAGAGCTTCCAAGAAGCTGTAAAAAACTATTTGCCACCTCTTCCACAGGGTGCTGACTAGGAGATGAGAAGCCAGCTCATCAAGTGCAAGATGGGTGGAAGGAGCATAGAAGTAGGGTATGAAATCAGTTTGTAACTGCTAGTGGTGTTTTAACCCCAGCTGGCAACCAAGCACCACACAACCTCTTGCTCACCCTTCCCTCCCACCCACCCCCTGGTGGGATGAGGGAGAGAAGCAGAAAAAAAAAGTAAAACCTGTGGGTTGAGATAAAGACAGCTTAATAGGACAGCAGAGGAAAAGAAAATAATAATTATAAAAGAACATACAAAACAAGTGATGCACAATGCCATTGCTCACCACCCGCTGACCGATGCCCAGCCCGTCCCTGAGCAGCGATCGCTGCCCCCCGGCCAACTCCCCCAGTTTCTATACTGAGCATGACGCCATATGGTATGGAACAGCCCTTGGGCCAGTTGGGGTCAGCTGTCCTGGCTGTGCCCCCTCCCAGCTTCTCGTGCACCCGGCAGAGCAGGGGAAGCCGAAAAGTCCTTGACCAGTGCAAGCACTGCTTAGCAACAGCCAAAACATCAGGGTGGGATCCACATTATTCTCATCCTAAATCTAAAACACAGCACTACTCCAGCTACTAGGAAGAAAATTAACTCGATCCCAGCTGAAACCAGGACACTGCTTCATTGGGAGCCTTCAATGATAGTAGTATCGAGTTCAGCTGAGGTAGTCTGAGGCAGCTCTAGCTGGTATATTACCTTTTTAAAGGATACTAGATTCTGGTTGCAGCTTCCCTTTTTCTCAAAAGAGTATGCTGGTTTGCAGATCAGATTCTTCATTAGATCGTTATGGTGATGTTCAATTCATTTAGATTAAAGGCACCAGGTTAAACATTTGAATTAGAGAATTTAGGTGACAAATTAGAAATATTTGTGCCTAAGAGTTGTATTGTGATGTTAACTCTGAATACAGAAGGCTTAATACTATCTTATTCTAAGCATAGTTCCAGGGAAAAATTATTCAGACTTATTTCTGAATCATAATTCCTCTTCCCCCCTCCTCCATCTAATCTTAAAGGGCAAGATAAAACTGTAGCACTTGCAAAATGGATCTTTACAGGAACACTTCTTGCTTCCCCCCCCCCCCCCCTTTTTAAATATCAGAAGTGTTCCACTGAAAATACTTTTCATATTCACACTTGGTTACACAAACATTTTGCTAACTAGTTAACTCATGAAAGTATTTTCAGGTGTGGACAGATCTTGTTCTCATTTATGCCTATTTAGATGTGCTGCTCACCTGTAGCACCACAGTTCTCCTGCACTGATCAGCTGCCAAGAAAGGCCAAAGCACTGCACAGCTCTTGCTCTGTCAGGCTGTTTGGAAACACTGAGACTTTCTGCTCTTTTTATTCACCTAGGTGAGTCTTTATAAGCACAGTATGTCCTGCTTGAGCACTCTCTCTTTGATTCCCTATACCTGTTTCTTATCATCTATGCATGTTTTTTTTGTTTTCTCTAAGATTTGTATCTAGAATGAATCACTGAATGTGCAAGGTGTGTTTCATCTTCTTTGCCTCAGTAGCACCAGCTAAATCAGTCATATTCTGTATAATACTTCTGGATCACTGATGTTTCTCTTGTATGTGTAAAAATAACACAAAGTGATCTTAGAAATGTGACTGTTCTCTCTTCCCTGTCAATTTGTCAGTGCCTGTTAGAAAACACGTTGTTGTTTTGTTTTTTATTATTATTCTGCTTATAAAGTAAAGAGGAAGAAAGAAATGAAAATTATTTTCACCAGAAGCACGTAGACCTTTGAGCTGTTCTGAATGAAGGTTTTTATGCAGTAATGTGTTCTCACTCCTGGGGTGTACAGGCCTCTACATTTACTAAATTTAAGCAGATAGTGTCCAAAATCATGAGAAATCTGACTTGTTAATCCTGTAGTTCCTTTCAGAAGAGCTCTGTGCTGTGCAGGGAAATCGGCGCTACTGCTGCGTCCTGTGTCGGGGCTTTCCAACTGCTGCTTTTAAATGGTCCTCTTCCTTCCAGGGGTGTCAAAAGACTTTCTGCTACGAGCTCATCTCTCTGTGCCTGTTCAAAGGGCAAGGCTGATGTGTTTTAGAAATCCATGGACTTCTTGAAGAGTTCAATCCCTGAGCATCTTCTGAATGAACACGGCACTGTGTGTGCTACCCTAAGCATGTATATTTATTTGACTTTTGTCATTTTGAGAATTTCTAAAATGCTTAGGATTTCCTATGCTTTATAAATAAAACGTGTGATTCTGCATCGGCAAGCTGTACTGGGTATGTC
Organism: Ciconia boyciana; assembly: GCF_034638445.1. NCBI lineage: Eukaryota > Metazoa > Chordata > Aves > Ciconiiformes > Ciconiidae > Ciconia > Ciconia boyciana. Next base: position 74,144,123 of record NC_132938.1, on the reverse strand, counting down.
AGTGGTGTGCTTTTGGGAGTACAGTATGGTTTCTGCTTCTGCAATTCAAATATCTCATAAAGGCAAAGGGATGGAGCAGGGAGAAGGGAAACAATACTGGCATTAGCAACCCTTCAAAAAAGGCTAGATTTGTCTCCTGTGTTTAGAACTGTGTGTGAAGCAAATGTATATCAATTTCTAAGCTCTTCTTTATTTCCAGCTCTGATTCCACTCTGTAGAAACTTGGGTATGTATAAGGATTGGGACAATCAACATCTTATTACAGCTAACATACAGTTTTTAGCAGTAGAAATCTCAAATTAAAAACTAACCTCTGCTTTGTGGCTTTCATTAATTTACTCTTGAGAGTAATGCTGCTGTTGTGATTTATTAATCAGAAAAGCATTTGCTTTCTACACATTTTGTTAATAAGTGCATGCTTCCTGCCTTTTATGCCCAGGGTTCACGTTTCAGGAGGATATATTACGGTAGAAAGGTTTTAAAGCAAGTGTTTAATATCTTTCTGATGTTTGTAATGAAACACTGAAGCTTGGTGGCTGAAAGTTGTACAGAAGGGATCAAATTCTCATAGAGGATTACATGACCCGTTGGACTGGCTGCTGAGTAAGGGCCTGACGTAGCCTGCCCCATGCCCCTCACTTGTACAGAACCACAGCTGGTCCTTAAGGCTTCATGCAAGGTGAGAGAATGGCAGTCCATCGAGTTTTGCTATTAGACATCTATATGACAATGCTTAAGTCATTTAATTTATTTCTCTGGCCATGCTATTTCAACATGACTTTTTTCAGGCTAGATGAAGTAGTCACAAAGTGTCTGGAGTGCAAAAGCAACAGGCCGCCTCATCCTCAGGCAGATGTGGCACTAGAGTGTGCTTCCCCGCAGGCTGCGGGAGCTCCAGGAAGGACAGCTAGGTGCCTGCATTCTGGGAGAGGCTGCTGTCCAGATTTTGAGATAAAACAGGAGTAAAGGGGAAAATCAACACTTCTGCCTGCTTGTCTCTCAAAATGAGAAGAGCAACAGCTGTTTTATTGGGGTGGGTAAGTTGGTTTTGTTGTGGTCCTCTGATTAGCCTAATTGCATAACCGCCCAGAAGCATTGCTGTTAACCTTACAAAGTTTGCTCAAATGCTTGAACAAGTACATCTGAAGTGCACTGCCAACTGGCTCCTCTGGGCAGAAATCCTCTGAAATCTTAGGCTAACTTTCACTGCAGTTGTGACAACTGATTCTGTGGACTTGGTCACATAAACTGCTTATCCCTAATCTCAGAAATGTGTATTCTGATGAATTATTTCTAACAGAAGGCAAAAGACAGGAAACAGGAGTGATACACTTGTCATGCAAAGTGTTTGAAAAAAGCAGGGAGACAAAAGAGCTGTCTTGCATTTATTTCACTCCACAGGTTCGCATTAGCGGAGACTTGGGAAAGTAGTTCAAGAAACGTGTTTGTGCAATGAAGACTGTTACCATAGCTGTTCTGGGGGGGACCCAGCTATTGCTGACTTGTTAAGCAGCTTTTACTCTTCAAAAGACAAAGCTGTGTGGAGCCTTTGAGAACAGAATCCTAATGAGGTTGCTACACTTGCGCTTTTTTTTCCTCCTGTCAATCCCAAACATTTGTAACATGTTGTGATCTATTGAGAGATTAATTTGAAATGTGAAAGATGGATGGGGCAAAGGCAGGGTTCTGGTTGCTCTCCCCAGCTCCCTCGTGGCCCTGTTGCACCAGTGGGTCAAGCAGAGGCGTTGCCTGGCCTTCAGCTCCTGTCCATCTCCACCGACTCCATTTCAGAAAAGGAGGTGTCTAGCTAGTGCTGTGCTGTACGTGTGAGGGATGCTGCTGGTGATTTATGGATATAGAAATTCTGGTATTGGTATGACACTGGCAATAAAAATTAATCTGCAAAATGCATCAAATTAGTCTAGAAAACATTGAATATGTACATTTATTGCTTGCAGAAATGAGAAATCCGTCATATTTTTGGCAATGTCAGTGTATCATTCTGATCGTAGAGTTGCTATGATTTTCTGAGTTGCAAATTGTAGTTACAGATTTCTATATGCTTCTCAAGGTAGTTGCGGTACTGTAAAGGCCCTAGTTTTTTGTACATCTGCTAATATCATCAGGATCTATAGTGGCTGCACAACTGAGAAGCATTGATAGTACAGGGAAGGATAGGAAGTAGGACACTTAAAGATGATCTTTTCTAGGGAAGCAGAGAAAGACTTTCTTAATTTCCTGTGTGTAGATTCTTTGCTCTGAAAGACATGAGAAAAATATCGGGCTGTCCTGGAATATGTATGGGCTATGGTATGACTTGCTGGATGGATGCTGTGTTAGAACTGGAAATCTAGGTCTGCCCATCAGCAAGTATCACCATAACTCACACTGCTTAGCTGCAGTGGCCTGCGTGTGGACTGGGGTAGATAACATTCATTTTGTTGACACAAGAATCAGGTAGCTGGTGCTGCAGGTGGTACGTATCCTCCTGCTATGTGAGGGAAATAGATTAATTCTTCCTATAGGTTCAAACACGATAGTTTTTCAAAACAGATTGAGAGATTCTGCAAAATATAAGCAGATGAAGTTTGGGATGGAGTAAACTGTCCAAGAGCTAATACCTGGAAAGACACTCAAGCAAATTGTAACACTAGCTTTCAATATAAGTAAGAAAATCTGATCGTGTTAGTGAAGGAATTTCAGCAATAGGTGTCAATAGCTCACACGCAAATGAAAGTGTTAGTTCTCATTGAAGCCTTATATGAGTAAGCTCATCAATTATTTCATTGCTCTATGGTTACAATAACTAAGGAAGCTTTGGTTTTATTTTGGAAGATCATCTAGTAAAGTATCACAGTTACATGCCAGCCAATATACAGAAACTGTACAGAGGAAAACAGATTGAACTGCTATCTTAAAAGCATTACGTAGACAATATTTTTTAGGTTTCTAGCTAGAGCCTCACATAACCCTACCTTTTATTTAAAAAAAAAAAAATCAATTTAAGAGGATTCCACTATATATCTGAAAAGTAGCCTGCATTGCAGAATTTAATAGGATTATACTATTGATTCCATCTTTACAATGCTAGCTAGTATTTGGTACTTGTGAACTGTAGACTATTACGTGACTGAACACAAGGGAAGAGGGATTAGTTTGTAAAGGAATAAGCAGCTTTCCCTTAAACTGCCCTGAACCAAACATATATACCTGTTTTGGTCTCTTAGTAAATGCCAACTAACAAAACACCAGTGGCAGCACCTTCTAAAACTGGGTATCTTCTTACAATCATGTGCTCAGTCTCCAAGTAGAAGGTAATCAAACTTCTTGTGAGCTGGTATCTGTTACTGTAATGAAGCCCTTTACAGTTTCTCCAGAAAATTCCACCTGTATGTCATTAACCAAACAAAAGCTACTAAAAAATTGTCTGGAAACCCATGTCATGTACTGATACTAATGGTTCTCCTGGCAATAGAAGGCACTTTCTGCTATTTTTAACTTAGTGGAGTAAATTCCCAATTGAAATATCGTTTCCATAAAAATTAAAGGTAACCTATGGAATAGCCCTTTGGCCAGTTGGGGTCAGCTGTCCCGGCTGTGCCCCCTCCCAGCTTCTTGTGCACCTGGCAGAGCATGAGAAGCTGAAAAGTCCTTGAGCACTGTAAGCACTGCTTAGCAACAGCCAAGACATCAGCGTGTTATCAATATTATCCTCATACTAAAATCCAAAATGCAGCACTATACCAGCTACTAGGAAGAAAATTAACTCTATCCCAGCTGAAACCAGGAAACTCTTCCAAACTGAGAAAATAGTTTTATTTGCTAAGTAATTTCCTTACATGCCAGCACTCTTTGTTTATTATTACTATATTAGTGACCGTAGTCACTCCTTCACGTTTGCAAAATCAATTGGCCTCTGAACTCTGGTACCCTTCATGATGACAACTATTTCTATAGAATGGGATTCATAAGATTTTGAGAAAATACATTGGTTTTTTGAAATGGGTTTTATATGTAGGAGTCATCTTTTTCTCCAGTTCCTCTTTTCTCTTTTCTCTACTGAAATCTCTTTATCTCTGTCTTTAGTAGTGAGAGCCTACCAAGCTGTAGCTTCCCTTTAGTTTTAGAAGGCTCTACTTCCAGAAAGCAGATAGCCAGCTGTGAAAACACCAGTGCAGCAGAGCTGCATAGAACTTGTTAAGGATGAGCACCAGCAAAATGCTGAGATCCCAGAAAACAGCGTTTGTCTCTGGGATAAACTTTAAATTTGCAGTCTACCCTGACTCAACAGGTTATGCTGAACTGTATCAGTGAATCTGTTATAACATCGTCTTTACCTCCCCTTACTGGGGCAGGTGGCAACAAGTTACTTTTCTGTGGAACAGTTCTCCTCTATTTGGCTCTTCTGTTTTTGTTAGTAAGTAGGTGAGGATGTGGAGAGAGAGAAACAGACCTTCAGTACCTTACACTTTAATCCTTTGTGCTCAATTGGCTTTACATTTCTGAAGGCTGCAGGTGATGGTGGGTTTTAAATCTCCAAGAAATGAAGAAATAAAGAAAGAAAAAGTTTAGTAAGAACATCAAGAGTACAATGAAATATGTGAAGAGCAAACACCTGTCCCACTAGCTTTGTCTGAATGGTTTTCCCCCTCCCAGCTGGTTCATGCTGTTGTCAGTAGTTAACTACTGTATTGCACGGAGCACAGCTCGCTGACAAGCCATGTGCATTCAACCTGGCTCAGTTTGAATCTAAACCAACTTAATACCAATAGAGATTTCTAGATCTGAGGCATAAAGGTTGTGATCTTTTGTTTAGTTCGGCTTTTTGGTTGAAGTCAAACAATATCAGTTTCTCTTTTTTTCTCTTTGGATCTATCATGTCCTCATGCAGAACAAAACATCGTAATACGAGGTGAAAGTAAAAGCAAGCCAGTGACCTTTGTTGTAGTTGGTAGGGATTAAAGCCATGTGGGATGTGAACGCTTCTGTAAATCTCACTGGATGGATCATTTCTTCTTTGAAATGAAATGAATGTAGATGAGAAATTCCTGTCTTTTGTGCTACTTTACTCAATTAGTATTTGAAATACTTTGAAAATTTGAGACTCTTCACTGAGTAACCCTAGCTGTGGCTGGCTTTTCAGTCCCATTTATTGAATATATGCATTAGAAGAATGCTAGAAAACTCCATCACTTTTGCACAGTAGCAGGGACAGCACTTCTACTATTGTGTTTTGTTTGGGGTTTGTTTTTTTTAAGAAAGAAGTCTATTTGCCCAATGATACATGTGCAATTAATGTTGATGATTGCTGCTAAAGCTAATGTGAATTGTAAGCATAAAGCCTCCTAGCTCTTTTGAGCGAGAGGGATGTAGTGCCAGGCAATGGCATTCAGTCAGTGTTCTCTGTCTCATCAGTCATGGGAGAGGGTAGGAGGGACAGTGTATCACTGCTAACTATAAAATATTTCTGGAAACAATATGCCTGAGTGCATGGGCTTGGGGAGGACACTGGAAAAACATCATGAAGTGTATCCTGTCCTTTATATGTTTCTGGTAATGCAAGTTGAATTTATTAGCAGTTTGTTGCTACAGTAAAAAGCATTCACAAGATTTACAGCTGAAACAATAGCTGTAGATGTTCAGTCCTGTCGTATTTATTGAAGGTTTTGTTGAGCTCATGGCATCCTTTGATTAATTGCCATCTGAGGCATATTTTGTAACAAGGACTGTGTCAGAGTTTTGTGTCCCTGTATTTCATAAAGTTCTACTGGGTCTTTAGGGAGAGGGAGTGCAAAAACATTAACTTAACAACGAATGTGTGGGCAAGTGGTAAAAGTAATAACTAATTGACTGCCAGTCAGGATTTACACATTTAGAGAGCACCTCCTCAAGTAATGATGGGTTTTACATTTTACTTTAACACAGAGTAGCCATTATCTTATTGCTGGGATGAGTTTCCAGAATGTGCATCGTAACAGCCCAGAACTTTCTCAACCATTTAAGAAGAAGGTGGAGGAGTATATTGTAGTCTGTAGTATTTTACTTTCCATTATGGCGGAGTGAAAAGGTAATAATATGTGCAAGTCATGGTAATAGAATAACATCGGGTTTAGCTCACAAGAATTCTTGCAGTATTTGAAGACATGCACATGCAAAATTAAGGATCTTAATGTTTAGATGAGCTCCATAGAACCGTATTGGAGGATTAAGGGTAACTTTGAGTGTATCAAATGTGATCTATTGATACGATTTTTTTTTTTAAAGGCTGCCAACTCCTCTTTTATGGTTTCAGAAACATAATTTAACCTAGAATCTAAAGATTAAGCTAGGTCCTTGCTTTGTGCAAGTTGTCTCCATAAATACCTTTTGTGAGGCCACAACAGTCTGACAGTAGATCAGTTTTATTGCTTTTGCACAAGTGTCATTGATTTTGTATTTAGCAGGGAATAAAAAGTAGAAAATTGATGTAATTTTACCACCAAATATTCGCATAACATGTATTATAGGAATATATTTGCTGTATGGCTAATTCCACAGCTCTTACTATTTCACAGGCACTGGACTTCTATCTTTTTTAATCAAAAAATATCAAATTCAAGTTGGTGGGTTTTTTTGGAGTGCACCCATTTCAAAGTGCTAGCCTTCTGACTTTTATGATTTTCCATGGAGTGAACATGACCCTTAGTGATTTGTATCTTATTAACTCATTTGAATTGTGTGCTTAGCTTCAAGCTCCTTTCCTTCGGTATCTCTAATGGTGTTTGCCTTTATATTCTCTTGATCTGAAAATGTGAATAGTAATCAGTTATCACTTCAGTGTAATATTTCAAAGCTTAAAATATATTGTTGGCTAATTCCCTGGTATTTTTGAGACAGTTAATTTCTGCTGTCATTGTGATAAAACAAATGTGGTAGAATAAATTAAGCCCAAAATGTAAGAAAGGAGGCTAAAATACTTGGTTTTAGTACTGTATATTTCAAGCTAGTTGAATGAATTAAAGCATACGCAGCACTGAATGCTTCAAACAGCAAAGCGGGACACATCTTTCCCCACACATTTGTAGCATCAAGGATTTGGTCGTGCATGACAAACGAAATTGAAACCAGAAGAATGAAACCTGAGACGGTACTGATTTGACTGTACATTTAAAGATGGTATGCCCTTTACAGAATCTAAAAGTTAATATTGGAAGTTAGGTGTTTTCTTCATCTTTGTCTGTTACTGGAGGATTAGATAGGCTTTTTAATAGATATTTCTGTTAATAGCAATAACTCACCCAGCTGAACCCCAGGGGAAAAAAAACCTCAACAGTTCTGGAGGATGTCTGTTCCTTTGGTGCTGCACCTCTCCTCTCCTTCTGTCTGTGATGTTTGTTTGTTTGTTTTAATCTAATGATGGTGGAAGAGAATTAGCACAAAACGAGAATACAAGATTGTTATTAAGAGGGGCTAGAGAATGAAAGGGCCCCAGACTGGGAAATTGCAACTGCTCTTGAGCCCAGTATTGGGTGCCGGTGCCCAGGCGCTGGCAGGGAGGCTGCAGGGCGGCCTCTGTGCAGAGCCGCTGGGGCTGTCCCATGCTGGACTGACCCGCCCCAGGGCACAGCTCAGCCCCTCAGGGGGAGGAGGCAGAAGATTCGGGAGTGAAGCTGAGCCTGGGAAGAAGGAGGGAAGGTGTCTTCAGTTTTGGTTTTGTTCCTTACTATCCGAGTCTGCTCTTAATTGACAATACATTAGTTTTCCCCAAGTCAAGCCTGTTTTGCCTGTGATGGTACCTGGTGAGTGATCTCCCTGTCCTTATCTACACCCTCGAGCTTTTTGCATCTTATTTTCTCCTCTGTCTTGCGGAGGAGGGGGAGTGAGGGAGCAGCTGGGTGGGTGGCTGGCAGGCAGCCAAGCCACGACAAGCCCATCTATAACCTGATTTTTAAAAAAACAGCACCAATTAAGCAAAAAACCCCAAAACGCACAACTCCAAACAAACAAAAAAAGCTACTCCTGCAAATGTAAAGAAATGTAACAAGAACGATGGCAATCATTTGTATTTCTTTTTCAGAGGGAAATGGAAATGGTGTTGTTTAGAATGTCAAATAAAATGCCTCCAGTGTTTTAAATAAGGCTTTAAAATATTACCTTTTTAAAATCAGGATTTTTCACCGGTTTCTTTTAAAAACAACAAAAAACCTCCCGAACAACCCCCCCAAACCAAAACCCACAACAATTATTATAAATAAAATATTAATGAGTAGCAATTTTTATTGCATTGCTTGCATTAGCAATGTAGTAATTTCTTTTGAAGAATGCCATTACGTCTGGTAAATATTTAGTCCCTATGCTTATGCAAATCCAAACTGACTTTATCTGGAATCATCTGGACAGCTAGAGTCAGTAAATTGTTGATGCAACTGATAAATGGCATGTAGTTGTTTAGACATCTTGTTACAAATCTATTTCTAAATAAAGCAAAGGGCTCTCAGTTATGTAGATGCTACAAATTGTCCGTCTCATTTTGGGGCTTGGTGCGAGATTCACAGGAGTCACTAACTTCCATTTTGGACACCAAATGGAGCATAGATACCCAAATGCAGGAGTTTGGTATCCTTCCAGCTGCTGTTAGAACAGAGACAGGACATGAGTAATGCTGTTAGCAGTAGTTTCCTGGTCCTCTTTCTTTCCCCTGTCTGCAGTAGAGTCATTTGCACAGCCCTCCTTGCTCCGCTTCTCACCTCAGGTCCCAGGAAAGCCATAAACACGTGGCTGCTCCTGAATGAGGGGTAGGTACCTGGGAGGCGGCATCCATGTAAGAGTGGGGTGTCTGCCATCCATGACTGTCAATGGACACCTGCCTCATGCTGGTACCTGTATAAGCTTTGCCAGTTAGGCATCCCTGTATTTAAACTGTGTGAAGGCCTCTGTTTATAAGTGCTTGTCCATTATGCAGATGAGTTAAATCATGGAAGAACAATTTAGGAAAGCAGCCAGGTAACCACAGCCCTGCTGATGCTGGTGTACCCTGCTCTTTGCTGAAAATAAATGGAAGGCCTTCCCCTGAGAGTAAAAGTCCTGGGAGTTGTTATTCTGGATAAAGATATATTTAAGTTTTCAACTTAAAAGGAAAAGGCAGAACAGAAAATACATTTCTAGTGCGGAGTAATGGAAGGGTAAGAGAGGACTCTTTCCACCTATGGAAAGGTGCAGACTGCCAGTGGTGGTAGAGGCAGCTTAAGCAGGAACGTGCATCTCTGTTGTAGGAGATGTGAATGTTGTCCCATGTCTGCGGGACCAGTTGTGTGAATCTCGTGGTTCAGTTTTAACTTGTGCCTCTATCTAGGGTCTCTGCTTTTCTATGTTTAAAGGGTCAGCTGAGTAGTTCCATTGTTGTGTTGCTTTTGAAAATGGGGGGACAAAAATTATCTATCTATTACTTTTGTGACAGTCTAAAATTGCTTATCTCAATAATTTCTTCCAGTCCTTTATTCATAATCAAAGCATTTTTAAGAGACGGTTACAAGTTGTCGTAGCCACATGAGTTAGATCTGGTTATGCTCTGCTGGTTTGGAGATTATGTTCAGAGTAGCTTTTGCATGCTTGTTTTTTCACTCTGCCATTCATGAGTGAATATTCATGGATAGTTTCCTTTCAAATATTTACTGGGTTGTCTGTTTTCATATGTGAAGTCTTCATATGAAATAAGGAAGATAATTTTTAGAAAATATTTTAATTAGAGCCTTAGAAGCTATAAATATTTCACTATAATAAAATAGTTCTGCAAGATGCAAATGATTAAATGGAACATGTTTTAGGTACTTTAAATTGTATAATTTAAAATTATGCATGCTTTCACACTTCCAGATGGGTAAAACCTTGATATATTGCAACCCATATTTTTTGTTTCTCGGTGACTGAAACTAATTTTTTTTTTTCCTTTTTTCTCCAGTATGATATTGTAGGAAATGGTCCTCCTTTGCTGAAAGCTAAAATAAAAGGATTAAACTTTTGGGAACAGAGGTAGGTAACTTGTTTTACATTTTTATCTTCAGCTTATGGACTACTGATTTAAAGAACGATGCAGTCTCTTTAAATATCTTAGAGGATCATAAAGAAATCATAAGTAATAAAGAAGCTGATAATATGAAGCATCAGGGTCAGGTAATATGATTTAGGAATATTGTGAATACAAGTCAAGTCTCATTGTACTTCCTCTTACTGAAAAGGTCAAGAGTGATTTTTGTTTAAAATTCGGACTGCTTTCCATTTGAATAATGCAAATGGGAAATGAAAAGTATATAAAAGAAATTTGGTTAATGCAAACCATTTAAAAATGTATGTTTTCCTTCAGTGATGTAAAAAGGTTTGTGTTGCAAGAACAATACTATTTTCAGAGTCTATTTACATCTGCATTCAATTTCTGGTGCTTTCCTTTCTGAACCACAAAGCTCAAGATGCATTACTACGCTGTGAGAATTTCATCAAAATTGAACGCAGCTATACATTTGCATTTTGGCAGTCTGGGAAGGAGGGTCACACGTTTACAGTAAGTACAAAGCGCTTTGATATTCTTCTTCGTCCCTGGGAAGAGGGCAGACTGCATGAATGGTTTTGATAGTTTTTTCATGAAAATCTTATGTGAAACCAAACTGCAGATCCTGCTTTGAAGCAAAGTCAGCAATGAAGGAACATAGATTTCCAGTTAAAAATGAGAAGATTAAATAAGTGACAATAGAAACAAAGGTAGAAGAAAAAAAATGTTGATTATGCAAAGCAGATAAATACAAAAGTAAGAATAATTTGTGACTTGGGATACTGAGCATTGCTTATGGCCTCCTTACGTTCTTGGGAATTTGATTTTACTTTCTGTCTATGCTACTGAAACAGGAGATCCATTGATATTAATTGATTAGTGGTTTTCTGTGGCACTCTTTCTGTTTTGGGATGGTTTTATTTTTTTCTTTTTAAATTTGATGGGCCATTTGCTTGCAAAAAACGCAAACTGAACCCTGATATTATGTTCCCTGCTGGAGGTTCTAAAATAACCTGAGACTATTTCCTCTTGGAATAGAAATGTATAAGTTGCAGTTATGTTTTGATTATACAACCGTACAGCTAATGTTCAGATGTTATTTGCTGCCCTTGCTGTCATCTTGCATACAAGATGACAAAGGGAAAAATTAAACAGTATGGATTCTTTGACATCACATGTGATTTCTCAAGTGGTGTTTTGACATTAACTTCTATAATTACTAGTGGATATTAATTAAGAAATGGCTTTACCACCAGGAATTGTGAAATAGATAATTTTGTCCACTATTCATAACACTAGCTGAGAGCCAACTAAAAAAAAAAAGTAAATTGAGTTTTCTTTTTAAAAGCAAAACAGCCTTTTGCTTAACTCATGTAGTTAATAACTATTAAATACTGTAGCAGTATGACGTTTAAAAATATTGTGAACATGGAAGAAAATGGCATATATATTCCTTGCTTAAATTGTACCTTAATAGACGTTGGCAGTTGGATAGTTGAACAGCAAAGAATAGACTTTTCTGTCGTAATCCACTACATTTGAGTCTGGGGAAAAAAATTGGTAGATTGAGTATTATAAAGAACAGCTGCTAAATACCTGCACTTCATCTCTGGGCAGCTCAGCGTTCTGAGAGAGAGGCAGACTAAATTACACACAGAAGTATAAGGTAATCGTAGGGATATTACAAAGGGAATCATAAGACAGATGGCAGCACTTACCTGCACCTGCCTTGGACAGATGAGCAGCCTTTCTTTTGAATGTTTCTATTTCTTTAGAGAAAGATGTCTGGAAGTTCAATTATGGTTGACTTTTTTTTTTTTAATGCTAGGTGTTGAGAGACACAGAAATTTTAGAATTCCAGTGAGGTCATCAGAACTGCATGCTTGCATCAGCTGAATATGATTTAAATATTTAAACTTCAGAAACTCTTGCTAATCTCTTTTGTAGGTTTTTAATTGCCCAACACATTGTAGTACTTAAACAAATTATTACAGTGCTATTTGGATATGTATAGTGGCATAGGTTTATATTGACTTGGAAGAATTATCAATTTATATTTCATAACCTTAACTCTGTTACGATGAATGGTCTCCAGCAGAAGGAGGAAGAGCCTAGAACAGATCAGAAAATCTTTGCCGTAATGGTAGGATAGATGAAAATAAATAAATAGGATAAAAAGGCAAATATAGGGCTGAAGTCATAATGAGTCATAATCATTCAAGTGAACAGATGCCCTGCAATCAATATAAGAAGAGACGGATATTTAATTAAAAAAATAAAATAAAATAGCTGCAGCTAAAAATAACATCTCTAAAATTTATTTTGTGATATCACAGCAGCAGGTTTTGTTTTGTGGTAGTAACTTAACTCTGTTTTGGTAAACTGTTTTGCAAAAGCCAGATTGTGACAGCACTACTTCAGCTGACAAGTGCCCTGCTCCAAAAGTGGTCCCATTAGCTTCACTTGAACTCACGGTATGTTTCCTGTGAATTCAAAGGGAATACTTGTTGCAGTACGAACTTCAGAAATCCAGTTGAGCATTAGATGTGCCAGCTAGAACTGACAAGACTGAGAGCTTGCAGGTCCTCAGGTATTTTTACTTTAAACGTGGTTATGACTGTCCCACAGAGTGGGTAGAGTGAACTTGAACCTCAAATGAAATGCATCTAACCTATTTTCAGTTTAGGAAAAATAAAACCAGTCAGATTTTCTTCTTAACAATAGTTCCTGTCACTTCAGATTATTCATGTGAAAATTTAAAAATGTAGCCTTTTGTCCCCTGATTAGAAACTTTGGTCCTTTGCTTGTGGGAATAGAATATATCCAAATGACAATGAAGGGCTTGATCTACCATGCTAATGATGTTGGACATACTTCTCTGAAGTCAGTATCCACATCATTGGAAGCTGTAGAAACTCAGTTGCGGTCAACCTTACTAGTGTGGTTTGTTTGCCTTGAGAAACCAGATGATGAAGAATTCTGTCCTTGATTTTTGAAAGAAGGAGAATACAAGTTTAATGAAGTCATTTCCTTCCCTAATCATGTACATGTGATTTCCTTTAAAGCTCTGTAACATTATTAGAAGAGACCATGGTGCATTTGGATTTCAGCTGATGTGAGGCAGATCATAAGCCTCTATTAAATGATGAGATGGTGAAGCATATTGGTAAACTAGTGGGACTGGCTAACAAATTGAGGAGTAGAGAAGTGAGGTGATAAAAGGAGCTTTGAGAGAACGTGTGGCTGTAGCAAACAGGTAAAGCTAGTGTTTTGCCACACTGTTTGCTCCAGAGGAGTTTAGGAATGCACTGAAGCAGGGTTTTGCCTTTTCCAGCAAGAAGCGCTCGGAACAGTCTTAAACTGCAGTACCAATAGGAGGAGTTTGGGACTAAAACAAGAAAATGAACTGTAACAAATCTAAGGTTAGCATAGTATTACCTAAGGGTCCTTGGGAAATTAAGAAATGAAGTGGCTGAGCGAATGGTTGTGTAGCATGACTTTGCACTAAGTCAGCCTTGATATCAGGGGAATAAAAGGTGGTAACTGCAAATACTAATTTTTGTTCTGATCCTACACAGGGTAAGGTTCCTGTTGAAATCTCACAGAGCGTATGCTGGAAACTGGCTGGCAATCTTGGTAAATAATCTGGGGAAAAAAGGGGTAAATAATAACATGACAGTTAAGTACACAGCTGTTCAGCTTTATATTTGACTTTCTGAAGAATGCTCATATGATGTGACTGAAAGGCATGCAGAACTACAGTATTCATAAATGCAAAGTAATGCACTTAAGGACAAGATAAAACAGCTGCATCAACATATATGCAATGTTGGGCTCTAATTTAGTTCTCAGCACTTAGGAAAGACAGCTTGGAATTATATTGAAAAACTAGAATAGGCCCAGAGTGGGAAAGAAGAGAGGTGTGGAAGAGGAGAGAGTCTTAAAAGAAAGATGAAACTAACTCTTCAAATGAGAAAAAAATGTACAGGAGAGGTGAAATATGATGGAGATTTATGAAATCATGAGAGTATAGAAAAGGTGAATAGGGAGTGATTGCTCACTGTTCCTGACAATGCCAGTTCTAAGAAGTGCCCAATGCCATTATTCAAGCAGCAGCTCTAAAGTATAAAATAATATCCCTCTTCCCCCTTTGAGAGCAGTTAGTAATTTAAACTTATGGCTTCTAGGGGTAGGGAGGCCAAGAGAATAAGAAAAAAAATTGGGGAATCCAGTGTCCATTAGTGGCTATAAAACATCTTCCCAAAAAAGTGATTGTCAGATGCTTGTATGGTATTGCAGAGAAAGGTCTTTCTCCTGACACATACTGCGTGTCACACTTCTTGCACTCTTTCCATGGACATGTGTGAAAAGCTTGCTGTTGGTCAGGTAACAGGGTAAGCAGACCTTTGCTCTGATGATATAGAAGGGTTTCTCCATTCATATTTTTTAACTCTCTTAAAATTTTGGCATCCTGAAGAACAAATTCAACAGAGCAATTTCTTACTTAATCATGGGAGCTTTCAGAGTTACAACTGACAGGAAGCTGTTGCTCGACTCCACTATTTGAAGGAAAGTAAGGCCTAGTCTTCAGCAGTAGGCATGGATCTGGTCTTTTTGGCTCTCTGCTGGTATCTTGCTCCATAAGTGCCTGAATTCCATTGATAACTGTATATGCAGTGGAACCTCTGGCACAAAGTGGAGCAGAGGCCGGAATTAAAGCTCTGCAAATTGTCTGGCACAGGTAGGGATCTTGTTTACTGCGTTTGAATGTTTAGACCTGGCAGCACTGAATATCTCCAATCCAGATGAGATTGACTGACAGTGAGCCTGAACCATGCTGCTTATGATAGAGCAACTCACTGGGATCAGCATGGAAGCACATTGGCTTTCAGAAGGTACTGCAGTGTTAGGTATAGGCACCAGCTGAACAAAAGTTTCCAGAACCATGAGAGTGCTCTGTCATCTAAATGGTGGTTCAGTGCCCAATGTCATTTGTGGCTTTATCCCTGTATGCTAAATAAAAATCTTTCTCTAATTCTCTAGCTTTAACCCTGAAAGAAAAATCTCTCAAGGCTATTACTTTTTTTTTCCTTGTCCTCAATGATAATTCAGAATACATGAACAATAATCAATTTGATTGCATCCAAGCCTTAAATTTATTTTCACTTACACTTATGTTATTTCTCTTGTCTGTAGGTGGCTTTCTTGGCTGGTTATAAAACTTCCCCATCCCCCAAAGCTCTCCCCAAATATTCCGTAAATGCTTAACATTGAAGCAATCAAATAGCTTTCAGAATTGTAGTACAGATATAGTAGGCAGACATAAGGCATACATAGGGCTAGGCTATATATAGATCTTTTTCTTCTGTATTGATGCATTTTCAGTGCTGGTGCTTGAGCCAGGTTTAACCTTTTTGTCCCCGGAATCAAGTTCTCCATGCCTGTGAGTTACTTTCCAAGTAAAACTGGAGATCCCTAAATGTGAGCCTGCCTCCGTGAACAGGGGCTTGAAAAGAGACTTGTGATATTTGTTTTGTCTTGGACCATGGTAAAAGTGTAAGAGCTGGGAAAGCTGATAGCTGGAAAAGTTTTTAAAAAATTACCTCTCTGCCACTTCTGTCTTCAGTAAAATGGCTTGTCAGCAAACTTCAAAATAAAAACTCTAAAACATCCAGTGTTCTCTGCTTGTCAAAGACCTGTTTGCATCTGTTGATATATGTCTGCTGTCATTCTCCCCTGCTGTATTTCTGAGAAATGGCTTTTCTGTAGTCTTCCATGCAGCTCTTCCCAAACATCTGTAACAATACTATGAATTCATCTGATGACTGTATTATTAGAGTGGGGAATTGCTTGGAGTAGTCAAAGATAACTTTTAGAATGAAATGGTGTTCTCAGTGTTAAACCAGTAGAAAACTGTAGTGACATCAGGGATATCAAGACTACTAATATAACCTGTATTTATGTTGGAATAAAAGAAAATCCACTTTTTGGTTCTAAAATTTCTTAACTCTGACTGTAAACACAGGAGTGTTTAACCATTTTATTACTTTTTGTAGACCGTTCTCTCTCGGTATACAATTCACATGTGTTTAGATATTGCTTATTGATTTTGTTTTTTAAAACAAGTTTATATTAATAGCCTTGGTTCAGGTAAATCAGAATTTTTTACACAATTTATGTAATATTCTCCTGAACCTTGTGGTTTACTGTTGTAACATTTACAAAGTCTATTTTTCTGACCTTATATGCTAACTCAGGCTTTTGTCTAGAGGCCTATAGAATAAATGTTAAGCACAGGTTTATGCTAATATGCACATTAGTTTGCAAGCTAAATGTTAAGGCAATACTTCAAAAGGAAAAAGTAGAATCAAAGGAAATACCATCATGATGGAAAAACTGAACAAATGTATATAGTGTAATACCTCAGTTTTCTTTTATTTTGCCTAATCATACTAAAGACACGTAACATTTAATATATAGACTCTACTATTCTCTGGCTTCAGTGAGAACGTTACTTTGTAGTATTCTTTCATTTACCAGTCTTCTGATAATAAGATGACTATACTTCTTTATACTTCAGAACTAGATAACTAAAGAATTTTTTCCTGTATACCTTCCATCCATTAAAAAATATTCTTTAAGTGATTGATCACATTATCTACTGATGAAAAGAAAGTAAAATAGTTCAAATACATTTTTTTTCTAAATAAGATTTGTTTTTGTATAATGTTTTTGAAACACATATTGCAAATTTGCTCTGTAAATGCAAACAAAATTTTGTCCTTGATACCCGTTTTATATTTTTTTAGATGTGAATGATTTTTTTTGAATGCTTATTAAATAGAACTTTCAGACAAACACATTTTATTCATGTTAGAAATATTTACATGCTCTTTACATTATTTTTGTCCTCAGGATAAGCAGTCTCATTAATTCTATAATAATATATAATATTACCTCTCATTCATCAGAAAAAATGGATTTAGATATTTTATTTCACTGTATTCACTAATTATGCTGTTTAGTATTGTTTTTATTCAGTTGAGGTGAAGTAACTTCAACAGACCATTTTGAAGCAAACTGTATACTAACTATTGTTTAGGTTTTATTTTTGAATATTTTATGCTTCCTTCTACCTATAGGAGCAGCAAAGCTGCTGTGCAGGAGCACCTAACAGATCAGCAAGTACAAAGCTGATGTAAAATTGCTTTACTTTGTCTTCCAATAGCTCTTTCCTTAGGAAAGAACTATGGAGACATACAGATCAAGCTACAGAGTAGAAGTTGTAGGAAGAAGGTTTTGATTCCTTATTTAGAAGGCTTTGAGTTATTAGTACTGCAGTACTATATAAACCTTAACCTGTCCCATGAAGAACTTTTTTTTTTTTTCTGTCTAAAGAATTTTTAGAAGCCAGGAGTCAATCAGAGAAGTAGCTGGTGGCCCTTGCAATTCAGTCTCACTGTTTGGGTTTTTTTGGAGCTTCCTCCTGTGCCATACGGAAGTCGTGTTCACCCATTCCCTCTGAAGTTAGGCACTTGTTAACAC
The DNA here is from genome assembly GCF_034638445.1 of Ciconia boyciana. Classification (NCBI taxonomy): domain Eukaryota; kingdom Metazoa; phylum Chordata; class Aves; order Ciconiiformes; family Ciconiidae; genus Ciconia; species Ciconia boyciana. The sequence continues at coordinate 74,126,557 of NC_132938.1, read as the reverse complement.
CTGGCCCCGCTTAATGCATCCTCATGTAGCAAAAGGACAAAGTTTGTGCACCCCTTCACTGTGGTCAGTGAAAAAATCAGTTTCCCACTTGTCACACAATGGTCTATAGCTATGATATATAGCTGAAAACATCAACACAGTAGCCAAAAAGGGATGTTTGTGTTCCCTGATGTCATTCTGGTCATTAACAGCAGATGCTAATGTGTGCATTTGCCCCCATGTCTCTTCATCCTTAGCTTGTCCTTTACCATGGCTGATAAAAGCTCCTCAGGGCTTCTCGGAGCCTGGAATACACCCAGCATCCCTGACCCTCAGGGAGAGATCTTCCCATAAGTATTTCATATGCGCTATATGAAGTGTCTGCCTAATGGTACATCCCAACGTATACTGAATTCAAATTTTGCCATTATGTGTTGGCCTGTCTCGTGAGGTATGCAGTAGTTCTCGGGGAAGTGAAGAAATACATCGTACTGTGTCCTTGATAGAAGCAATGTCATGTCTTTTGTGGTCCATATCCTGATGTGCCTGATCAGTGGAGTGATACTAGAAAATACTATGAAATCCTGTTGCCTTTCCTCATTTGTCATTTTCACACACAGGTGTAGTATCTATACAAATACTTATGCCCATGAAAAAGGCAAAGAGAAGGAAGATTATTATATCTGACCAAATTAAATCCACATTGAGGATTGTTCTGCTTTAAATAAAATACTTCTCACATTTGAGGTTGACCTTGGTTATAATCTAGAGTTGTTTGTCCATATGTTATCCTAAACCTGTTTTCTTTCAAGAACTTCTTACTGGTACATTGCTTTCATGGAAGGTATTCAGGCCTTTAATGGAGAGTATACATTTGTTTTCTTCTTTTACTAATGACATAAGAAAAAAATAGTAATATTATATATTTATTAATACGTGCTAAATCCTTGACTTATTTTAGGCCTAAACCTACAAAATGAATCATGTGGCAGATGCTGCTTTTCTGTTACGTGCAGTGGGAGTCAGGCTGAATGACTGGTAGAGGTAAGGAGGGTAGGCTTAAATACAGATTGTACATATCTTTCTTCCTACCCCCCAAGCTATTGTTTGTATGGTCATAGGCCTATAAATTTGTAATAGGATACTGTCCTCAGCTATAGTATTTAATAGAATATGATTACATTACAAGCTAAGAAGAAATTTTAAAAAAATAGAAGATTTAATCACATGTTGCTGAAAGGTATAACTGAAAACACAAGATATATTTGTATTTTGCATTTTAAAACAGGCTGGCCTGTTTATACTATGAGGAATCTTCAAATCAACTGAAATGTGAATATTCAGTGGAAATATAGTGAGAAATGTCAGTATGTTCAGTAACTTGTGAACTGTACCTACTTCTAGAATTCTAATTTCTTCTGAAGAAAGCATCTATTATACAAAAACTACTAAATAGACTTTATATACATTTATTCAAACTTTTTCGTCTTCAGTCTCCTATATATGTTGAACGATGATCATAATGCAGTTAACATAAGCAATGTATTTCTAAACAAACACAAAAATTATGCAAGTTTCAGAATTAGAACTGTTTAGGCAATGGATTTAAGCAAAAGTCTTTAAGCATGTACTTACCTTTTAAGATTGTATTTAGCCAGAGATTATTGCTAGCTGAAACTTTGCTCTGCATTGCATTCTTAAAGCCTGTCATTTCCTGCCTATGAAGTTAGTTGTTAAAATAAAATTCTAAGGTGTTCACAGACAGACTGAAGAGTCCATGAGAAATGTATTTGGTCTGTCAGGATAAATTATTTTCTTTTTTTAATTTTCTATCAAGTAGCTTTGAGGTAGTGTATATGTATAGTGTAGATGTATAGATATACATCTATAACGTAGGAGCTGAATACAACTTGTATGTGTTCTGTATATAGGGATTGTACCCTATACAAGCATATAGGGTAAATACAAGGTTAGTATTTTTATCAGTGCAGAAGTGAGTGTCTGCCATTTCATACAAGCAAATGAGATGTTTTGTGCAGTATGTGAAGCAAGTAATATGCTACAAACCTGAGTACTATTACTGATTGAAAGTAAAATAGTTAACAAAAAGAGAGGTTTAATTGCAATAATCAGTTCTCAGTATCTCAAACGCTTTAAATACAAGCAGCATTTTGCTGCTTAATGTTTGTCTGCCTTTAAGCTTCTTCACAGCTATGTGACTGGACATCTTGCTGATTCACCCAAGAATCTTGTTTTACTTTGATTCTTGGGTACAGTCAGTTATTATCCCAGGATGTTTTGATTTGCATCCAATCTGTGGAAGTCGTTTTACTCAAAAGAATAAAGCAGGTCTAAGAAAGGGGTTGTGCATCTACGAATATGTGAAACAAGTGGAGCTTCACTTCTGTACTGAGAGAACTTGCTGAAAGGAGGAAGGGGAGCCGAACCCTCTGTGTGTCAATGCTATGTACCAGCTAGCTGATGTAAATAAGCCAGAAGCAGAATTTATTCCCAGATAAAAAGGAAAGGTAAAAACATTAAATGAATACTTGCCTGGGACTTCAGGTTCATATTCTTCAGTGTGGTAAACTAAATTGCACATGAATGACAATTCTAAAATAAGAAAGGAAATGCTTTTTTATCTATGCTAAAATGAGATTTAGTTTTTGGTATATTTCCATATTCCAATTACATTTATAACATTCATCATATAATTAAATTTTACTAAATTTATTAAATTTTAGCAATAAATTTTTTACTGGCAAAACTTCTCAATTATTAATGACAACGGGCTTAGGATTATTCAGTGTTGCGTGTTATTTTTAGAAGCTGTTTTCATTCTGCTGATTAATACATTTTTTCATAAAGAGATTAGATTGTGCTTTATCTTGAAACCACGTCATTAGGAAGCATTTTAGTGAGGTCATGCTTGCTTTCTTTAAATGTTATTTATACAACAGTTTGCTTCAAGCTTCTGTTTCCTTCCTACTAGAACACGCGACCTCTCTGTTCTGCATTACGTATATATTGTAGACTTTTCCCATCTGCTCCTCTTACATAGCTTCCTTATTCCTTTCTTGCTAGGCATATTTAGAAACTGCAAGCATTGGAGTCTCATCCCAGGGTGCGCTGGCTGGTGACGTTCTCCTTTCCTTTAAACCTTGAGCTGGCCAGGTTTTGTTTATTTTTCTCCTCTGTCTTTGATTCCCCCAAGAGCTTCAGAGGTCGCACTCCTTGTTCCCTCATGCTAGGAGAGAGACAGGTATTTCTATTTCACAAAAGGAAGATGTATGTGTGAGGATTTTTTTGGAGGGTACTTCTCTTGTGCTAATTTCTATATTGAAACCTGGGGAGGGGAAAGCTAATTACAGATCCCCCTAATGGTTTCTTCTCTTGGAAAAAAAATGCATAGAGATACCGGTTGCCAATGTACATTGATGTTCCTAAGCAAAAATTAGTGGAGGGCAAATCACATCTCCTGCACTAGCCTACGTTAGGAATGTTTTTCAGTCAATGACCTAGCCAACTATTTTCTTACTTAAGTAATTTTGAAGTTTACAAGACAGATGAGACCGGAAAGACGGGCTATCATATTTAATAGAGTAGTTAGAAAGTCTATTTGCAAAGGGCATTACAAAGAGATAACTGTGAAGGCATCCTGCATTAGGCTTTTCCCACTCTTTCTGGGTCTTAAATGTGCTCATCCAGCTCATGACTGAAGTTGGCAATAATAAAACTATTTAGGTGGAATCCCAGTGAAATTAGGAAGAGGAAGGTCTTAGACTTGACCAGGTCAGTGAAATGTTTATAATTCTGTCTGTTGATAATATTACTGAATAAATCTCTGTAGGAAAAATGTAAATTTTCATCTTTTTCTACCTGTCGGGTTTTTTTTTTATTTTTTAAATTTTTTTTAAATCACTGACTTAACGGCTTAATCCTGAAGGAACTCTATGCCTTGTCATGCAATAACTGGTGAAATAAATACACATTAAAAGCATTTGGTGTAACGCTATGAACTGCAATATTTCTGGGGTTTCCATAGGGGTTCTTTTTCTCAGGTTCTTTTTCTCATATAATCCATAGTTGTTGTAGCCTACCTCCACATTCTCTACTGTTCTTATAACATAAAATTGCCGTAGGTTTATATTCTATAGTGGTTTTAATTCCATCTGGGACACCTGAAAAATGACTTGAAAATAATTTTATTCTAGAGTATTTGTTGGCAATTTGAAATGTTATGGCTGTGTAGAGCTTCTAAAGGTTTCTTTGAGCTTGTTTTTGAGTGTTAACATCAAATAAGGAGGAAAAAGTCCTGTGTTTTAGTGGTTATAATAGAGATCCATGATAAAATTAACTTGAATTTAGGAAAAGCATGGAGGAGTTCTTAGTTGTGCACCTGTAGAACACATTCTTTCTACTTTATATAGTATGTTTATACATACAGTAATGCTGTAATAACCCTATGTGAGAATCCCTCCTTTTCTTGATTTGTGTGGGAATGCTGAGGATTTTGTGTTATGAGGCTTCCTGAACATGGTAGTTAAAAGATGTCTTAACAAACAAAATGTTATTTCCAAACTGACTTGACATGCAAAGTACTATTGTAACTTCTGGGTTTTTTTAGAAATCTCTGAATATCCCACTTTTTTCTACTGGAAAGTGTCTAGTGTTTCCCCAGCTGTTCAGGATTTCTTTATCTGAAAGATGCAACTTTTCCAAAGCAGTTTCAATTATCAAATATGAGGTTTTTTTAAAATCTCGTTGGTTCTGAAATGAAAATTATTTTATTTGTCTTAAATGCATTAGTATTCTAGAGAAGATTGATAATTACATTTTTACACTTGTGGCAAATGCTGGGATGGCACAATCTGAAAAAAGGTTACAAAACTATATTCTCCGTGACCCAAATGCGATTATATTTATTTGCAAAAATGAAATCTATTGAATATTTACAAACAGAGAGAACAGAGACTGAAGAACAGCAAGGCAAATTTTTAAAGGATTTTGGTGGTTGATTCCAATTACAACTTCCTAATAAAAATCATACTTTGTATTGTCAATATATGTAAATTAATTGGGATCATTTGCGTAACTACAAATTATATGTCCTTTTTTATTTTGTGAACTGCTTTGGCTCCCTAAAATAAACTTTAATAAGTGTGTTTCTGCAAAATAGAGACATGTTAAAGCAAAACTGTCTTTTTGGATCCATAAATTGTTCTCCCGAGTGCTACCAGGCATACTAGAAAAAGAATACATTTTATTCACAAACAGATCATTAGGAAGGGTTGGCTTGCCTGACTTCCAGATTTAAGGAATGCCCTGTCTTATGTGCTGCATGAGACTGACTTCCCTTATAAGCGACCCTTCTGTGGTGGATCTGGTGAGTGAAAAGAACAAGTAACTTTTTGCTGAAACACTCAAGGATTAGGTACAGAAATAAACTGCATTACTGCAACACTGGGTTGTTGCTTCTCAGATAAAAATTGATGTGTTTGTTTTTTCCTCTAAAATAACATAGTTTTATTCTATCTAAAAGATTAGGGAAAATACCTCAGATTGGTGGAAGTGCCTGTATTTTACATGTTATTGAAGGAAGTTATTGTTCCAGTAATAGCCAAGTTAGAGTATCTCTGAATCAAAGGAGTTCCACAAGAAGCTTTGAGGGAAAAAGTAGAAAATCATGATGTGTGTGATTGAGGAAAATTTTTATGTGAAACGTAGTGAGAAAATAAGCTTTCTTCCCTGAGAATATTTCAGTACAAAAAGAAACGATAGATTTCCTAGAAGCCACTCAGTAAAACTCCCAATGCTTATCTTCAGATTATTTATTATATCCACTATTACTGCATCTTGTAAGTATGGTGAAACAAGTTAAATTTTGGCAGGAGGGATGAAAGAAGCAAGATATATCCAGATTCTGTCACTTTTATTGGTTTTGAGTATCGTGGGAGTCATGGCAATGCACTTAGTGTTGTGGTTAATGAAAAACACAAAATGGAGTGTTAAAAGGGTAATACTTTAAAAAAAAAAAAAGGTGTGATTCTCTAGTTCTCTTCACTTTAAGAGCAGTAACTCCAAGTGGGGAAAATAAACTCATCAAAATGTTCAAGCTGGGGGTGACAGGGGAAGAAGGTTTTGGGTGTGCTCTTCAGGTGAATGTGCTGGCAGCAGGTGGGTTAGCAGAAGCAGTGTGCTACCTGGCACTGCACCTGAATGCTCTACCACTCTTCGAATCTCCTATTTCAAATTCCAGAGAAATCCTTTGGTTTGATAAACATAAAAATAAGAGAGTATGGATTTATATTTCTCTTTGTTAAAATGCTCATAGTATGTTTAGTTTGTCTACAGGAGTGTGATAATATTTGCTAATATTTTCATGTTAAATATCCTACTGTTCATGTTTTTCCTGGGTGTTGCACGTAAGTTAGTTTCCTTCCATTGCTTCTTTCATCACATGAATAGATCGATTGGTACATGTTTTTGCCATTTGATCTGAAGTTGCTTGTCCAGTCAAATTTGAGGATAGTGAGGGTCTTGCTGGCTTAGCAGTGCTTTAGGTTGGTTCATTACAGTAATGATAGTTTAGTTTGTATTTTGCTTGGGGAAAAATAATTTGCAAATAATTAATGCTGAGCATATCTTCAGCTCCAGAAAGCGTGATATTTTCCAGTAATAGCACTGGCAGATAAAGGAATTCTTATGTGTATAGGATATTAGCTTAGGTAGAAGCTTGTTATTTTCACAGATGGTTACAATATTGCTGAAATTTTTCTGATAATTATTCATGCATAAATTTGTTAAGCATATGCCAGGGAGGATAGTTGGTTTTTTTAGTATCTGTATATTTGTCCTCCATTGTTAAGGACAACAGAGGATATATGGTTATGATAGGGAGGCATTTTGCAGTGGAAAAATTCAATTTGCTTGGTATATCTTTGCTTGGTATATACATTATGTGATTTATAACAAATTACATGACAAGTATAGCTACTGGCTTGACTGCTGTTTAAAAAAAAATACAGCTCATTAATCAATATTCATTTTTCATATAAAAGCATTATTATTTTTAGGCATCTAAAGGTCATGAATACCCAAGAGTCAACACATATTATTAAAACTGAGTATCACACTCATTCATTTGTTTCAGTTTAAAGGCTGACAAAAAACTTCCACTGGAATAACTGGATCAGAATTCAGCGTGCCTGTTTGCAACAACAGAACACCCTAATAATAAAGTGCAAGGCTATGTAATAGAAACGAATGAAGTGTAAAATAAAATAATAGAAGAACATGACAAGCTAAATGCTTTCTGCAATGCAGTACTCTTGGAAGTGAGTACATCATAAAAAAAAAGAAAAACCAACACCCTCATGTTTGCTAATTTCACATAGGAAATATTTCTGACTTCTCATCTACCTGTGTGAACAATACTTGGTTGTTTATCTGGTTTAGCAGATCTCTGGATCTAAAGTTCAGGGTTTAGTAGCCATGGTAGCTGCCATGGAATAGCTCTTACTTCAAATATGCAGTGGTTCAGGACTAAATATTTTGAGCTCTATCTTTTAATGTATTCGCTATATAATCTGCAGCGTATTTACAGTTTCAACAGAGAGGCAAAAAATCACTCTGAAATTGCAACTTGCCTGCTTATTTGAAGTACTCCAGAAGTGCAGCACATCTCTTCTACACTGTGCCACGTTCAGGGAGGAGCTCGAGTCTGAAGAGGTGAGACCACGAAAACACAGTAGGCTAAGAAATAATGAAGGAAATGCTATGTAAGTTGGAAACTATCTACAACCCCAGCTTTGCTTTACTAGTTTTGAGGTCACTATTCTCTCTGTATACCCAGTTAAATTCTGGTCAGCCTGCACAATTAGTCTACAATTAAGGAAATGAGGTGATCTTAATAAGCAAACAGAACACACGCCTTGAAGCTCTTCCCACCTCGTTTGTGCTGCTCCGTCCAGGTAAGGCAGTCGGCAGCGCCACTTCCCATTGAAAATTTTGTACTTGCAAACATTTGCAGTCCCAGAATGATGCAGAGCATAGCACACCTGACATTCACAGGGTCACGTTTACCTTTCTTGGCAGCACTGCACATCTGCCTGTTATAGACAGATTAGAGAACTGCCAAAGCAGCGGACTTGCAATCTGGAAGGTGCAGGGGGCAACCAGGAGATTTCAGAATTTTCCCATACTTTGCATTTAAGATCTTCTGTGAATGAACAATGGTTCAGATCAATTCTGATGAAAACTAAATTTCTTTGCCATCCATAGCAATTTTCTCATCCCTCTGCCCTGTCTCTTTGCCCTCTCTGAAATGATGGGCTGTTGGTTATGCAGCATTGTGCCTGGGCCTGAGATACTGGGGATTCCTTTCCTAATAGCCACAGGTGGTCATCTCATAAGCCTGAGATTTGATTGCCCATATCATTGGCTTAGCTTGCATAGCTGCAAATGCTATTAAAGGTAATAAAATTATCCAACCCTTACATCACTGTGCTGTGGGCAAAGGATATTGTTCTCAGCAATCACCATTTACATCTAACCATTTAACACTGGTGAAGCTATGCTAATGGCTTTCTATGACATTTTCAAAAGGACAGCCATTAGATCAAATGAGCAGATATCTACCTAGCAAAATGTAACATTCAAATATTTATGAAGAAATGGAATTACCAAGTTTGTCATCAATGACATTGGTAAACAAGGCTGTTCAGGGCTTAGGTGCAGAAACAGGTGCTCTTTCTTTTCCCAGCCTAATAACTTACTGCTGTGGACTGAAACTTGAGCTGATGTTGTGATTGGATATGAAGGGTGATATAGTTTGTAAGGCTTTACAGAGGTAGAAGACTGAAATGAAATTGCAAATAGGTAGACAAGATAGCGGCAAAATGCCTAACTTTTTTGCCTTTAATTACACAGAGTAGGAAGGAAGAAGAGGGATTTATGATCTGTGTTATGGACCACTCATATCGCCCTGGGATATGTGATAATTCTGCTAGGGGGCACATCACTGCCGGGGAAATGTACAGCAATGATCCTGTCATCTCATTGCCTGGAGTCATGCATTACCTTTTGCTCACTCCCTTTGAATAAAAATTGTTTTCTACAATTTTTTTTTAACTTCCAGAGGACACAATGTCCAAGCCATTACCTTTTAAGTGATACTTCTCCTCTTCCTCCCTACCTAAACAAGGTAAACACAATCTGTTAAATCATAATACTTATGTGAAGCACAGTCTTCATTCTGTTTATTCCATGCTCTCTGCAAAACCTAACATCCAGTGTATGCTTGTCAAATACTAAATAAGTCTTGTATATTACAGAATAATGGTTTAGCTCAACAAAGGTTTGCTATTGTATATTAGTACAAATAATTGAAATATTTAAGAGTAAATAAGTGGCATAAATAGCAATCTTTGACCTTACATAAAAATCTAATTTTACCTATATTAGGCAGTCAGGATAGCTGTTTGATTTGGAGTCTCATCCTACAAACTTTTATTCATTTGACTTCAACAACAAAAACAATAAAAACCTTTCAGTCCTTAATTAATCCTTAGCACTAGTAGTCCTGCTAGGGTCAGTGTGTATTCATAGAAACCAGAGTTAATGCTAGGAGTGAAAGTTTTCAGAAATTACTTTTTAAGTGTTAGTGAAGTAAGTGAGGAAAATAATTCTTTCCAAATCCATTTGTAACTTTTAAAATACTTAGAATATGTAAATATAAAGCCATAAAATATATATGCCTGTTAACACCATGACTTCTAAGTATATATGATAATGTAATTGGAAGGTCAAAGAGAAGATATAATCTTGTAAATACTTTCGTGAATAGTCTTTGCTCATGAATTATTCTTTTTAGGTGAGCAGGAATAGGCATTTCATTAAGTATTGCTCATGGGACTAAGCAATGCAGGATCAGACCTTCAGTGCTGTGTAATGAGTGGGAACTCCATAATGTCACTGTGATCATTTTTTTTTAAAATCTGTTTTTCTTGATGATCTGGTTAGTTCCCAAAACAACTGGGATGGAAATCAGCCCAATTCTAAAAGACAATGCAAATTTGCTTCAATTACAAGGTACATAGCATTAGTCTTGGTTGTAGTATCAAGTTGAACATTGCACACTGAAAAGCAACTGATTCATGATCCATGGGAAATGATTCCGCCCCACCAGCTGTTTTAATGTGGAACTTTACTGGCAATAAAATATAAATCTACTGCCTACAAGGCTGCTCGGTTTTATACCTATTTTTCTAACAATTTGAGTCTTCCTGTTGAGGATTTCATTCATTTCTAATGTTCAAATCTTGGCATTTTAATTTGAGCCTTCCATACACCCAAATGGCTGAAAGAACATGCTATCTCCTACTATTTTCAATCTATGAGTCTGACTTGTTCAGCAACTTTCATCATGTTTGAAGGCAACAAGAATAAGGAAAGTGTGAAGGGGGATTTTTTTTTTCTCCCCCCGAAATCTTGGGATTAAGGAAAAAGCAGAATTACTTGTTCAGTATCCAAATGATAGTTTTGCATTTGCTAAATCCTAATGAAAGGTATCAAAATTCATATGTTGCTCCAGCTGTATAATGCAAAAATAATTTGAAGATTTTGCAGGCTTTATCCTGAGGTAAGCTGTGAATCTGGATTTTGCTTTCACTTGTGTGGATACAGTATCGCAGAAACTCAGTCTAAATCTGCACTTGTAAAATGACTGTGAATGGTCAGATTTATTTTTTAGCTTTGTGGAACAATTAACTCTGGGATTCTTAGGAAAAGCAGTAATCAAACCTTCTCCCCTCAGCCTGGTCCCACCATCTTTATCTTGGCTGAGTTAAAATATTTGAGGGCTAATTATGTAGGTCACCTTCAAATGTGTAAAGGTCTGGTTTCACAGTTGTGCACGTAGTATTTCATTATTTGGTTAACATTTGTGCATAAATCTTTTAGGTTTTAATTACTGTGCTGAAGTTATATCTACATTCAGAGGGTAATGCTGTGTTTCACAGCTTTTATCAGGATGTATTTAGACAGTGCAGTTGCAACATCTGAAACTTTATGCTATCTGTTGACTACTCATATATACAAACAAAATAAATCTTCAGCGAGAACTGGAATTTTCTGTATACATGCACATACTAAACTTGTCCAATAATGTTTTATATATGGATTGCTTTATAGTTTGGTTTTGTTTCTTTCTGGATGACTGCGGCCACAGTAGAGTGGTTCCATTCATTGGTCTGTGATACAGCATTGATAACTTGACTAATAGCATGGTCCTTGCCTGCTGCGTACTGCATACAGCAACATGAGATGCAGTCATGGGCACTTGAATTCTGTGTGTAAAGATTACTGAATATATATAGCAGGTAATTATGATACAAAAAATACTTTTTCTACTTTTCAGCCAGTTTGGGCCTGTTCCCCATAATACCAATTATTTCCCCAGTTTTAATATAATTTAAAACACAATAGGAAAAAATTAGAGGTAATATATCACAGGCTAAGTGGAGTGCATATATATATATATGCATGCTACAAGCCAGTAACTTGTAGTATGCATATATATAACATACATTTGGGGGTGGGGGGAGGAGCTTATTCCAGTGCTGGCTTGTGCTGATTTCCTCTGAGTTGTCATGATGATGGCTCTCAATCCCTTGAGTTCATGTGCCGTAACTTATGGGAAGGTGCAATGACAGCACTCTCTAGATGTGAGAACAGAAGAACTTACAATATATCTCAAAACTGTGGAAAATGAAAATGTCTGGTTGGGATGACTTGTTTGGCATCACTTACTCATAACTTTGTCCATTACCAATATTGTGGCTATCAAAACTTCTAATGATGAAATCTCTCCCTCCTCCTGCAAATGAGATATGATGAGTGTTTTAGTTTCAAACGGTGCAAATGGCCAACTGACTGAATTAAACATTTTCATTGTAGTGATAGTCAACATTTCAGCATGTTTAACACCACTTTTTATTTCACTGATCAGCTGATTAATTAAAACTATGGCATTCTTTTAGCATCAGTCTCATGCGTGGCATTAAAGAGAGCATAATAATTAGACACAGCTCCCTGTACTAAATATGTGTCTATATCACATGCTGGCATCATCTGAGATTTAAAAGGTCACTAACTTTTGGTATGTGTTTCCATTACATATGAGCAGCACCATTCTTTCGTGCATAAATACAAGAGATAGTACATTTATATACCCCAACCCTAAGCTTGAAACGTATGATCTGTGCCAATTACTTAATCAACAGCATTTAACTCCTTCTTTACGTGTCTTGTCTTAATTTTGCTGAGAGAATAGATTGCCTTGGTGCCCTTCTCACTGAAGTGTGCTGAAAGTGTAACACAAGTTGCTTTCTATGGGAGGTAACAGCAGCAAAAACTTGTGTGGGGATGAAGGGAACATGCTTGCTTGTTTGGTTTTTTTTCTTTTTGTTTCCCAAATCTCTGAAAGTTATCTGTGGTTAATTTTTTTTCTTTTCCTAAAGTGTTTGAACGTATTGATTTGAGGCATCCAAGAAAACTCCCTTGTTGGTACTATTGGGATTTCATTTCCAGGCTGGTACTCACTGGGCCACCAAAGAGAAGACCTACTCAGAACAGGGAAGCTTTCTGAGTGCTGCAGCTGCTGGGGGTCTTAGATCAAGTGGGAAACTTGGAGTAAAAAAAAAATATTATAAAATTGGACAGAAGTGGTGTTCAAGAGGTTCAGGAATCACTGTACACGTTCCAGCAGGTCTAGGAAAAATATGGTCAGATATCAGCTTGGCTATAGATGAAACAGCAGGAAAGCTAGAAAGGATGACCTTTTTTCTTTTATTCTAGTGTAACTCATATTAGGAACTGCCTGAAATTACCTGGACAACATTCAAATATCATATATGTGATACATGAAAAGTGTTTAATGAAATTAAAGATATCATGGATTTCTTAAAACATTGCTCCCGGTTTCTTCGGAAGTCCTCCAAGTAGGAGTACTGTGCCAGAAACGAGAATTCAGAATACAGTGTTACTCTGTTTAAAACTGTGATGTGTTCAATAAGCATCTTTTTTAAAAGGCTCCATACTTCTAAGCTCTTAATGATTATTGAATCATTAGTCTAATGTATCCCAAGAGTCTTGTTGTAGAAAATTACAGATAAAATACCCACTTCCCACAACTTTAATAGCTCAGTAAGTAGTACCTTCCTTGCAAAAACTTCTGTAGATTTGTCCTAACTGCACTTGTTATGAATTGTTTCATTGTCAGAATTAATGGTATCCTAATGTAAAAGATGTCATGTAGGGGAAAGTAAAGACTATTAGTCAATTTGTGGCATTTCACTTAAACATCCCTCTAGAAAAATACTGAATTTAATTTCTTCTTTGCTCTGTGTTTAAATATTACCATTTCAAGCACAACTTTCCTTAACTCTTAAAGTAAATCTTAGCTATCTACAATCTTGCTACTTGTTTTAAAGAGTGGTTATTTGCAGATTGCATAGATCTAAATAATGTGAAGCTTCAAACAAGTCTGATGATCACAGTTAACTATATTGGCACTTGAGGGGATAATAATTTACGACGAGTTATTGGTCTTGAAATGAATGAGGCCCTTCACATTTTAAAGTTATTTCAGGTTCTTTGAATGTAGGCAAACAATTCTGCGCCAAACCGCATGTGCTTTCAAGGTTTGCATTTGCATAGAAAAGGAAAGAGGATTGAGGGAGTTGAACCGCATGTTTGCATATATATGGTGTCAGCAGAACAGCAAACTTCATTCCAAATTTTGTTTTCAGACTCTTCTTCTGTGAGGTCTTTAGAATCTTGGTTTTGATGTACTGAAGAAATAAGCATAGCTAAATTGTCAAAATGTGATAAAAAGTGTCTGGTAACCTGGAGAATGCTGAACTATACTTAAATCTGATGTGCAAATTATGGGTTTTTTTTCTATATGGTACAGTGGTTTGCACTTTGACAGTACCCTTTATACAATCCCATAGATACATACACTTTTATCATTACATTAAAAAGGGTTGTGAAGTTGAGTACTTAGATTTTAGGAAGTGCTAGAATTAAGGTGTGCCACTAAAACATATCAATTTTACATAAGTAAAGGCCTGCCACTATATATAATTACAAAGCCGTGTTTATGGAATCTTCCAATGAACAACAAAGAGAAACCAGAATATCAAATATCACTCTGTAGGTAGGTATCAATCTGTTTGGAAAAGTAAAAGTAAAAAAAAGCATTGTTAAAATAAAAGCATTATAGTCTGCCATACTGTTCTGGACAGTCACCCTACAGGAGAACTCTGTACTAAAAAGTGGATGTGATTTGTGCCTGTCTTTCTCTTCCAGAAATACTAGAAGGTTCCATCTTCAAATTAAAGAATTGCCCACAAATCTAGAAAGATATCAGGATATAAGGAAAGAAAAAAAAAAAAAAGACTTGAGTGAAAAAATGGACTGCACTAGGTCTCGATAACCTCCAATCGTTCTTTTCCAGGCATTGCTGTCTTTCCTTTGGGAGCAAAAACTTGCACATAAAAGGTCAGGTTCTTTATCTGTTGAGATCAATGGCAGGCTGTCCACTTATTTCAGTAAACAGTGAATCATGTCTCAGATTTCCACAGCCGAGAATGGCATAAAAATATAGCAACTCTTGAGCAACTCTTGTGGCTAGCTCTCCCAGACTGTGAGAAACAGGGAACACCTTGGTAAAAGCATCACTCTGTGGTGTAAAAAAAAAAAAACAAAAAAAAAAAAAACCCACCCCAAAATTAATTGGAGGAAAGCAGACCAGAAAAGAGGATGAGGTTTCTTGGGGAATAGTTACTATTTATCTTAGAGCAGAAATGAAGAAATCCGCAGTTAATTCTGGTTGGTCGATAACAGGAAAGAACAGCCTCGACATGAACAGTATAGTCTGTGCTCTACATACGAAGAACATGTTTCTTACCAGTCAGCTTGCTGATTATGCTGTTGCTGCTAATGAAACACAGGAGTGCTTTGTTACAGGAATATGCCACAATTTCTATTCTTTCCAGTTGCAGAGGAGAGGATAGTATTTCATATTGGGTCTTAATCCTGGGTCTGGTATGATATGAAGGACTGCAGGGAGGTACAGAACAGCTCTGAGGTAGGGAAACATCTACCCTGATTTAAAGCAAAATGGTATGTGTACGTGCAGACTTCCACCGAACACTGACATTCATATTCCTCAATATCGAGATTTATTTTTCACTCATATAAATATTGACCTACAGCTTAGCCACAGTCAATATTCACCTCTTGAATCAAGAATTTTTTAATGGCCAAAAAAGAAACTGATATTGCTTCTTAAAACACTAGTCAGGGCTGCATATCAAAATAGTATGGCACTGGTACTTGCCAAATTGTAATTTCCAATTAAAGTGCTTCTGATACAGGACTACATATATGCCAAGTAACCAAATTGCAATTTTGTTCTTCTGTCTTATCTTGACATATTTAATTTAACTTTTGTCTCTAATGAATCTGTGGATATTGTAGGAAGGATCCTTTTTTTACAGGGGAGGTATGCAATGTGATCTCAAAAAGGTTTTGGTTTTGTTGTTCCCTTAGCCTAAAAAGAATTCAGAATGAAAATATACAGTTCCTTTTCATAAATGCAAAAACATAACAATTACATACCCAATTATTTAGTAAAGATTAGGCTTTAAAAAAAATCTTTTGTCTTATAGTTTGTCAAAGAAGCTGTAAGATGAAATATGATCAAGAGCATTCATAATTTGAAACCTACTGAATGTTGAATGCTTTGATTTATAATTGATGCTTCAGATACATTATAAGTGTGAAAACTTCAGATAACTATGGTAGTTTACACACAGACATAAAGGACTCTGCACTAAAAGCTCTATTTTAATGGACCTGATCCTGTCAAAATATCAGCATGCAAGAAATATTACTTCTAAATATTGAGTTCTATTTCACCCTACTGATGAAATACTCTGAGGATAACACAGCTTCCTGAAAAAGTGATTTATTCTAAAGAAGGCTTGTTGTGTTTCATAATTAAACAATCAATGCCATACCTTCGAGATCTGCGATAAAGTAGATCCCATTTTGTCACTCAATATACCCCTGCGAACTTACTGACAGTAATTGTTCCATGGGCGTACGACAGAAAAATCTGGGGGGTGAGTATAGTTGGAGTTCTGGTGTTTGTGCTGGCATTTCACTTTTTCTTATATTTAGGGAATTAAAGCTGAAATATGCATATCCTCAAATGGAAGATGAACGATTCCTTTAGAGAGGTAGGTTAATAAATGAGAACAAAGGTCACAAAGAGAGAACGGAATCCTTGACAAAGCGAGGAGACGGGACCACTCATGCACCTATCGAGGGTCAGCTGGGAAGTGAGGCCTCCCAGTAGCAAGGTATTGAAAAGATCTAAGAAGCTGCACATAAAAATGCAGCAGATTCATCAGCACAATGTGTGTTTCGGAGAGGGAACTGCAGGCATAACTAAGGCAGTTCAAGAGGGCAGGCTGGTACTCATTGCTGAAAACTCCAAATTCAGTGCTGAGTACTAATTAGTACTAGGCATGGCTTGGCATTCTGCAGTCTATGTTTTTGAAGATTTCCTCAAAACTTATATTCAAAGGATGGAAAAGCTTCAATTAAAAAAAAAAAAAGCTTTTGATTTCTAGTTTAGTTTAAAACTCAGCCTTTTACAATGTTACTGAAAATGAAGAGCAGATTCTAATGAAGGAGCAAATTATTATTAAAATTCTGGTGTCAGCAGAACACTTCATCCTCACAGACAGAAATGAAATAGTAGTTCACAGATATTTATTCTAAGTTTCCAATAAGTACTTGGCAAAAATTCAATAATGTTCATTAAATACATAAATGGAAATACTAAAAATAAAGATTTTTCCCTTGTGATTTATTATATAGTGTTTTTGAAAAGCAAAGTTGAAGAAAGAAGTCGTTATCTGGCAAAAAAGGTACTACAGAAATGTTAATTAAATTGTATAGTCATAAGTAAGCCAGTGAACAAGAAAAAAAGCTTCCCTGCTTACAATTGGAAGCCATATTTATTCTGCCTGGATGCTTGAAGACATGAGAAGATTATCTTTAAATAAAGCATACGGAGCAATACAGTTAGATACTTTTCTTTTTGCATTATACTAAGTGAGCAAAAAGAATCTTTAGAAAACCCAATTAGGAGGCCTGTCATAATTAAGAAGCTGGAAACAAGCATAGGCAGGTGTTTGCAGACATGTCTGAAGCACAGATTATGTTACGGAGTAATTACAGAAAAGGCGAGGTTGCGCACAAGGCGCTGTTGTCCCTCTGCACTGATAGGAGGGAACACCTGCCAGAAACTCCCTGTGCTCTGCTTGAGTTGCTTTCCCCAGGTGCGGAAGCTTATTCTGTAAGGAATCAAGGAGGGACTGTGGCTGTGGGCATTGCAGCCAGCCCTCTGCTCTGCCTGCCAGCCTTGCGTTGGAAGAGCGTAGTCATGAGATATCGGGTGTTCATTGGGGAACATGTTCCTCAGTGCTTCGGATACATGAGGTTTCTGCACTCTGACCATCTATGGCTGGGCTTGAAGCCAGAATCTTTTGTTGTTTGTGCTTGAAAAATAGTTTAGCTATTTTATTTTGGTTTACATAGCCCTAGATTTTGAGGGCTGTACTTCTTATGTGAGTCTAACACCTTGAATATTAATTTGCATTGTTCAAAAGGGCATGTGGGCATTTTAGGTCTGCTAACAAAAACAAAAAACCCCAACCAAACAAAAAAAACCCCCACAGTTTTGATTTCTGTAGCTCAGGATTAAATTATGTACCTCTTTTAAAAGTGCATTCCATCAGTGTAATGAGTCTACTCTCTTTCTGAATACAACTGCAACACCCCCAGCCCCAAATTGCTTAATTCAGTGCAGTTTCTAAGTAGCACTAAGCTCTACTTTAGGAAAAAAAAAAAAAAAAAGCCTGCTTTATTCTGTACTCCAAAATAATTATTTACTTTTAAACTGTTATATTAAAAGGACCCCTCAGAAGGGTTTTCATGTGCTTCTGGACACCTGGTTAACATTAAGAACAGTTTACCAAAGAGTTTTGCGTAGGAATACAGAACTTACTGTGAGAATTTAGTCAAATATTTTACCAGCCTTGTGTGGATAGTTCAGCTGCACAGATTAATGTTCCTCAGCAGGATTATGGTTGTTCTCTCTAAGAAGGTACACAGCTTTCTTTTTTACATCACAAGGGTTTGTAGCACTTTTTAATAATAAAAATTCCTCTTCTCTGTTGAAAGTGCTGCTTCATACAGCTAGAGCTTTCAGATCAGCATCATTTATTGGCAGTGATTGCTAGTGCTGTGGCTTTAATAAAAACAGTATCAGAGGATTGTGTTCTGAAGCGTATTTTGTAAAGTAAAATTGTATAGGTATATTCTGCACAGGCTCTTGTTTTCTAAAACTTGACATTTGTAGAAGTGATTTGAATAGTTGGAATGAGCTTACTGATCCATTCACAAGGACTTCTTGTCTCCTCTAATGTGAGGGATATGTTTGATAAATCTAATATGAAATAACTTTCGACCTTAGGAAACTAATGCAGTTTTGTTCTTTCTGTGATGAACCGAGGGACTTTGTAACATTGTTCTTGCTCATTTTTGACCACCTGTTAGAAAAAAGATGAAGGGGTCAAATTCCTCCTTTTAGTTGTTTCTGCATAACAAAGTAGACAACATTAGCTTTTAATACATAGAATTGATGCCAATTTTGGCCATTATATTCCCAAAACTGGGGCCGTGGACAAAAAGGGAAATTAGCATCAGAGTATGCAATGGCATACTCCCCTCTGTGGTAGGGATAGCTTGTAAAAGGAAGTTTTGGGGGATATTTTGTTTGGCATTTTTTTGAAAAAATCTGAAAAATCTCAGCTCTTTGAACAACTTAAGAGTTACTTTAATTTGGGTGGTGGGGAGTGTCCTATCAACTGGCGCATACATTGCATGTGTTCTCTAGAATTTGTTTTCTCCTTTCTTCCCATCACACACACACACGTACTGAGGAATGTTTCTTACAAATAACAATTAATAAATAGTAATTTCTAAAGAAGGATGAGGGGGAGGAGAGGAGAGCAAGAGAAGTGTCTGTTTTGTAGGCATTCTGAATGTATTGTAAAGTTGGCTGGTTGGGATTGAACTGTACTATTGCTGTGAAAACTAAAGAAGGTTGTAGGTACTGAACTCAATTGCATGCAAATTCACAGACGTAGATGCATCCAACACTGTGACACAAAGTTGGCACTTAACTTTTTTTTTTATAAATACAAACCAAAATAGAGCTGATGAAGTGTCACAAATGATTCATAGAATGACATAAGAGTATAAAGGTATTTAAAAACAGCTGTAAAAGCCTTCAGAAATTTTCTGACATTTCAAATTCTACTTTGTTTTTTGTTTCTGTAGGTAAAGACAGTAAAATTGTACATGCTTTTAACTATCACTATATAATTAAAAACATAAAAAATGAACTGAACTACAGCTGATTTCTGTGTGGTTAGCTAAAATCAAAATATATACAGCCAAGGTAAATTTTAGATAAGGTGAGCTTGCCTTTCGTTATTTTCGTTTTCTAGTCTAGTTCGATGGCATTGCTGTACTACTTAAACTATTCTTGCTACCTTAAAAGGGCATCATTCTGCAAAACTTGCTCAAGGCTTGACTGTTTCTGATTATTCATGGCTTCCTCAAATATTCTCCATTTTTAAGAGATACTGCTAATGTTTGCTCCTTTACTTCCCAGGGAGTTGAAGGCATTTTCAAAAATTGTCTAGATAAAACCTAAATGTCAGCTTCTCCAAGGCAGTTAAGTACCAAGTTCAGTGGGAGTTAAGTGACATACAGAAGACAGAAACACCTTTGGAGATATGGGCTTAAGTGCCTTCTCATATCTCAAGGAAAAAGAGACAAAAGCTTTACATTATTTGTGTTTCATAAACACAGATGTTCTTTCAGTACGGTGATTACAAGTCTATAGAGCCTGTCAGAATTTTGTTTGCAGTTGTAGCACAAAACTAAATATATCTCTTCCGCAAATAATCATGGTCAAAAAGTCCCTGAATCACGCGTGCCGTACTTCAGGTGGTCTCCGTTGGGTTGCTGCGTTCTTTGCTCGTGTTTGTGGGTGTAGATGTGGTTAGGGGGGGAAGGAACTTTTTTCCCCTTCCTACCCTGCTGTGTTAGCTAGCTGTGATATAGCAGATCTTCTGGGGAAGTGTCCTGTAGCCCCAGAGGGGAAGGCTTGGTTCACTGGCAAATAGTCGTTTGCCTTGTCCCTTCCCCTGGCTACTTTTTGGGGACCTTGTACAGTCAAATACTCTGTCTCTGCCCACGACAAAAAGACCACAGATCCTTTATTCGTAATGAAAGCTTTTCTGGCCTGAGTCACCCCTCGGTTGTCACAGTGTCTAGCACAACAGGGTCTTGATCCTGAGTATGACATTAAGTATTCTCTCCTAAAGAAAGGTAGCAAAGTCTAATGTGGCACAATCCTGAACTATTTCTGCTCAGAGGGGCCTTACAGTTGCAGCACAACAAAGAAGAAATAGCATTTAGCACGGCTGTAGGCTGTCCTGCAGATTCCAGCGATACAGTATTTGGCTTTGACACCATTTTTCTAAATGGGTGAAGTGACAACAAACATCTTCAAAGCGGTTTGCTTTAGCTTCACTTTTTTCTGCTGAGTTTTAGGTGGGTGCCAGGAGGGGATGTAGCAACCTACCTCTTGGGATTACTATGTTATATCACATCTGTCTGCCTAATGCAGAGGAATCTCTGGTAATGTCAAGTGCCTGACACTTCAAAGGAAGCTAGAAATTACCAGCAGAGATATTTATAGAGCCCTTCTATAGGGAAGTGTCTTAATGTCTCCAGATCAGTAGCTTCCTTGGATCTGAAGCAGGACAAATCATTCTGTGTTTATTATCCTTTCCAGCACCTCATTCTTCTTCTTTTTTGGTTCTGATTGTTGGTCACATAAAACACGCAGGAAGGCACTCCTTGTAGGTAAGTTGACTCAAACGGTGTCACGTGTCAGTCACCGTAGAGAAAATCCGAGCGTAAGACAACAAGAGAGACAGATGAGCAGGGAAGAGCAAAGCAGGTACCCTGCAGGGCAGGAGCGAGATGCCTCTGCCTGGCCTCAGTACAGCGGGCCTTGAACTCCCGTCGTGTAATTGAACTGTGCCTGGGTGTCCAGGTCCAGCCCAGGCAGCGCGGAGCTCTCGGCACGCTGCTTTTCCGAAGGTCTCCAGGCGGGCACGGAGTCCTGCGTTGCCTGGAGCGCTGCCAGGCAGGGTTAAGTGAGGAGGGGTAGGAATAAACACGTTTAAAGGTTATGGTTCTCTGCTCCATGCTGGGGAAATGTTTTGGGAGCAGGAGGCATTCACGGGGGCCTGGTGGGTGCTGTCTTGTCAAACTGCCTCAGAGGACCGGGAGAGTGTGTAGAGTTCACGATGGAGAAAAGGCAAGGGATTATTTAAAGGTTTTCTGTTACTTGTGCTGCTCCGGGTGCAGCTGTGCCGTGCAGGGCTGTACCGGGGCGAAGAAGTGCGGGTTAGCGCCGAGGTCTCAAGGGCTGGAGCACTGTAGGTACAGTACTGTGATACTGGTCTCTTATACAGATTTTCTACAGGAGTTTAGTGAAATACGTTGGTCAAATAGCATTTCAGGGAGCTCTCCGCACTGCTGTGAGACCCGTGCAGCTGGCTCTGTACCACCCTCGCTGTTGTGTATGAGTTCCCCATTGAGGCTGGGCTGGAGGTATCCTTTCCAGGACCGGTTTCTCTGCTTAACTGCAGGCTTGCTCTGGGCTTCACGTAAGGCAACAGATAAGCAAGGTGGGAGTCGGTCCGGTTAGTCTGGGACCAAGCCCAATGTGAAGCACCAAACTAACATAACAGAGCAAAAGTGCCCTAAAATCTGTGGGTGAGTTTTACACAGAGGGTGCCTAGTGTTTCCCTCTTGCAGTGGTGCAGCAAGGCCCCTGTGCAGCTGCGAGAAGTCTGTAATTTGGAGCAGTGCCAGTCCTTCCACAGCACAGTCTTAGGGAATTAAAGTCCATGTGCATCCCTCTGTCCAGATGTTCTCTTGCTTTACTTACATCGAAAATGTAGAAGGTGCAGTATAAAATGAGTCTCTCTGCTGATGTAGATTTAGCACAATATAAAAATTTATTCTAGGATTTGAGTGCTTGGCAAGCATTTCTTAATTATTTTTGCAAAAAGACTATGATGCTGAGAATGCCATATCTTGAAAAACTGAGGATAATTCTGGATTTCTGTTTGTATCAATTCAGAATGAGGTCAGCTTCTACCACAGTTTTGCAGTGTGGTGCAGTTGTATGCAGTCTTTGAAAGTCTGCATGTGCCCATGTTACTGCTACAGATCTTCCTGCTTATTTTCTTCTGGATTTGCTGCAGAAGCTGGTATTGTGATAGTAGTAGTAATACTACCCTGTAACCAAAATACCTTGTGCTGCATGATTTTTTTCACTGGATTATGCTACTTTCACAGTGTACAATTTGTCCTTAGTCTAAAGGTTATTATCATCCACCTTTGAATTCCAGAGGAGTTTTTTATCTTGGATTTTTTTTTTAATCCAAGTAAAATAAAAGGCCATCTTAATGAGTTTTTTTCCTCTTTCATATGTAGATATAGTTTTATATATATTTTAGTTTTCTAACAAAAAGAAAACTTCTTATTTCATATTAATAATTCTCCAAAATTGCACTATACAATATTAGTCTTTATGTCTGGTTTTGCTAATGCAGAAAAGTTTGTTTTTTTCTTAGGTAAGACAAAATACAAACAGTTGCAACAAGTGAGTTTAGAACAAAACCAGAGTCTTCCTACTGATGTATTCCCAACTTGGTGCTTGGATTATAGTTCACGTGAAGGAGAAGCAGCTTTGTTTTTTGTACTCGTACGCCAGTGCACAGTAACATGCAGACAGAATCTTTGCCTGCAAGGGAGGTGAGGATTACTGAATCTTTGTTTTAGTGTTTAGGTGTCTTGTATCATATTGTCTTCTCTAAGGAGAAAGGCTTGTAAACTTTATTCTCATCTTTGCCTGCTGTAGTTGTAGCCTTCAGGTTTCAATTATTTTCAATTCTGTAAGCTTACTGTATCATTATGATGGAATTAATTAATTTGTCTTTAAATGAATTTGTATAGCTTCCCTGTTGTCTCATCTGAGGCTCTGTACCATTTTTTATGGCTGAAATGAAAACGTAAGCTTGGCTTGAAGACAACCCTTATTTTAGGAGTGTCATCGTCAATCCGTTTGTCCTTTTTAGCTTTGGTTGCCTAAATGCTGCAATTAGGCATCCCCGCTGGGAAAAAGAAAAAAGTATTTCTGTTTAAAAACAAAACTCCAAAATGAAACTTATCTTCTTGTGACCCATGTTGTCACTCAGAAATAAATTTCCTGCATTTCACCAATACAGATTTTTCCAAATGAATTGGTTGCTGTCATCTTTGTCTTGAGTCAAAATCTGCTGATTCAACCTGAAAGGTTGAAATCTGCTTCAGTTGGAGAAAACGTTTTACAGACTGTTCAGGTGCCCAAAATACAATTAGCTAAATTGTTTAATGTTTCTACACTGAAAACTGTTTCTTCAAACTAAACCATAATGTTGCATTTTAATCTTCCTTAATGCCTTTGCTATCTGTGGTTAATGTATAAGTATTTTATTGAGAAAAAGGCTGTCTTCTGAGATGACTAGACAAAACGCTGACACTTCTGAAGACGCCTTTCAAGCCAAAACATGGGTGTTTCTCTTGTCTTGTGAGACTGTCTTCTCCATTTGAAGATTAACAATCTCACTTCAGATGAAGATCAAGGATATGTTTTGGTTCAATCACTGTAATGCTCCTGAAAGAATTACTCACTTTAGGGTAATCCTGAATAGATGAATACAAATAAGGCAGGACTATGCAACAATTTAAAATCCAGCATGTTTTTTTGAGCTGAACAAAGCAAGAACGTACATAATTGCTTATGGTGGTGGTACACGGCAATGGTTTAGTAATCAGGCTTTCATAAAGGAAGTACTAACGTTCATATTTTCCCGAACCAGAGCCAAAAAATATGTAAACATTAGTGTCTATACACAGCTCTATTACAAAATAGACCAATTTTTCCTCTCTGATCTGCCTTCTGCTGAATTGCTGTTTGTAGGGTCAGCATACAAAAATCCTCATGCATGATACATTCATTTAATATGTCTTTATTGCTAAAATTGGCCTACATTTCTTAATTCTTTTGGGCATCAGAAAGCATCCTGAATAAAATTCTTCTCTCCTTGTGTCTAAAAGAAACAAATTCTGAGGTTCTCTTGTTTAACAACTGTGCAACCTCTTGCATCAAGATTAAACACTTTGTTTTGTCCCCAGGCAGTTGTATATTTATTACTCTTGAGGCAGTGGTATTTGAAATAAATAGAATTGAAAGATCCTGAGAAATGGTTTCTGAAACACATATATTGAGTTATTCTCTCCTATGTGAGCAGAAAATGCTTCTGATGCTTCTCCCTGCACCCTTGCAAAGGAAAATAGCTGATATAAAAATATCACCTGACGGAGTGGTGAATAGGAAAGCATTTTTATCCTTAGTCACTGAGGCTTTTTGCTGCTTATTCTTCTGAAAATAATTAAGTTATCTTTATGGAATGTATTACTATTCACTAAAGATAACATAGGTAAGGGCAAAATAAAGGACAGAAGGAAAAGGTTTTCTCCTTTTCTGCCTCAAAAGGTATGCTATGAAAACAAAAACTAATCCATGGCTGGCAAATAGTCTTAAAAACTTCTCAATTCAGATATATTTTTGGCTGGTGACAGGGCTTATTCCTCCTCCCTGTTCAAAAAACAGATGCTCACCAGGAGAAAAAGTTCTTTTCTGTTATAAGGGAAACAATTTCCATGTAGCTTTTGTGTGTGTGAGTGTGTGTACGCATATTCATAAAATATGGATTAGCAGCAGTAGGTATTCAGCTAAGTAAATATTCATAAAATAAAGGTGGAATTGATATGCATTTCCCAATAGAGAGTAATAAGCATATTTTGATTTCTTAGTAAGAAATCAAACTAAGGGGAGAGAAGGCACTTTCTTTTGTCTGGGCATTTTTTATTTCTCATTCTCACTGTGTTGATCCTGCTGGCAAAGATTTTCTTTACTGACATTTTGAATATACAGTATTGCTTATGTTAAATGTACAAGAGTCAGGAGTTTTGCTTAAAACATGAAATAAAAAAGAATCCAAAATATCTTTTTTTCTTTGCATTCTGGCTTGTGACTTTGGGGTACATTAAAGTTGCATGTTTAAGCTTCTTTATAACTATGAGAGGTAGATATGCTTTTTTTTTTTTTAATAAAATCTGAAATTCTCAGAAGTGTAGGAGCTGGGGCTTCGTTAGCAATACTTGCTAACAAGTATTGGAAGACTCAATAAATAAATGAAGGATGACCCAAAATGTTTGTTTATTGTTGCCTTTGTGACACTGACTGAAAGTTCTAATTAATTTTGCATAGTTATTGTCACCCACCTTATAATAGCTTTTTTGTCACCTCTTACAGATGATTTGCTATTAACCTCTGATTTATGCTGGATTTAAGGAAATAAGATATATATTGCGGAGTCCTGAACTGTGTACTTGTAGGTATGCCTGACAGCTTCCTTTGCAGTACACTTGATCATTTAGAGTAATAAAAAGGAATTGTTTTTGAATAAACTGAAAATTAAGTGGATGTTCTAAAGCTTTAGCTGAGAGATCTCAAGAATGGCTCTATTTCAAGCAGCTGGTTAAATCAGGGAAAAATTACATGTTGGTATCCAAACAGGCAAAGGTTTAATAAAAATCAGCTCTTTGAAGTAAAACAAAATAGAAATAGATTTTTGCTGTTGTTTTTATTTAATGTCTAATTAAAGAGTTGGCTTAGGCTTCTGGGTTTCAGAAACAAAATGTTTAAATCCCAAAATTGAAGAATAGGTGTTCCTAGAATTAATATTTGATATAATAATTTTGAAGGTATCTTGGTCTTTACCTGCTTTACTCTTGATATTGCTTCTTTGTTTCTGTTGGAGCTGTATTTGTTAAACACTATTTCATCCCCTCCTTTTGTTTTACCCCTTTGCTTGGGTCAGTTGTATCTGGCAGTTCTCTTTCCAAGCTGAGGGGAAGGTGGGCTTAATCATGCATGTATGGAGCAGATAGCTCACATCCTCATCCCTCTCTTCTGTTT
This sequence comes from Ciconia boyciana, assembly GCF_034638445.1. Classification (NCBI taxonomy): domain Eukaryota; kingdom Metazoa; phylum Chordata; class Aves; order Ciconiiformes; family Ciconiidae; genus Ciconia; species Ciconia boyciana. Next base: position 74,100,255 of record NC_132938.1, on the reverse strand, counting down.
TGATGTTTCATTCTTTGAACATAAACAGTTCCTTCCAATAGCAGCCGTATTTTGGATAGTCAGGAAATATAAGGTCTTTGTTCTACTTATTTTATGAACTTTATCTGATTTATTAATGCATGGGATACATGCATTCGGTAGTGTAATTTCATTGTGTGTTCATTGCCAATAAGGAAAATAAAAATAAAAACATCTTTGGCAACTGGCACGGAACTGGCGTGAGCCCGTAAGTAAATGTTATGTATTTTAAAAGAGATTTTATTATTTCAGAGCTGTTAGAGGAAAGGAGGCGATGACCATTGTCATGTAGTTTGAAAAATTTGTCCAAATTACATCATCCTACAGCTATCAACTGGATGCCACTGGTCCTTTCCACACACTGAATAAATTAAAACCATCATAAAGTATGGCAGCAATCTCCATTAACACAGCTTGTTGATACCTGCTTGTTGAAGTCTATTATTTAAAATCATTCCTTTGGCTATGTCAATGTTTACACAGGCCAGCATCATTAATGTTGACTTAGGGTTATCTCTATGTTCCATAACTAGAATACAGAACATTTCTATTGATTTCTTAGCCACACTCTTCTACTTTACTATCGCTAAATGAATTTTGATTCATAAAAGAAAAACCCTGGGAGTCAAATGTCAGCTATTATCCAATATATTGCTCTCCCCTGCAACTAAAATAGTCTGCATCTCATCTTGAAAATATAATGTATATGTCTTCTCTGAAAGAATTTCAATAAAATATTGATGTGAAGTACTTTTTTTGTTTTGCATGATAAGGTGTTTTGAAGATATGGATGAGGGCAAAAAACAAAGCCTGGAGTCATCCTGTATCATGTTTTGTATTTTGTGAGCTTTTTCACTGAGCTTTAATAGCCACAAAATGTGGGGTTTTTTCTTTGTGTTTAATAAGAAAATAGTCTGTGGTATTGTCTCAAGCGATCTGTCTTTGTTGATTTTGTGCTGGGAGGTATGATCAAGCCAAACAAAGCCTAACAACAAACGAAACCAGTACTTGTACACGCTACTTTGAATATCACGTTGGTTACTTCCATCACATTCAGGTGCCCTGCTCTTAAAGAATGTGTTTCTACACAATGCATTTCATTTTTTTCTCTTAAGTGTGTGGATAGTAATATGTGTAATTAGAATATTTTGTTTTGTTTAAAGGCAAGTTTTGATTCCATGAACAATCTAATATAATTTCCTTTTCATGATACCCCCCAACCTAAGAACAGATAAGTAAAGGTACCTCATCATAAGAAGGCTGATGCCACCTGCAAAATTTGGACCACCATAGGAGTGAGAAAAATATCAGCTTCCAGGGACATACATGCTTGTGAAGAGATGTATTGGAATTGATGTGTTTTTTTTATTTTAACTCAAATAGAAGAAAAAACATTGTAATCCCAGGGCACTTAGGATTCTCTGGGGACAGGTCATGGTGATGCAGGGTAGTATATTGTACATTTTTACCGGAAGTTAGATGTGCTCATTTCATCTCCCTTAGTGACATTATACTGGCTATTGGCCCACAGGAAAGAGAGACTTCAGAGATGTTAACCAAACAGATACTCACAATGACAATAGATTCCTAATGCAGAAGTGTGACATTCAGTACATCCAGAACAAAACACCTGAAACTGCCTCAAGAGTCAATAACAGATTTGAGAGGTTTATGGCAAGAGGATACAGAATTGAAGTTAGAAGTGGGATAGAAGGATGAAATTCAGGTTTGAACTATAGTAGTGGCTGTGGTGTGGCTGGATATAAGGGAGCAAAGTACTTGATGTGGTGAAGGAGGGCTCCAGGTGGGAATTCCAGACTGTCCTGCCGATTCTCCTGGGCAGCTCCTGCTCTGCCTGGACCAGCGGACAGACCTGCTCTCCCTGTGTGCTGGGTGGGGAACCAGGCTGCTCCAGCAGGTTCTCCAGGTGGCTCCTCCTGCAGAATCAACCAAACTATGCATAGATGAGGCACCTGTAAGTAGTCAGTAGAAACAGTTCCTGCAGATGAAGAACTGGCTACGTAGAACAGTCTCTTTGCATAGTTAAGATAGGATGTGTTTTGTATGTTAAGATGAGCAATAGCGATGGATGATGCCTGTTTTGGAGTGGTTGCACAGGACCAGCAGGCAGCTGAATTATAAGAGATGAAGAGAACAGCGGTTTGTGGAATCTAACCCAATCCAGCTGAAGGTGCTGCTGCAAGGAGGCTCGACATGGAGACTCCTCCTGCCCTCTGGGCAGTTCAAGAGATCTGATTCCCCAAGGGATCATTTACCCTGTGTAAAGTGTTGTGTGTTTTTTTTTTAAACAAAGGCCATGTCCGTGAGTGACTGTGCAACTTCTTGAAACATGAGAATGAAAGAGAAATCAGGTGACTGTACTTCATTCTTTCAATACTTTTGCAGAAAACAAAGGCAAAATGTATTATTTTTATGGAAGAAATGAAAAAAATGGTGATCACTAGCATTACAGTGAGTATCAAATGAATATATAATAACAGAATATTAGGAAACAATTAGAAAAAGTGCCTAGACATTATTAATTCATGTGCTATTCATTGTAGCAACATTGATCTTGTAAAATAAGTGTGGTGTTAGTTACATTTTAATTATTCAGTGTTGGAGAAGGACTAATTATTTTCAAATAGAGATGGGAAGGATCCAGTTTTATTAAAAAATCATGGAATGTCCAATTTAATCCACAGTATTTTCATAGGGAAATGTATGATTGCCAATATTGGTAGGACAGTGAAGAAAATCACAGCAATTGTCTGTGTTTAAACTCTTACAGAGAAAGTAGACATATTGTCGCCCTCGCAAGATCTTGCATCAGCGTGGCCTCATTCCTCACCAGTCCAGGTTAGGGGCTTGGCCAGACTGAGCATTAGGTCCCTTCCAGCCAAACTACTTGGGTCTCTTCTGTACATCAATAAGAATACTGGGGAATGAGAGCAGCAGGTAGTCTCCCCAATGGACTCAGCGTTGGTGAGGGACATGCCTGCCATATATATAAATGGACAATACGAGAAGGAGGACTGGCTGTGTCCACCTCGCTGCCACCCTTATCCTCCACTGCGGAAAGGTTGTAGGGGCTTCCAGTCACCTCTGAAGAAAGAAGTTACACATTTCTCCTTGGAAAGTCATCTCTGATCTTGCACAGGCGTATGCCTGAGAGGAAACCTGAAAGTTTGGTGACTTCTTCATAGGAAAGGTTCTCTTGCTTGGGCTGAGGCTGTATGCAGATAGGGAGCTCAGGGTGTAGAGGCTGGTAGAACAGTTATGAATTAGAGAAGCAGCTATTGACATACTTCATAGTCAAGTTGCCCAACTCCAAGCTTGCTTGGATCTTTTATAAGTGATAGCTGCTTTCTGTTTGTTCTCCCTTCTTCCCTTCTCCAGGCAAAGAACCTCATAAATGCCTCCAAATGGAGAGCTGGATCCCTAGGGGCTTCTCTGCTACCCAGGTGCAGTTCTATGAGCTTTTCTTCTTGAACTGGGACCCTCACAGGTGGTGACTTGGCAGTTGTGCTTTGAAAATGGCATGTGCCCCTTTCCTAGTTCTGCATTTTGCCATGACTTGTAGTTTAGGAGACCTCTGATCAGTTGTAATGATACGGTCAAAACATAGAAAGACAGCTGAAAGGTGAGAATTGGTAAGCTAAATCTGGGATTATTTAAGTGGTAATTTCACTTTAAATTAATAGTGTTTGGGAAAAGCTTAAGAATATGGGTCCAGATGAATGTAAATAAAGCCCACTCTTGCTTTTTGGCTTTGTACTTCTCTGGTTGCTTTATGCATGTTAGAGGAAGGTAAAGACCAACTTGTAAACTATAGTAGCATACGCTTCCTCAGAATTGTATCAGGTTTACTTTGGTATATTGCCTTTTCTGTAACCTCTGAGTCTGGTTTATTTATGTTATTTCAGGACAAGAGTAACCCATATTTTTCTGTGGGTGGATTGGTTGGTTTAAACTCACAGAAGCAGCAACGTGTTCTTGCTTCAGTAGTGTGGACTCCAAATGGATGCTTTTTATTCTATTATCTTCCTTAGTTTTATATAGTATTGATGAAATTGAAAATCAGTGACCTGACAAAAACAAAATAATACGGCATGAAAATTGCTACCATGATTTCATACTGTGTTAATGCAAGGATGTCATTCCCGCTTCAGAATAATAATAGTGTTTTGCTTCTGAACTTATGGCATCTCTCTCTCTCCCTCCCTTCATCCCCCCTCCTCCCCCACCCTTTTCTTTTTTTAAAGGAGAGCTGATGCCACAGTGAAATTCTCTTTAATCACGTCTTTCAGCAGTTTGTTAGAGAATAGCCACTACTAACAGTTAATTTTTTGAAGTAGCCAGTGGAATCTCTGTATTCCATAAGCATATGAGCAAATGCAGGGTGCACAGTGTACATAGTGAACTGGTGTAGTTGACCCAGAAGGGATCAGGCACAACAGTCACCATAACATGGTTAAATGCAGAATCCAGGAATTTTTTTAATCATTCTTCTTCAATGGGGAACCATGGCCCAGGCTGCCCGGCGGCACCCTCTGAAGTCCCATGGGGCACTGATGGTCCTGGAATATGCAGAAGTTATATTTGCTCTCCATTCTCAAATATACTGCTGGGCCCAGAGAAGAGCCCAGAAGCTTAAACCATTTCCTTTTATCCTACAGGTGCCAAAAAAGATTTGAGTAAAGAAGCTAAATTCTGATTAAGGTGCTCCCTGAACTTGCAATGGTGTGATCCAGTTTTGCATTCAGGCAGCTTAATTGATTACAGACCTCTTTATTGAACCTTCCTAACTTGCTAATGACAGTAGAACCCACCAAATTTGCTGCAAAAATTTTAAATTTTATATTAAAGGTAAGAAGGTAATTGGCAAATTTTGCCATATAGGAAGAATGTCTTCCAGATCCGAGATACTTGTTCAGACTCTGCCATCGTAAAGACTTATCTGTTCAGGTAGGGAGGGAGCAAATGCAAAGTCCCAAGTTAAAGGCCAGCATTAGCAACAACTCCACTTTATTTTGGCTGTCTCTCTACTCCTTCATGGCTTGTAGGAGAGGGTGAGCCTGGCTGTTATGTGTGTAGAGAATGAAATAGCCATCTCTGCCATACCTCATGGAGGAGATGGAAAGGGATAGGGAAGAAACAGAACACTACGCCCTCTCCTTGTGCTCTGCCTAACTGGCTTGTCTCAAGAATACTCTATAGAGGTCAATTTTTAAAAAAGCAATAGTTAGTTTCTTGCATTTAAGGCAGTGAGCTGAAGGACTGCTGATATAAAAGTCTCTCTGCATATATACTTGCTTTACTGTTAAAGCATTCACCCACGCTACCCGAGACCTGAACTGATTCAGAATCTTTTCTCATGTACAAGGAGTTTCCTTAACCTCATACGTCTTGGTTATTTTAGGCAGAAAATAATTTATGATTCAGTGGGCCAGAGAGAAAATACGTGGGAGCATGAGGTTTAATGGTTTGTATTCACCTGAGGGCTCCAGTTTCTATGCTAAGGACAGCTTCAGCTCTAATGTCAGGCACAGGGATCTGAAGTTCCCTTTCCAGCTAAGGTGGCTGATACACCACAGAATTCTCCAGTTCAGCATTGTCCTCTATAATTTCATAGCCTCCACAGGGAGAATGGGGAATGCCCTGATAGGCATGGTAATCTACCTCTTAATAGACAGGGTTGAATTCTCCTAGCATAGGAAATAATTCAAGCAGCCTGGAAGGCTGCTCTGACTATTTGTTAATTGTTTCACAGGGTGGGGGAGATAAGAGGTACCTCATCCTGTGACTGTAATTCAAAAAACAAGGACAACCTCTTTTTTATTTTGAAAGAGGTAACATTTGTCACCTCTTGGTTAAGACAGAGTTTTTTGTGAACTCACACTTGTGTCCTGGATGTTTCTTATTAGTAAACTCTAATGATTTTTTACTGAACAGGCCAGGTCTGCTCACCAGCTTGGTTGTCATTCTGTCACGTCGTTGCCTTAGAATAATTTTGAAAAATTTCAATCTCTATCTGATGGTACTAGGACAAATATAAAACAGATTATTAAAAAAAAAAAGTCTCCTTCCAAAAGAAAATTTCTATTTGCTGAATTAATCTTATTTTGTAACCAAGTGTTTGAAATCCATCGCTAACTCCTGCCTGCCTTTTAGGGTGCGGGAAGCTGTCTATGCTTTGTGTTGCTGATAATGTGCTGTCTCCTTCAGTTTAAGGTTTGTTTCTTAAACTGCTCTTGCCTGTTGCCACTTTTTTTCTGGTTGTTTGCAGTTTTAGCATCTTTTGTTTGTTCTCATCCCCTGCTGCTTGTACTTCATTGCAGCTATCTATGGGGTTTTGCTACGAACTGCCCATCGGATGGGTTTCCTGCTGATTTTACTCGATTGCTAGTGCTCTAGCATTAGCTGCAGCGAGCGCTGGAGCGCTGTCCGTGGGCTCCGCACCGTCTGGTGGGAGGCCAGGTGCTCCAGCCATTCAGCTCCGATGCCTGATCTAGTCCATTAGCCTGCAGTGTTGAAGGGATCCTCCAAGACTGGCTGGCCAGACTTCGGGTGAAAGGAATTTCTTGTAGGACTTCATTGTTTGAGTTTTATCTTCTTTTTTTTTTTTTTGGTCTGTTCTTTCATTTCTATGTATGCGTGCCAGAGTATTCTCTAAGTGTGGTTATTTAGTTATTTAGATTTTGCTGTTATAGCAGCATAAGAGGTTGCTGTAACTTCATGAAGATGTCCTAACCTAAGTATAGGAATGTCATGCAAGGACCTTGGTTGCTTTGGTTTTTTCCTAAATGTGATGGTTTGGTTTGGTTTGGATTTTTTTGTAAACAACAGTATTTTTCACTGTAGGTAGAATAAGTTTTCTATGAATATGCTCTGTTTGTAATTACTTGTTATGAAAAACAGATTTTTATTACTGATAGAAGCATGAGGCGAAAAAAGAAGTATAGAGTTTAACATTCGTTATTATAGAATTTAAATTTACCATAAAATTAAACCCTGCAATTGAATTACATAAATTGATTTATATCCTTTGTGGAGTCATCCATTGAGTCTTGCATCTTCTTGAATTTTTTTTTAGTACAAGGATATGTGCAGGATGGGGGTTCACACAGGGATGGAGATAAAAGTCAAAAGATGTGTTTTATATAATATGCTTGCTAGTATATTTCATGAACATAGTTGTGGTGTTTTACGGATATGTAGGGAACAAGAACTGCCCACATACTGTATGAAGACAAAGTAATAGTATCCAACTAAACAGTGTAAGCAGAGTATGAAGAAGGAGACAGGACAAAAAAGAATGATAGATACAGTGATTGCAGGTATTATACCAGTACACTTAGACTTTGTTTTCTGTAGTTCCTGTTTTTCTTCTTTTTATCAAGGGAGATGTCTTTTTCAAGGCTTATGGAGTTTTGAGTTTTAAAAATATTTTCATGGGATTTCTAGGGGAGGATTTTTTAGTTGTCAGGAGGCAAGAAGAGAGACCATAAAGGGAAAAGGCACGGTGAGCAGAGGAAGAGGAAGAACTGGAAGATGGTGCAGGAGGAACACGATGGGTAGGAGTGAGAGTGGGGGTGCCAGGGTCGGGTAGGTTGCCAAATGGAAAAATGGCCCAAGGGAAAACCTGAGAAAGCAGGGTGGTCACAGCACCAGTGCTAGGTTTCAGTTTGTGTTTCCTCTTCCTGGGGAGAGTTTCTTTGTTTGCGGAGACTAGATTCTCTCCAATATTTTTATTATCTAAATGCACAGGACAAATGGCTTTGGGACAGCAGGAGGAAAATATCGTACAGGTCCCGTTCTTTGCAAGAAAGTGCAGAGTCAGGGAGATAAAGGATGGTCTAGATGGTTCCTGTTTTCTTCCTTTTCTGCCAGGGAACTTTTGAGCAGAAATGAGTGAAGCATATTAGCTTTTAAAACTCCCTCTGTATCTCTGCAGGGGACCTAAAATGGAAAGTCATGTTCATACCTCCCTGGTTTCTGAGAAATCAAACCTACACCTAGATGCAGATTTCAGACTCTGTGGCTGGCTCATGTTTGGCTTTCTTGCTGAGGATTCCTGATAATTTACAATTCTTCCACTCTAGGGATGCAAAAAGAATAACTTTTCTAATGCCAGATTAACTGCTAACAAAATTCACATTTAAAAATAGGTGAGGAATGGTGAAGTACTCAGCCGGTTCCAAAGAGGAGAACTGGTGATGTTTTAATTTATTCTGTTTGTTTCTGTATAATTTGTCTTTCCATTCAAATGGAAGAATAGGTTGTATTCAAATGCATTGTGAATGGAACGGGTAAATTTCACATTTGGGAGAAAAAATTCAGATAAAAACAAGATATGTGTTTTTAAATGAGCTTAATTCATTATTGAAACAATATGTCTTGAAATGTGGTGGTTATTTGTCATTGGAACCCTAAATTGTGCCTGGATATCCTCCTAAAAGAAAGAGCAATTGAACCAGAATATTTTGGTTTGATGCAGAAATTCTCAGAATTTAGGGGAATTTTACAGACTTCAGGTCAGGCTAGATGGATGTATTTGTACTTCTTGTCTTTTTAATTGCTGAAGGCACACTGTGCAACTGCTTTCCAAGTCAGCTGTAACAGTTAAATTAGGCCACTGGGTCCCTACATCAAGTGCTCCAGGCCAGAGTGGAGGCAGAGGTTGCCCTCACGCTCCCCCCAAGGCTTCCTCAGCTGCGGGAAGGTGAAAAGCTCGGAGCACTTCCCCTCTGGCGCAGGCATTGCGGTCTGTGACACCATGCATCAGCTCCGAGGCAAACTGTCCGCATAGCCAAGGGTAGATTTTTATCTTGTATACGCTGTGTGTTGCTTTTGGGGCAATATCACGTGGTGCTTTCCAAGAATGTGGGTTGAAGGTTTTCCAAAAACCTTCCTGAGATCTGGACCAATCTGCCACAGTATATACCACCTCCCCATGGTATCCCTATGGATAGGGCCTTCTTTGCATTACTGGTGCTACTTCTCTTCCTTCCTTTTATTAAACATGGGTCGTGGTTTAACCCCAGCCAGCAACCGAGCCCCACCCAGCCGCTTGCTCACTCCCCCCTCAGTGAGATGGGGGAGAGAATCAGAAGAGTAAAAGTGAGAAAACTCATGGGTTGAGATAAAGACAAGTTTAATAAGTAAAGCAAAAGCTGCGCACACAAGCAAAGCAAGGAATTCATTCCCTCCTTCCCATGGGCAGGCAGGTGTTCAGCCATCTCCAGGAACGCAGGGCTCCATCACGCGTAACGGTTACTTGGGAAGACAAACGCCATCACTCCAAACGTCCCCCCTTCCTCCTTCTTCCCCAGTTTCTATACGGAGCATGACGCCATATGGTCTGGAATAGCCCTTTGGCCAGTTGGGGTCGGCTGTCCTGGCTGTGCCCCCTCCCAACTTCTTGTGCACCCGGCAGAGCAGGGGAAGCTGAAAAGTCCTTGACCAGTGCAGCAACAACTAAAACATCTCTGTATTATCAACACTGCTTTCAGCACAAATCCAAAACTTAGCCCCATACCAGCCACTACAAAGAAAATTAACTATCTCAGCTGAAACCAGGACAACATGATGTATTCAGAGAAGCTTAATCCAGAAGCCATCCATGTGCTCCCCACAACCAGGAATTCCAATTTTGGTGGGTCACTGATATGGGATTTAAATAGCAAGCAGAAAATTCTTCCTACTTATGATCAGGGAGTACCTAGCAGTAATTCTTTGTAGGTGCAGACTGGTCACGGTAAATGGCAAAGAAGTAAATCTGCTCCAGGTATTTATGTTTTGCTTTAGGTTGCAGAAAATTGCCACAGTTCTACTTCTTTATTACATTGCTTGCTCTTCTTAATTGTTGTACAATTACTGAATTAAGAATTTAGATGAAATTATAAAAAGCAATATATAATAGATATCAGCATGAATTAGTATAGTGCAAAGTGCTTATCTCGGCAGGTGGTTGTTAATGGATACATCTGCTTTGTTGCTGTTGGAATACATGTGTGGCGATACAGTGCTTTGTGAAACACATACTAATACTTTTATGAAAATAAAAATACAAGATATTTTACTCTGATTTATTCCTTTTTAGGAATTAGAGAAATTAAGCTTCCTTCTCTTTTAATTATATCTTGGAAAGAAACTGTAATCTCTTAATCTCTATAAAGCTTCTCTCTTTTAGCTTACCCATTGGCATTTGCTGACATGGAACCTGCGGAGCCTGCAGTAGGAACCGCACTCCGCAGCTCAGAGGGGTGCGCTCACAAAGCAAAGGCCAGATTTTGCCTACATATGTGCAGCTTGCTTTGACTTCAGGGCAGGCGATCTGCACTTGGGCTACACAATAAATTGATTTGTCAGTTCAGTGACCGACTTAAAAATAAATAAATTAAAATGGTTCCAGTTGACAAGAAACAGATCTCTCTTCCCTCATCCCCCCTTTTTTTCCAGCTAATCAAAGCAACATGCTTTATTTGACCAAAAATGCATTTGCAGGCATTTTAGATAAAAGCAAAAGCTAGATTTACAGGAGAATACAGCTGCTGTCACAGAACAGGTGCTGCAGTTTTCTTATGTGTGTTGGATCAAGAACAGTTTAAATTTCTACTGGTTTTAAGGAGTTATACCTTTTTCCCCCCCTAACTTGGAAGAAAATGTCCTAACTATGGAGCTATATGCTATTACAGAATGTCGTGCTTTTCTGTTGGAACAGCTCCACTATGTATAAAATGCTTAAGCATCTATTTTGGTCTGCAATACAAAAAGTAACTCTATAGCCTGCTGCTTAGAACGCTCTCCAGGGATGCCCAGGTTCCTGTATTAATTAATATTTAAGTGCTTAATAGAAAAAATAAGGGGGCCCAAGACCACAATACTTTATTATTTTGTGTGTAAGGTATTTTCCTAAATGCTTGCTTTGTTTCAGAGAGAGATTAGATTTGAATCTGAGCCTCTGACAGCCCATTCTAATTGGTGGGCTGCAAGGCGAGAAAGCTCCTTTTCGTGCAAAATATTGTGAGACTAAAAATTATAGAAATATTGTGGACAATTAAGAAGTAGCTGCTTTGCAATTAGTAAATCGCTCTCTACAACTACCTGAAAGGAGGTTGTAGCGAGGTGGGTGTCGGTCTCTTCTCCCAAGTAACAAGCGAGAGGACGAGAGGAAATTGGCCTCAGGTTATGCCAGGGGAGGTTTAGGTTGGATATCAAGAAAAATTGCTTCGCTGAAAGGGTTATCAAGCATTGGAAGAGGCTGCCCAGGGAAGTGGTTGAGTCGCCATCCCTGGAGGTATTTAAGACGTTTGGATGTGGCACTTAGGGAGATGGTTTAGTGGTGGGCTTGGCAGTGTTAGGTTTACAGCTGGACTCGATGATCTTAAAGGTCTTTTCCAACCTAAATTATTCTATGATTCTATGAACTAATCATTGGCATGATTGGAGCTTTTGTTTCTTTTTTATTATTTGGCAGAAGTTACTGAGTGTGATTGCTCCATAACTATTTTCGGAGGAAGAAGTATTTGCTTTTAAAGTAATTAATCCAAACCTAGAAGATAAGTTTTACCTTTTATTCCAAAATCTAGTGTGCAAAGATATAAGTGTTGCAGTCAAGCAAGAGAGTTCTTACCAGGCTGAAGTGAGAGCATCACTTCACATGGGTGAAGAAGTAGGCATCTTTCCTGTCATATTTCACCTTATTTCTGTGTGCCCTACAGTGGGGAGTATGATGTAGTTAGGATCCTTCCAGAAGGCACATCAAAACCTGGCAAAAAAGAAAAGGGTCATAGCCAGAACCAGTGGATACTTGGCATTTCTTTCTGTAATTCTGATAGAAATCCGCTCAAGCATTAAGGCAACCCAGAGAAAATGACCGGAGCTTGGGAAAATATCACATTATATGATTCAGCCTGTTATAAATGAAACATGTTTACTTTTGCTGTCATATGAGTCCCATCATACATTATCAATTATGCGGTATCTCTCAGTCTCAGATGCTTACTGCTATTTGCAGCATGTAGTGTGGTACTGTAAACCTGTCACATTTTAAAAGAGGAAGCCTATAGGTTTCCATGAATTAGGTGATGTATGTGAATAGCATTGCTGTTTGACCAAAAATGTAAAGTGTTTTGTAGACTTGCCTTGATTTTTCTTTTCCTTGAGTTTAGAAAGGAAAATAAACGTAGCTTCCAGTCTAAGAGTTTAATATATTTGAAAGGTATGGTGAAACTTTTTTTTGGTCATGAAAATGACATTATTCTGCACTATTGTAAGTTTTTATTGTGCTGAAATTTTAATTTTTGCAGAATTCTGTACTGTGCTTATGCATCCAGAAGCTATTTTCCCTTTTAAATGCAGTAAGTGGACACGTTACATCTCTTAAAGTAATACTCTTGTAAAAATTTGTGAGAATTAGCTCCTGAAAATATTCTTGAAACTAAACTTGGTAACTAGAGAGAATGATATAACCAGTCATACAGAAGCATTAATCTTTTATTCATTCCTTTGCTGAGATAAGTCAGTGCAAAATGTTACCTAGCAAGTGGTCTGCTGCAATGCATTGAATCCAATGGACAAACTCTCTTGATTTCAGTAAGGTAGGGATTTACCATACCAGATATTAGGAGCACCTGAAAAATTGTGAGAGGGATTCTCAAAAGGAGAGGCTGTCAGTTTATCAAGTGGCAGAAGGAACTCGAAGGAAAACCATTCCAGTTGGCTCCTCCAAAGTCGCCACTGGAAAATTTTTATCACCTTCCTATATTATTTTCAGTTTGAATGCAGTATTCAATATAGATTATGTTTAAAAACATGAGTGCAGAGAAGTGCTTAAACTCAGTACTAGAAAAGTAGTAATTTTAAAACTAAATTCTTAAATTCCAGGAAATAAAATCAATTTTACTTTTTTAAATAGCTTCTGAACTATGCTGTTTAACATTGACATTTTACTCAGTTTGGACAGTTTTCCTTTGTGTGACAGTTAATTTAAATCTTGTGCTTCTGATCTAGCATAATTTTCCTAGCTTTTTCACGTCGGTGGCCTCTCATGTGAAGCCACAAGCCACTTGCTTACACTTGCTGAATAAATCTCATGATAACACCCTGAGTAATTTATCTGGTTGCATTTTTTCGGAAGTTGCACAACCAGTATTTGGCCGTGAAAGGCAGTGGTGTAGAGAAAAGCATCATCGTGAATGTTCAGCTCCTCTCAACAGAGGTAGTGCTTCATTGTGTGAGCCTGTGGTGCCAGGCTTTAGTTTTTCGCATGGTGCCCTGGCATGGTTCTATCCACTGGCATTGTAGTCAACCAGGAGCTGGTGGAAGGCCAGGACTTACGTAAAGTTGATAAGGGGGATTCAGACTGGAATGTGGAATCTCTAATCAAATTATTGTCCTTGGGAAGTGAAACACATCCTGGAGAAATATGTAAGCTAATTAAGATGTTTTGGGAACAATCTGAAGCTGCTAGCAGAATTGTGATAAGAAGCACCTCACACGAACTGTCCTCATTATAATACTAAAAGTCACACCCCTTGAGCTGGAGACCCTGGCCCAAGCGGAGACCCCTCACCTTTGGGCATGCGTAGAATATTAAAGTAATACTGTAGCTTTAAGAATAAGATGAGAAAATGTAGACCAGTAGAAAACTGCTTTACATAATTACTTATGCATATGTATAACTAGACTGCATAAATACTGTACCCATATGAGCGAGCGGTGTGCCATCTTTGTGGAGCTACCACCTAGCAGCCAGTCTTGCGCAAAACTTGCAATAAACTGATATCTCGGCTCTGTGTGCATATTGGGTTTTGGACACTGGGTAACAGACTCCGTTTGTGAGACAACAGCATCGGGTGAAAAATGGCTCAAAACAGTTTGAAGATTTTAAGGGCTTCCTCTCTGAGTTGGTTTGGCCCTGTTGGTCCCAACTCCTTTTCCTCCCTTACAAAAAGATCAGAGGGAGGAGGAGCTTAGCAATTCATTTGAGAACAGCACTTCAGGCAGCTCTTGACTGTACCCCAATAATGTGTGTTTAGGAACACATGGGTTAAATTTTTGTCATTCTCTGAGCAGAAAAGTAGAAGAAAGCTGGTTGACTTTTCATAAATATAATAATTTTTAAAGCATACTGTCTATCTCAGAGTCATGCAAAATCTCAGTGATTCCCCACTATGAATAGAGTTATCTAAAAATTACCTTGAATGTTCAAATATATGTTGTTACTTCCAATTTGGTCTCCAATTTTCGAGAAACGTACTTTATTCTGCTAACTATATTTCCTCCCATATTTGGTAGGCCTTCTTTTTTTTTGGTCTTTGTGTATGTACCTATTTGCAAATGCTCAGTCGATTAATCAAGATTTCTGAAGGTTTAACCTCATCTTATAAAGTAGATCCTGAGACTTGCCATGGTGTTAGCTCAGTAGGGTTCAGGGAAGGGTTCCAGAAAAGATTGTGTATTATTGCCAAGCAGGGCTTTGCTGTTGAGATTACTTATCCCATAGAGCTTAGGTCCATGTTAATGGGACAGGGGAGATTTAATCCCCTGGGAAAGTGTTTTTGGCACACAGCATTAAAAGGAATTTATCACCTGAATCTAAAAAGAATTGTGCTGATCATATTTTATTTAAGTGTTCTTTAAATTGTGAAAGGAAACTATATTTTCAATTAATTGCCAAACAAAATCAAATTATTTACTTTGCTTAAAACGGGGCATGTTGTAATGGTTCTGCATCAGCAGAGAACATCTGCCTGTTTTTATGTAAAGGAAACATGTTTCTGAAATAATATGCTAACCAGAATTACAGAAGTATTAGGGGAACCCTCCCACCCCAGTACTTTCAAATGAGATAGGAAGACAGTCGTAGCAGCTGAGTTCAGCCAGATCTTACTCCCCTTGAGTCATGGTGTGATGCCATCAAACAGTGCTAGCTTCTGATGCTGTATCTTTTATTTTATAAAAATGAAAAAAAATTAAAAATGCTACTGATCTTGCCTCACAGAACTATTGCTACTTCTCCTTCTTCAGATTTTGCTCTGCTTTCTAGCTCTTGGATCCATATTATTTTCTTAGAAGAGCTTCTAATTCCCTTCTATTCCTGTTAGCTATTACTTCATATCTTTTGGGACTGTCTCTTCACTGCATTAAATCATCAGTGATTTCTAGTTGTTTTTAAATATTCCTGCGTTCGTGAACACCAGCGTGGTGCCCTTCTGTGCAAGGGTTCCCTTCCCCCTTCCGTCCTCGGGTGAAGGACAAGAAATTCGGCTTCCCTCAGACGAGAGGTGCAGCAGAGGAGGAGGGCTGAGAGCTGGACGACAGCGGTACCAGCTCTCGCTGGGCTTTTGCCAAAGTCGCCGGGTGGCTTGGCCCGGACCTGGCTCACAGCAGAGCTCAAGCTTGCCCACGCTGGCTGGCACTGGGCAGAGACAGAGATCTTTACTGGGTTGCAGTACCCAGAAACGAGAGAGAGGAGCATAGGGTAGATCTGGGGGTTTGTTAGTTGTCCGGATAGCAGATGATGTCATCAGCCTGTGTTTGGGCCAAACACACCGTGTAGACATATCCCAGAGCAAAGACTTGTGCCAAAATTACGCCCTTGCCTATAGCAGTGGCCAGACTTAAAAAGTAAATGTATAAATCAAAATTAAAAACAAAAAGAAAGAAGGAAGGGAAGAAAGAAATTATCTTTTATTGTTTAATAATGAAGAGCTGTATCTCAATACATAAATTAGGCACAACTTTAAAATCACATATAATTTCAATTACAGCCATCTGTTTCTCCTTAGGAAGAATGAAGTGAGGTCAACAACTAAACATTTTACAACCATAAAGATTCTGGGATGCTTTTTAAGCTATATACATATGTGATTTGTAAGAAACCTATTTACATGTAAAATTTCTCATTTGAACAGCCATTCCTTTTATCATGCAAACACCAAGTTTTTTGGAAGCTACAGGCTTCAAAGTGAAGTGAATACACATATTTCAGCCTAATGTTATTGCGCTAATTTTTTTTTCATTTTAACCCTCTGATATTTCTATCATCATGAAGAAAAATATCTGCATACCTTTAACTTTCAAATGCCTAGACAGTAGGCACTTGATGTGGCATAGATTTTCTTCCAGACAAGTATGTAAAAGGTTTCTGAGCCCTTTGACAAAAATAAAAATTAAAACCTTAACAGAGGTTTTTGAGGGAAGATGGGTGAGGAAGGAATGTTATATAATGGGGCTCAAGGTAGAAGATGATTTAAATCTTAGAATTATGTGTAATCATTTATTTGAGTGGCACTTACCTTTCCTTCTCTCACACAGTGCTGTTCACAGCATTGAACAGAGAACAGTACATTCAGCTGTGAATGTCTTGTTGTGACCCTGATGAGGGTTATATCCACGATGTGGCATATGTCATTTTACAAGTGATTTTAATAAAGTTGATGACTTTACTGATAAGATTTTTAGTTGCACAAAATAATGTGGAAATGCATTTTATGTTCATCCTAAATGTATGATATAATTTATTCACCTTCCTTGAGCCTGCAGACTTTTTGAATTCCTCAAATGTGAAAAGGTGAACAAAGATGTAAGTAAGCTTGTCCAACAATAAATCAAACAAGAAAAAGAATGCAGAATCATTTTGAATACTTAACCATAAAGCCTTCATGCACAAAATATAAAGCAAAATACTGACCTAAATGGTTAATAACAGGAAAAGTCTGTTAATACCTGTTTTATAAACCCCTAATCTTTACAGTTGTTAACAGGAACTGGAGTGCATGCATAAAAGACTGCACTTCACAGCAATGCTGTTATCCACATCAATCAAGATAATCCCGCAGTAAAACCTTGCTAAAGAGGAAATGTGGCATGTTCGGATAATGTCAATGATTAGAAAACATGTCCCAGAAAATGCCATGCAAAGCAAGTTTAAATATTAATGCACACTTTCCTAGCCCTTTTCAGTTGAGAGTCTCAGATTATTTACGTGGACCTCAAGGGCTGACCTCTGATTTCAGTTCCAGATGTGAAACAAACAGAAGTTCATGTGTATTTGAAAGCAGAGTGTAATTCTGAGCCATAAAACTTCACAGCTGCTTTTTCAGAAAATGTGAATACTCAGTCTACACAAGGGTAAATTGAGTCACAGAACAGGGGAATGATTTGTTGAACGTGAACATAGTGAACGAGGCCACATAATAAACCTCACTATCTCTTATTACCATTTCCTTCTTCATGGCTCCAGTAAACACACTGCTGGTTCAAATTCACTCTGTCTTAGGCTGACAATGTATTTGATCATAACTCATCAGAGAGGACAATTTTATGCTTTAGACCACACTATAAATTAAGTCCCTGGAAGATTTTCATTGGGTGTATAGTATGTTCTGGAGAAATCATTGAAAAAGACAGAATTACATGCTACACCTCTGTGAACAATCATGCCCTTGTTTTCTACTCTAGATTAATGGTAATTGAATATGCTTCATACTTGCAGGTTGGCAATCTTTGACTGCTGATCACTTGGGAAAATGCAACACATTGCTCTCTCAAGTGCTGTTCCTCTATCATTTCTCAGGACAATCAAAGAATTAGCTCTCCTCATGCACTTATGAGGAAAGTGGTATTAAAAAAATATGTAAGTGAAACAGAATTATCTCAGCTAATTTTAGATGGCTACAGTTTAGAAGTCAGGATCTCAGCTGGTTCTTGTGATTTCACTAGACTGAAGTATATTGTCCTGTGAAATGCCTTTTTCTCTCCACTAACTGGAGTAAGGATCTAGTGATGCAAACTCAAATGACTACATTGCAGCTATCCAAAGTTAGTGAGATGAATCTCACCTGAAGTTAAATTGAACAAGTCATCTTTCTGCAGAGCTTAGCAGAATTGGTGCTTGTTGAACTAGCTGGAGCCGTGCAGCAGTCAAACCCTACCAAAACCAACAGGCATGGAAGAAACACCAAGGGAAGTGTGACCGTAGTAGGAGTAAAGTTCACACTAATACATACAAATTGCATAAAAGCCTGCGTTTCAATAAGAAGGTGATTAAGTTTCCTAAATGGAACCTGGCAAAGTTATAATTATGTTTGATCCGAAGAATCACAATGTCAGATGAGAGTTCATTATTCAATAAGCTCTCAGTTCAATTCACCTGCATGAGATGCTGTGTGACTTTAAGGAAACAACTGAAAACACGGATGATCAGTTAGGTAGTCTTAACAACTAAGCAAGGAAGAGTGAGGAAGCATGCCATGCTAAAACACGTCTTTAATGAAGGGTTGCCTGGAAAGACAATGTGTAGGAAAGGGGGTTGGGTTTTTTTAGGTTTTAATGTTCGAAGTAGAAGAAATAGCTTATCTCTGATGACCTCTTTCCTGGGAAAAAAGACACAAATTAAGAAATTATTGTATAATAATTTAAAATAAAAAATAAGATAAGATACGGTTTGTTACAGAAATAAGCATCCCACCAGTAGAGCTTCTAAACTATGATTAAATAGTTTAATTGTTTTAATTAAAAAAACAAAACCAAAACAGTGACTTAAAATTTGTACAGTGCCTTAAGCACAAAACAGAGGAAAATATGATTCTGGCAGTGGACTGAGATGTAAGAATACTGCTCTCACTTTGTGGTTCACTCTCTTTATGTTAAACATTTATGAATAGCATGTGCTTAGCCTAGATGGCCACAGAAGGATGTAGGAGCCCCCATACCTTCAAGAACATCCAAAATCTGGGGTTTTGTTCGTGTGGGGATATGCTGATCATATATAACCACTTCTAATAAGTGGGAGTGGACATGAAAGGTAAATCATGCCTTGTGCTCTACTTTGGATAGCCTCGCTGATCTGGACTTTATCTATGCTAGCGCACCGAGCAGTGCCAGGGCATGTTTGCCGGCCCTGGGGCCACCAGGCAGCATCTGGCCATACTATTAAATACTGTCAGCATCCAAAGGTGGAGGGCTGCATCCAAACTGCCCCTGGGGAACAGCCTTAACCTAACGCACTGCATCACAGATGGTGCTGTCCAGAGAGTGCCAGCTCGCCTGTGCCAAAGCTGTGGGCAAGGGTGATTTTGGTGGTTTAATAAATTGCAGAGAGAGAAAGTCTTGTGAGTGAGAGTGTTCTTTGGCACCTCAGTTTACCGGAATAGCTGTAGCGCTGGTGAACTAGGATTTCTGACAGTGTCCCTCGTTGAAAGATCCTTTAGGAAACTAAGCTATTATGAAATGAGAGGAAATGTTCTTACTCAAGTGTCACTGTTACTTAGTCACAGTAATTATCAGTTGTGCTGATTAATGAGTGGATTAAAGGTGAGGTAGAGGTTTATGAATAATGGGAGTTTTTACTATAGATGGATGTTACCAAGTAGATGAGGATGTGCCTGTTCTGAGAAACAGAGGACACAAAGGGTACAAGAAATACAGGGATCACAGAGAGATCAATAAAAACATGTCATTACAAAGGTGTCCATGAACAACAATTTACTTAGGAAAGAAGAGAACCCACGTGTCTGTTTTCAAAGAGCAGATCTAAAACAAGCAAAAGGAAATATTTTTTCATAAAATTCATAATTAAATTGTGAAACTTGGTGCCAGATGAATGGATACTTCATGGCGGATAGGCAGTTCAGGAAATCCTTAACCTTCTGACTGCCAGAAGCAGTGATGTTTGCTGAGAAGGATCAGTCTGTCCTGGCGTTGTTTCTCCCATGTCCCCTAAGCGTCAGCTACTGGCTGCAGTTGGAGGCAGGATTTAGCCATTTCAGTCCAACCCAGCATGGCAGTTTCTATTTTTCTGTACCCCGGATCATGCGTGTGGAGAGCGTAAAGGGAACGGGCAACGTTTGTGACAGCATTTTATTCTTTTCCTTTATCGCCCACTTGTCAGCAGCCCTGAGATGGTTTTAGTACTCAACAGAGCAAAGGAAGCGTTGCAAGAGGCACTGGGGGGGACGTTATGACTCTGAAGCATTTGTTTGCCTCATTATGCTAATTCCTCCATTATCTCTGGGGTAGTGCATCATCTTGCTCCAGGTGAATTTAGATAAGTCCTACATTCAGCCTTTAATTCCATTGTTCTTGGGTCCTCAGTTTGTAAAACTGGGATGCTGTCACAAAAGGTAATGATGGCAAATACACCATCTGTGAGATTCTCAGCTTCTATTACAATAAAGGCCATCAAATGAGGTAGAAGAATTCTCCGTAAGATGGGTTTCTAGATGCCGTGCCATAATATGTAATCAGGGGATAAATCACGCAGTCCAACATATTTATACACTCAGGCACCAAAAGCAAAGGACTTCAGGTTCATGCCTTGGAACCTGAGTAAGGGCAGCTGGACCGATGCTGCTGACACAGCGAGGCTTTGTAACTCAACACATACATCACTGCAAACTATGGATGTTTGTCACCTCTGTGGTTTTGGCCACTGTAATTTTTATTCAGGAACATGTGAAATGTCTGAAGGTGGGGAACCTTGTGCTTCGGTTTCCCCAGTTATAAAGTAAAAATAGTTTTCATTTTGCAGGATGTTGTGATTGTTCAAGTTACGTTGAGATTTATAGATCAAAGGCGTCATAAAAGCACAAAATATTTCGGTGTTCAGTAGATACAGCATGAAGGATCTGTAAAATGGTGCACAGATAGTTAAAAGAAAAAATGGAGTTTTGAGCAAGTGCATATGTAATTTTTATAGACAACTGCCATTATCCTGTGAGGCAAAAGTATTGCCAAATTATTAAACTAATTACAGATATTAAAACAAGTATCAGTCTTCAAACCCTCTGTTGCCTTTTTTCTTCCTTTGAAGGCTTTTCATTATTTTTTATTACCGTGGACACCTATAAAAACTTTTAATTTGAATAATTTAGAACTTTGTATTTAATTTTATTATATTTCTTTTCATGTTACTGCAGTGTTGTCTTTGGGCTTTTAATTGTTTTTTTGTTGTTGTTGTCAAACACTTTGAAACTTCTGAAAAGAACTGCATGAAAAGAATAAATAATGACATAGTAATAAGAAAAAAACAGCAATATTTTATTAAAGAGAATCTTTCACAGAATTAAATTCTGTGATTTTAGTATTTTCTGAGCAATTACAATAGCATTAGTACCAGGTTCTTATGAAGGTAACATATCTGTATCTGTAGAGCAGGCATGGAAAATGCTGCAAATACATGCCTTTGATCTAAATGACAGAAATAAATTTGCTAAGGACACGGTAACATTAAGCATGTTTAAACTGACCCGTATTGCTTGAAGTGCAGGTAGAGTATTTCTCCTTTTGATCAGGCCATTTGATTTAAAGTATAGATGAAATTAAGTTGTGTGCATAATATGTCTAATATAATTTGGCACATAAACTCTTAGAGATGTAGGTTAATATTTTATTTGCATATATCCCCTAGTTTTTTTCCTGTTCTGCAGTTAAATTTATCACGAGTCTGCAGGCATGACTTGCTGCTAGACTTGGACATGAACAATTAAGTTTTCAGTCAGAACTACAGTGAGAGATTCCACTCCGGCTGCGTTTGCTAAGCCTTTTGGTAGCTGCATTGATAAGGCAGAAAGAAGTTCATGTGTGAGAAATCTGAAGTGAAGATGCAAATCTCATGCTTGGCTGGTATTTTGTTATCTAAGAATACGTTGATCCTGAGTGGCATCGGAGTAGCTTTACTTTCAGGGTAGAAGAGTGTTTCTGTTTCTTCTCTTTTAAAAGTATCCTAAATCCTTGGTAGAAGTACTACTTTCCTATCACTACGGGCAACTCAAACAAATTTGTTAATGTTGTGATTAGAGTTACCATTTCATAAGGCTTTAAACAATTCTTTTAGAAAGACTTCATTAATATTCAAAGCTTTTTTTTTAGAAAAGTCATAGATTTGTGTCTAACATTCAATCAGACACATTTTAGTTGCTTTTCATAGACTGGGAAGTTTGAGACATGCTTTCTAGTTTGAAGCAGTCATAAATGCCTTCAATCATTATGATAAGTATATAAAAATAACATCAAACTTGCATTCATTTTCTCTCCACATATCTAAAAGCTCTAGGATTCTAAAATAAATCACATATAAAAATAATGGAAGTATGCATTCAGGTTTTTTAGTTAATCATGAAGCTTCTGTAATTGTTTTTGAGCAGGGACTGCTATGTTTACTCCTTGTTTGAATAGTACAAGAGTTGGGCATCTAGATTTCTACAGAGCTCTAATATTTTAAACTCTCTGGAGAAAGGAGGCAGACTAACTCTAAGCAGTACGGGCTGTTGTGTGAAATCTGACGTGTTTGAAGAAGATGCCTCCATCATCTGACCTTTTAGCTGATGTCTTCTGAACTAGTCCTTACCTGCTGAGATGCCCAGCATGTAGAGCTCCCAGTCTAACACCATAAGATTCCAGAGCTTTCCATTTTCCCATTTTGTCAGAGCACTCACAGTACCTTATTGTAGGTTTGAGTTTATAAACCTATGTTAGGAAGTTTGTCTTTTTTAGGCTTTTTATGTAGCCTGCAGAGACTGGGATGCTCCTCCAGGGGATAATTCAGAACAGGAATCTCTTGTGACCGACTGACTAAAGAGCATAGTGAGTCCAACTTCATACTTGACTAAGTGGCTAAGTTGGGTTATGTTCAGAAAATTATTCTTCCAGCAATTCCAGTGCTAAGTACGCTGTAGGGCTGCAGGACTGTTACTTTTCTCCACCTTTTTACCACCCTTTGCTTGTGTGTATGGGGTGCTGTGTCTAGGTGCAATATTAAATTTTGTAGACCTGCCATGTTAGAAATCTGTGCAAACACTTGAGGCTAAGAGGATATAGCCTTTATCGTAACAATTATAAGGACACTCATTAACCTAATGAAGCCATGGCAGCGTATCTATGGGGATGGTGCCGCAGCAGCGTCAATGTGAGTTTGTTGTAGGAATATTTTGAATTATTTTTGATTAACAATACGCAGTCCCCAAGGAAATAAGAGACTAATACTAGAGATAGAAAACTTGCACAAAACTACATTGCTGAGAGAATACCAGAATGATACAGGAAGAGACTCTTCTATAAGACTTGATTTGTAACTGTGGGTCATAAGATATTGTCTGTCCTTGGTTCTTAAATACATAATTCATGAGTAGAGCTTGAGTAAGTTTTTCAACAATAAAAACTACACTGAAATTGGAATTTAGGGGATTATCAGCACAATGAATTTGATGAACAGTTATGGCTTTTCAGTCTTTTTCTCTTTTAATAGAAGAGGCAGGAAGAAGTTCTTATAACCTAAAATATAACGTAGTTGTATTTCCACCTGAGAGCTTTTATGGGAAGGTGCAGTTAGATACAAAGCATAGAGTAAGCAAAATTTAGGTGGAATTTAATTTAATAGACACGATAATCTGAAATGTCATCATGTTTAAACTGAAATAACTTACTTAAAGTTGCCATTCTGTTTAAGCCAAACACACTTCGTGTTCTCTGCTTATGTATATGTACACAAGAAAAGCAAGACAACAGAAACCAAGGAAGCAAAGCTCCCAAATATGCAAGGTCTTTGAAAATTTGAGGCAAAATTTACAGTGCTTTTTTGCAATGAAGTATTTGCTTAATGCTTTTTCACAGGCTGAAAGAACTTTCATACTGGTTTCATCAGTTTTCAGTACACAGTGATATTCAGAAGACCTCCGTTCTTGCTCAAAGTTTGTTGTGCATCGCATGCATGCAACAGAGAGATAAAATTCTAACAATAAATGTGCTCCGACCTTGTTTACTTTTTTAAGCAAAACTGATATAAAGTGTATTGCTTGTTCAGAAAAGCCTCTGAGATTAATGAAAGAGCTATCAGCTGCAGGGTTAATGATTTCCTTAATGATCAACAAACAGTTTACAGTGATCTGGGAAGGAGGATGTGGATAGTGCAGCAGATGAATTAAAAACTTTGAAAAAGTTTTCAAAAAGTTTGTTGAAATTCATAAACTTTTTTTCCCTTGGTATTTTCTGAGAAGCATTGAATGTAAAAAATATTTCATTTCATAAGCTAAAGTACTGTAAATATTAACTGATTACTGTTCAAAAATTAACTGGTTAAAATCATGCTTTACAGTCCCAAATCAATAAGTCACTTGTCAAAAAGAATTTGAAAATGCAAATCTCATTCTAAGTTTTTCTGTAAGAATCGAAAGAAAAGAGAAAAGATGGGGAGAATGGCAGGCAATAGGTGGGCCTCTCTTCATATTTAAGATTGAATGGTTTGAATATTTCCTGAAAGCCTTCAGAAGTCTTCTGAAAAGCTTCAGATGTCAAAATAGAAACACCTGAAGGCCTATTATCAAAATAATAGCCTCTGTAGTCTGTGAACTTGGCGAAAGAGAAATGACTCTTCTCCAGTGACATGGGGCTGAAGGATTCCACTGGCAGCCAGTGACTTGTGTGACGTGACTAGATAATGAGGGCTTTTATAAACTCCTCTGCCTATTTAAGGGCCTAAAAATGAATTTTGGATCACAGGCCAAGATTCAGGGCCAGGCGTCCAGAGATGGATTCTCTGCTATTTTTAAGAACTCTTGAGACTGCCACTACAGATGGTATTTGTGCACACTCTTTGCTTAAGTGGTAAAATCTTCTGTTCTCTTTAGTGAACAAGGGGATGGTTATTCCCTTAATTTTTAATATAAGCTTAGAAAATGTAACTGACAATGATAACCTCAGTGAACCATCCTGGCAACGACAGGTATTCATTAAATAATAACCATTCTTTGTAGAGCATTAGCACGAGGAACCTGGGCAATGGACAATGAAGCCGTTCTGCCAGATAGAAAAAAAACCCCTCCCCTGGCACAAAGACCTTCCAATTTAAATTCTCAACATGACACAACAGTTGGATACAGAAGATGAGAGAGCAGGTAAAATGCTATAGGGGTTCTCTTTGGTAGTATTTCATATTCTTTAACTAGTAACATACAGATCTTCAAGAGTATTCTGCAGATTTTAAAGTATGAGAGTGTGATTAAAAAAAAATCTGGTCATGGATTTCAAAGAGAAACTCAGCCTGTTGGATTCATTGGATTGACGTGAGATCAAGTAAAAAAATCAAGCTCTTATGTATTAACTGAGCAAATATTTCATTCTGACTAATCAGAGTATTGTTTTACAAACATTAAAAAAGCTTGCTAAAGCCATGTCATTCATTATTATCATTAAAAATATTGGTATTATTTCTTTGGAATAATTACAAACATAGCAATTATTCATAAGATAAATGGGTAGGATTAAAAATAAGCACATACAAAGCTATTCATCAATTAAATAAACCAGCCCACGCTATGAAAACTCCATGAAAAGATACCTTAGAGATTTAGTTAATATCAAGGCACTAATTATTACAGGAACGTTGATTGTTTGGACACGGTGAGAAGGAAATCTTAGAAGTATTGTCTAGATAAGACTAGAGGCTTATTTTCTTTTTAAAATACAGGGAAAGTAGTATGCACACCAAGACATTCAGTGATTTAGTTTTTTAGAGTGATTCTAATATATCTCTGCGAAAAGCCAGATTATCCTGTATAACAGCATACAGGCATAGGATGAAATTGTGTCTGTGTCATCTGTGGTGCGTCCCTCTGACACCACCCCCCCTCCCCCCAAAAAAAACCCCCACCACCTTTTAGTCTTTACGTGTTGTATTCTGTGGCTCTGTTTAGGCTGCTTCTTACCTAAAAATCTGGTGTGTTTGGAGAGGAAAGAGATGCAGGTCTTTTCGACTGAGAGCATCAAAGATAAATAGTTATGACTGTAGGCACTGAAGCGATGTTCAGATGTCTCCAAGCTGCCAGAGACCAAGTCATCTTTAAGAAAAGGCTGCAGTATAGCTGAATTAGTATGTTGCGGAGCTTGAGAAAGCAAACTGTTATTATTAGCCTGGGTGACCAGGCAATGCCAGACTGACCAGACAGCATTTAGCACCTTAGGCAGTACTGTGCCTTGCCAGCATATCAGCTCTCTCAGAGATGCTGGGGGTGCTGTGAGTGACACCACACAGCAGAGATGAGCCCCTGCAGCCTGCCTGCGCAGCATGACCTGCGTCCCCGTGGGTGCTGGCAGGGGCCTCTCTGTCCCCCAGCACTTTGCCGCTGCTTTCCGTTCTCCGTGTGTGCCCCAGACCCCAGTTACCTCTGGGCTGCGTGGCTGAGTCTCCCCGAGACCTCCTTGACGCACTGGCTGCTGAGAAACTCCCAGAGACCAAACTTCTTGTGCTGAGCAGCCTACGAACAGAGTTACATATTCACTTAAAATGAAAACCAGCTCGCTTACCTGAGCAAACAGAACACTAAGTTGGAAAGTCAGAGAGCTTACTTTGCTTTGTCAGGTTGTTCTCATTATCATTGCAGGGTTAGTAAATTATAAATATCTACCCATTAGAAGAGGAAAAGTCGTCCTTTAAACACGAGCTCTGTTCTTTCTGCTGGGCTTGCTATTATTTTATTATTTCTAACCCTGTAAACTGTAGTGTTTCAAAGGTAAAATGTGTTCATAGTTCATTTAACTTTACAAAGCAGGATCTCTGCTGCTACATCTGAACAGCAGTACACGAGCAATTTCTGCTTCAGAGGTCTGAGTATGTACTCCACTGCACGCAGCTCTAGACTGAAAGAGCCCGAAATTTAAGACGGAAATGTGTCACTTCCCCTTATCCATTCTCCAGCTCAATTTTCGTGGGAATGAAAGACAGCTGCTTAACCTGGAAGGCCCGTGGTGTGCATGCTGGAGGGAGCAGGGCTGTGGGGACTGCTGACGAGCTTTGCTTCCCTGCAGTCTGTGCATTGGCAAAGTGTCTGCCGTGACGTATGTGTTCTCTGAAAGGTCTGCAAAGTTACCGATATATGTCTAAACAGGGATATAAATAGAAAAGCAGGTCTGGTAGTGTGTGCAAGCTTTATTTGGCAAAAAAACCAAAAGGGGCTGAGAACAAAAAGAGCTTTTCACTGCCTCAAGTCTGATGCTGGCCAGGGTCCAGACAGATCCCTGCTGCTGGCTGAAATTAGAGCTGCGTGAAGTCTATCCTAAGTTGTGTCTGGTTGCCTATAGCCCTGGACCTCTCTTCTGAGAGTTACAAGTCATCTAGATTTGGGAGTGTCCATCTTATTTTGCTTGGACTCATTCCTTACGTTGGTGGCGAAGAGAGAGTATGATGTAAGAGTCATTTTGAGATCCTAGATAATCTGGAACAGTGCCCATGGGTTTAGGTTTTTCAGTGAGAAAATCCTTCAGTTTGCAATTATAAACTTGGCCTTCCTTTTGCATCTTAATAATATTGACTTAAAATACTATGGGGAGGGGAGGAGGGGAGTGGGGAGGAGTTAGCTGTTGTTTTCCATAAATATCTAACCCATTTTAAAATTACATATTTACATAAAGATATTAAAAAACAACTTATTTTTTTATTTAAAGGAGCTTTGTTGATGCCTGATAATCTAAATAACCAGAAAAACAGCAGGTGAAAAATTACCTTATATGATGAAAAGGTATGAAAATAGTATTCTGGGAAATGGAGCTTGATTCTTTGCAAATCTCGAGCTACAAAATCTATCCTAAGAATATACAGATTGCTTCAGAATATACAGAATATACAGATGCTTCAGAATAGATTGAAGCAGCCTCAAGTCTGAGGGGCAAACCAAGACCCTACCTGCTGCAAAGATTGACTTTAGGCTGTGTTTGTCTTCGTGTGTTCTGTAACATACCTAAATTCACTGCTGTATAATCAGAGTGATTTGAGTTTTGAGTGCTGTAAAAAAATGAGTAGAACCTCTGTATCTTGTATTTGGTTACTTTACATTTGCAGTTTTTCTTGTGACAAGAAGACATAACTACATAAAATGTCATAGTAGCAGAACACAAGCATACCGTTGCGTGATGGGATCACAGTCAGCAGTCTTGGCTATACATTTTTGAATCTGAATGTGTACAAAACACAGGTTTATTAGGAATCATCAATCCCAGTTTATGCAAAGAACAGACAGTTCCTTTATGGTGTCTGCTTGCTAGTCTGTTACACAGCTGGGTATAGCTGAAGAACAAGTAGGAGACAAATTAGGAAGTTCGATTCTTGAAATAACTGGAAATATCCAAGCAGAAATATGCTCCAAATCACAGGCTATTAGCAGGAGAACAGGAGGTACAAAGTACATTCTTCTGAGAAGCACAGTTCTTTAAGACAGCTCCTGCGTCTTTTGAAAGGAACATGCCAGTCTCTGAACTTCTCTGGAGATCTGTGTTGCTGCTAACAATGGCGTGCGTTTGTGTGAGGGCAGAAGGATCCTGCCAGGTTCTCAGTTCGGGAGAGCTGGCCACTGTGTTCTGCTTCATCCATTCACCCTACTCCAAAGAAACCACAACATCCTGCCCCCGCGCCCTGGGAACTGAGTGTTTGATGTCCATTTAACTTCATTACATCCTAATGTCTAATTACATCCTAATAACCTTATAATTTGTACACTTGCTTGTACAACTTTTACTTAGTGTTTATCATCTCTGTCTGCGAGCTGTTCTATTGACCTCTTAGGAGCTAGCTCATAAATAAGCTGTTGGCAATATAAAATGATGTGTGCTCTAGGAGTGCTTATCTCTACTGTGTATAAAGGGACACTGTATAGATAGCTCGTATGTAGATGTTTAAATGGTGATAGTCCCACCTTTTTTATATCCGTTAGCTCATTGCAAGATGGCACGGATGGAGTGAGAGTGCACTTCACTCATAAGAGAGAAGCAACAATATACTTTCTTGATATAAAACAGTGAGTTAACAAAGTTCAATGGTAAATGTAACAGTGTTTTAACAAGATTTGATGGGAAAGTACACTTGATTATTTACTGCATAGAGGACAGGGTCAGACAAAACTGTCAGGGAGACCCTCCCGTTGAGTCATGAGGTTCGGAAAAGGATCCCCTTGCTTTCTAAACTCCTTCTCAGAGAGGAGTGTAGGTGCAGCTGGATCCAGTCCTAGTCCCAGACTTGGTCAACGGTTTCTGTCTAAAGGATTATATGTGCGCAATCAATCCTTTATATCACTTAGCTAAGATTTCAAAGTTTAGCATGCTGTTAGTCACTTACCGAGGATCTGTTGCGACAAGGAATCTCTCAGCCTCGAGGAGTAACCTTGAGAGGCGTCCCCACTCAAGGGGAGATCCTGGTGTGCAGCCTGCTGCCGTGCAGGAGAGCTCAATGGGCCCTGGGCTGTCCACTGCTTAAGGAGTGAGATGATTGACTGACTTACAGTCATATTTGCATACCAGCAAGAGGTCTGGGTCCCTCCTACAGACAGCCCTTGGCTACTGTGTTGCCATCTGTCCCCAAAGTCCAAGGTAAGCTGGATGCAGCCATCGTGACCCCCAGTGGTGGTCATTGCTTACATGGGGCGGCGGGGAGCACACCGCCACAGATGTTCCCATAGAAATTGAGAGTTCTTTCACTTAAAATGTGCAATTCACTTACTTTTTACTACCATAGAAAAGGTGACAAAAATATTAGGAATACTTAATGCTGTCAATGGTAAGAGTAAAGACTTATGGAAGAAGAGGAGAAATCCTAACAGCTCTCCCAGCTGCTGTTGTGCCAGTCCATCAGTATTTCCTATATTGCATTTTATAGTGCTTTGTCTAAATTCCAAGAGTTGTGACTTCCATCAAAGATTCTTCCATAACCCAGAAGAACTGGGTTCAGAGAAAATTTCTTCTGTATGTTTTCACTTTACCACTTTTAGCTGTACTTTTAGGGTACCAATCCCAGTCAAATAATAATTACCTTTCTAGCATTCTGCCCTCTACAAAAATCCAGCATTGTGTTGCATTCTTATGATTTCCTTAGGTGTCTACATCTCTGTGGTGCAGATATGAAGACAAATTTTTCAACTGCATTATGGTATTCTGTGATGTTTTGCCACAAAAAGAGTCCCTAAAGTTTTCCATAAGGATGTTCCCAACATAAGGGAATGCCTTATGGAATGCCTAAACAACTGATTATGTTGTATATGGTTGAAATGCATCTTCATCTCTTGCTAGAGCAGCACCTTGTATCCATCACTTACTGAATATAACCTTGATCAGCTGTAAAGCTATTCTGAGTTTCTCATTGAGTTCCCAGGCAACCAGATTGTTATTTTACCCATATATTTTCACTAATTCTTTGGATTATGTCTCTTTCCTGACTGGTGTTCACAGAACATACAAAGCTAATATCTGCTAAGTATGTCATATGCACACAGTTCATTTTCTGTATATTTTTTTGTGAAACGATGTGGATTCTGAAGCTGGTGCTGTGAGAGCTTTTATTATATGCAAAGCCCCTTCATTAAAGACAATATTTAATTTTTATGATAAACCTGTATTTTGCAAAGCGATTTTTCTTGTTTCTTTTCAGAGTCCTCTGTGTGTTGTAAGTGGTAAACTGAATGACTCCTGGGAAATTATTTTTCATTTCTGCAGAATTAGTAATATTGATGAGTCTGAAAGTCCATCAATAGTCTGATGATAATACTACATTTTCTGTCAAACAAAACAATACCCACATCATGAGGCCAGAGAGGAGGCAAGTTTTAGAACAATATAGATTTTCTCTTTAAATAGATTGTATCTCCAGTTCCTTATTTCATTGTCGTGTTTCAAAAAGTAGAGGAGGTTACACAGTAATACATACTGTTGTGTTTTCCTAATAGCATAAATTCCTAAACTTCCTCCTTCAGAGAAGTCAGATATAATGTCTAGGGTAGAAGTTAAAACTAACTCTGTGTGAGAAAACCAAGGCACTTGACCCAAAGGCTATCCCTAACTAATCTCCTGATAATCCCTTAATAAACAGTGGTTCTGCAAAGTATGCTGTATAAAAAGTACAAACCTGTAAGTTACACTATAGCTAGTTTACATGTGTTGTGCACAATGTTTTATTGACATTTTATTCTTGCAGCGTGTCTGGAAACCTTGAAAAAAAGAAAGAAAAATACAATTTAGTTCTGATCATAGTTATCCTAACATCTTAATAGGGTCATGAGATCATTTGCAATCAAACAATAAATCCTTTGAAAAATTTTTTGTCATTGTTATGCACAATAAATAACTTTTCCAGAACCAGCAGGTTGTCAACTGAACTGAGACAAAGGGTTAAGTGTGTGAAATCAAAGAGATAACTTACACTGATGTTTTATGGGATAATGATGATTCTTCAGATCTGATAGAACATTTATGGAATTGCTATGAGCTCACGATAATATTACTACTGTAGTTGATAGTGAAGGAAGAAACAGACTAACAGGGGAACCAACCATTTTCTTAGAGAAACTATGTCTTACTGTCTGAATTCTAG
Organism: Ciconia boyciana; assembly: GCF_034638445.1. NCBI lineage: Eukaryota > Metazoa > Chordata > Aves > Ciconiiformes > Ciconiidae > Ciconia > Ciconia boyciana. Next base: position 74,068,883 of record NC_132938.1, on the reverse strand, counting down.
ATACCTGGTAAATGATTTATGAAGCTATTCCTAATTATTTTACAAAGTTATCCATAGATTTAATCAGGAAATTAATCAGTGCTATAGCTGTATATTTATGTAATGTAAGAAGATGTCGTTTTCCCTATTAACATATAGAGAGGAGTGATTACAATTATATATGTCTACATCTCTTCAAATGATTTTATAATATTGGAATGATTTACAGTTTATATCAGCTTCCAAGCTATGCTTCTGTGTCTTATCTGCCTCCCCAGATGAAGGGCAATCAATGCCCATGGCGGTTGACTGGAAGGAGATACTACCTCCTTCTTCAGAGACCATGCCGAGGGTCCTTACGGGAAGAATTACATGCAGACTTTAATTTCTGAAAGAAGTGTAAAGCTAAAATGAACTACTGGAAACCTCTGTTAAATTCCATTAATTTTATTAGAGAAGCACTCTACCTAGGTCAGCTTCTCTTGCTGAGACAGATTTGTCATCGAAGGAATTTTATCTCATTTTGTCAAGTGTGCATTTTTCCATTTGCAATCTTTTTGTTAATATATTCTGTACCACTCTTACAGCAGTCGCCTACACACTCATATCAGTGATGAGGATTTTCTCTACTTTTTAAAATGTAACAGATACATTGTCCTGTATATTTTCACTTAATATCCCAAACGCACTCCTGACAAAATAAAAATGCCACCAAAACCAGCAAACAAAACCCCACTTATACAAGACCCCTCCAAACATCTGAAAACAGAACATCTAATAACAGAACATAAAGAACAGAACATTGATTTTCTGTAATCCACCAGTTGGGATATCAGCAGAAAGCAGAAACTTACTTTCTGAATTAATTATCCAATTTTCTTTCCCTTCTTCCTGCCCCATTTCATTATAGATGATTCAATACTGTTTATTTGCATATGCTTGAGCATGAAGTACGCTATTGCCCGGAGAACGTGTACATTAAGATTGAGCAAAATCACTCTTCCAGTAAATGCTCTTCTTGGCAATTTAGAATACTGATACTGGGTAAGTGGAAAAAGTTTGGAATCAAAATTCAACTTAGGTATTTTCTAATGAATTGTCTAATCTTTAGTGATCGAAGTTGTACTGAATCAACAAGATGCCCTTATTCCTGCCCAGAGCTCTTTTGGGACTACTGCCTAACAACCAGTTGTCAACCAGTCAGTTGCTTTTTGATTTTATTGCATGTTAGAAAGTAACCAATTAAGATCTGATTCCCAGAGAGGAAAAGAGGGAAGATAACACCTGCTTAGTAAATGGCATGAAATAACACTAAAGTAAGGATGTATTTACAGTGTGAACATATGAACACAGATGTGCTTTTCTTTATGTGAGTTGGTAATGGTGCTTTTGAGACTTTTGGGAAACTTGCCTTTGTTGATCGGTTCATCAAAGAGTTAAAAGAACAAAATTGTGAGAGAGTTTTGCTTCACATCAATCATTTGCTTCACAATTTGAAGATCACGGTTCCCTTTTAATCAGCGCATGGAATATATTCTGTTTTCTTGGAGAGGGCAATTTGTGGTTTCATTACTAATTGAAGCAGACTAATTATAAATGATTAGCATTTGAAGAAGGCTTTTAACTGCTATATAAGACCAGTTCAGTGTGCCTTTCTTTGCACTTCTCGTGAGTGTGACTTAAAATACATAATTCAGTAAAGACTTCAGTATAAAATAGGATTAATCATACTTATAAGTCTTTATTGGTCATTTCTGCTGGTCTCTAATCCTAAACAAAATGATGCTAAATATGCAGAATCGCAAAAGACAGAAATCAGGTAATTCAGTATAAACATGCTTGCTTTCTACATGAGATATTCCTACTATTTTTCCATGTACCATTTTACTGCAAATACTGTTTCATGAAGAATATTAAAAAATACCTTAAAGCTTTTAGTCCAAAATGGACAGCAACCCAAGAAGTAATACTGATCTTGTTAATACAGCTGAAAAGAATCATAGAAATCTACACTGAGGAGAATTAGACAGATTCTGTAATTGCTTGCAATATCAGGAACAGTATTGATACGAGCATTAGTTTAGAACAAAACCATTAAAATAAACTAATTTACATGCTTACATATGTGTAGAACAGAAATAGGTTTGTTAGCTCCGCGTCTCTCTCCTTGCTGTCTAGTTATAACGGAGAACTCATTCTGTACTACAGAAGGTTCTTCATGTTCATAATTTTCAACCTGTGAGCATGAATGTGACCTCTGCTTCCAGAATGACTCAAGTTTGCAAGCCTGGGACAGGGAGAAGAACAAAGGGAAGAAGAGAAATGTCTTCTTGCTAGAAGCCCTTCTGTGAGGCCAGCTTTTCCCTTGGTGAAAGAAAAAGATTTTTTCACTTGACTTTGCTATTTTTGTCCTGTACAGCTTGCATCAGTTCTCCAGACTGCATATTCTTTGTGAAGGCCTCTATCTCTTTTGCAACTATTTCCCCCTCTCCTTTCCATGAAACATCTTGGGACCAGCCTCGGGTCTTGGACACGGTCTCAAGGGCTTGTAGTTAGTTATGAACAAGGAGCTACAACCACATGAGAACATCCCTAAACAGCATTATAAATGTGGCAATAGTACTGGTTATGCAATTGGCTGTGCACTGTATAAATGCACCAAAGAAGATCCCTGCCCATCAGATCTGAGAGTAAAATGAGATACCAGACATGAAAAAGCACAGAGCACAAGAAAAGCACGGTCAAGATATGCTGTAGTCATAGAGCTTTACAAGCATCACTATCTTAAAGTTTTTTGAGGCTTCATAATAAGGGAATTTTTTTATGAATGGAGGGGAGAAAGACGGGGAGATATTTTCACTCTATCATGTGAGAGGTAGAGCAGTTAAAATATGGAGACTGAACTGAGGGGTCATTTGGAGTTCCTGCTGTTGAACTACCGGAACTTACTAGGATGGGGCTGTGATGAACTGAGTCTTAAAAATAAAGACAAATACACTGTATTTCATACAAAAAGTGACCTAGTAGTGGAAGAATGAAAAGAGAGGGGTGACATGGACAAAACTTTGTAGCAGAAGAGCAGTCTTTGCAGCAGCATTTAGGATAAGTGAGGGGAGAATGAATATGTCTGGTATTTCTAAATATATGTGATAGCGAAATGCTGGTTGATCAGAGCTAGAAAAAAGAGGTTTTGTTGTGAGGATGAAGCAGAAGAGTATACCTAGGAAGTACCAAGTAGAGGAATTTGCAAAACTGGCTTCCAGATTGAGAGAGGCTAGTGAAGTTAAAAAAGTAAAAAAACTGTATCTTTGGATTGTTGCTTGAGTGATAGAATGAGAAAGTTATCCCGAGTGATTAAGAAAATAGTGGGAAAATGTTGCAAGTGAGTATCAAGATACCTGTTTTAATTTTGTTGAACTTGAAAAGTTGATAGCTAATCACTCATAAGAAGATGTCAAAGAGACAAGGAGGCAATGGGTCTGGGATGGTGAGGTAGCGCTGTGAATTGCTTTAAGATAGTAGTTAAATTTAAATTTGCAGGTAAGAGTACCCTGAGATAATTTAGAGGCAGGAGAGAAGGAGACAAAATACAAAGTATTTTGGAGTTCCCACCAAGAACTGCAATAAAATCTGGAGGATTCTGTGGAAGAAATACAGTGAAAAAATGATCATAGTGCACAGTCAGAGAAGCCAAAGGGAGGCTGATTTCAAGAGGAACTTAGTTGTATTGAAGGGAGCTGACAGTTCAAGGCAGGATACGAAGTGCTGTTTCTGAGTGTAAAGAGATTAAAGAGAGAGGAGAAATGGTAGTGAAAGAGGCAAGGGGGGTGGGGCAAGCGTGTTTGTGCTGTGACGTGAGAGGATGTGAAAGAAAGGCAGAGATTAAAAGAGGGAATAAGAACAGACGCTAGCAAAATCTGAAGTTATTGTTCCAGTTTTGTGATAGGGAAAATGAAAGTAAGTAGCAGGGAGGAAAGACAAAAGTTTGCGATGAAAGCAAATGGAGGGGACTGAAATAAGTTCTAAAAATATGTCACGGATCTTTCTGGAATCAGCAGACGGCAATCTTTCTGCCTACTGAGGACGATGAAAGTACTCAGGTCCAGGTATTGCAGGACAGACTGAAACATGGCTTTCCCATGCTCATCTATCTGCTCAGATCCAGACTGCCTTGTTTTCTGGCTAGGGCATTGTAGAGGGAAGCTACGGGTTGAAGTCCTCATAACTGGGCTCAGGTGGATCTGACCATATGTGTTTCTGCATGAGGCTATTATACAAGATGAGTGTCAACTAAACCACTAAGACTGCCTTTTAAAGAGAATTATCAGTGGATTAAACATGCCATGAACAGGTGTATGAACATGCCCTGAGCACACACTGGAACGAGAACCTAAAGATGTAAACACCGTCCTGCTCATTTTCTTTATTCTGCTGGGGTTGAAACAGGGCAAAACTGGGACCAGTAAATGTAGAAATAAAGTTTCAGATCAAAACCAGACACTCGGTGTTTGCAAAGCCGTTGTGTTCAGGAAGACAATGAACAGAAGCTGTTTGGGTCACATAGTTGAAGTCAGGTATCCAAAGTCACACCTATTTTAGAAGTTTGAGTCCTTTTACGGACAGTCTCTAGGCTTTTCTCTTCATCCCTTACTTCAGAATAGATTGTGTTCTCTTATGAATGTTTAGTAACTGTAGGGATGTTGATGTTCCAAACAAGGAGATGGCTGGGGATGTCCTCCCTTTTCTGTCTCTGTTGTAGAAAAGTACCTGGTGTAGCATATCATGAATAACAATATTTTTGTATTGTTATATAGGTAGGAGTACATTTTAGCTATATGTTATTATCTACCAGTATTGCCATATTTTGCATACATATGCTCTACATAAAGGAAAAACAAGTGTAGGGAAATGAGTTATAAAACCTCCCTTTTAAACGTAACAGAGAAAACAACTGAAGTGTACTATGGCAAAGTGAACTGCGAGCAGTTTGCACAGCTTATACTGCATGTATTCTAACAAACACCTCAAAAGAGAATATAACCACTAAGTATTTAAATATCCTTGCTATCATACACAACTAAATAGTCTGTGCAGTTTCTTTATATGTGAGGTGGTTCTTTATATGAGATGTGAGTATTTACCGTGTTTATTATTTGTTTCCCAGTATCTCCTATCTTTTCTCAAGTTTGAGCTCAGAAACTTACCTGTATAAAAATTCCTTACATTCCTCTCCCTCTCTTAATTTCTCTGTTCCTGTTTCCTATCTTGTATCAGAAGCAAAATATAACTGTGTTTGCAGATTTCTCTTTTTTCTCTCCAGCTTTTCTCCACCAGCAGGCCTTTGATTTGAAATTGTAAGGCACTTAATCTTTTGCCAGCATTCTTATAAACAGATTCAGCTTGTCCTTTTGCCGATGCTTCAGCATGTAGCCAATTTCCTCTCTTTTCTTGCAGTTTCGAAGACTTCAGATAATTCTTCCTCTGTTCTCTCACAAATATATGAAATTCTAAGTAGTCATCTAACTTCCATCACATTCATGAGGCAATTCCATCACCACCAAATTGCAGACTTGGCAAAACATTGTCCATCTGCCTTTGAAATGATATAAGAAAGGATTGAATTTCAGAGATGCTGGTACAGACAATCTAATCGACTACATGGCTGCTTGTACTTTTACAGAATAGCCTGTTCTTTTGCATATCCCAGCATGGAATGCTTAAACTATTATTCAGCTTGGTTGAAGTCTCCATTCAATTCACCAGTGCTTCACATTTTATTTGATGAAAGACAAGGTCACTGGGATTCATAGAATTTGGCCTAAAACTGCTGATTTGCAGGAAACAATGCAGTTCTGTATAGATCTTTAGAAAGGACTGCTCTGAAGTCAGTATGCACTCTAATGGTGCTTGGCTGCAATTTTAAAGGCTGCTGAAGTAGAAGTGGTGCATGCTTTTACTTGTGTTACAAACTCCTAGTTAATGCCTTTGGTGATAGGTTATCTAGGAATAGAGGCATGCATTAATCCCGCAGGTTTAGTTAGATAACCCCCACAGAAGCTTTAAGCAGCCGCTGCCTCAGATTCTTCAGGCTGAATCCAGTCAGATCATCTGTAATCCATTTTTTTCCCTCTCCTCTTCATTTTAGGACTTTCAGTCTGCACGCTGGAAGCATACACGAAAGAATGTGAGCAGCTGCGGTTACAGAGACATGTCTAGCAAGCAGCAATGTGTGATTCACAGTGGCACTGCCTCATGTGTGGAGCTCTTTAAAAAAATATTTACCCTATCTCTTTAAGTGTTTAAGATGTGTTTAAAAGTAGGACAAGCAAAAATTCTGACTCTCTGTCCTGTCTCAGCGGTCACTGTCCCTCACACAGTGGTAGTCCAAATATTCCAGTGTTAACTTTCAGGAGCACTAAATCCACCAGTCAGGAAAGATATTAAATACTCAAAAAAGAAATATACTAAGTTGCTGGCTCTCTCAGTCTGAACAAGCTCATACATCTTTCACCCTCTACGGCTTGTAGACTCTGACGTAAGAGAGGCCATGGACTCGGAGGGAAGGCTTTTTCAGTATGTCAAAAATAAATGGCTGAAAGCTGAAGTGTGGCTAGTGCTGAGCGTACTTCCTTGGCAGGACCTGATCTCATTCTGAACAGCAAAGCCTTTGAGATGTTTCAGTGGTCCTACATTATTTATTTTGATCACTTAAATGTTTATTATCTGTCTCTAAAAATAGATGAAGTGAATTTGAGAATGTTGCAATGTGAATAAGTGGCAATTTGATGAAAACTCTATTGGCAACGTACCTAAGCCGCAACCAACCACACACAATTTTCAATTATATAAAGACTTTTTTTTTTTTTTTTTTTGCGGGGGCAGGGGGGGGTGGTTTGTAATGTCTGAATGTCTGTAGGCTTAGTGGCTTTGTGTACATTTGTTGTGACCATTTTGTTAGTGAAATAACCCAGAAAAGAGATAGGAATCAATACAGCACCGTATGCAGTGTAGATGAACTTGTGTATGTTTGGAATATAGTAGTTAAGATCTTATCTGGTCGCGCTTATCCAAATGATAACAGACCCCAAATACATAACTGACTTTGGAGCTGCTCTAAACCACACTATAGACCAGGATAGTTGAGCGATAATCCAAGAATTTGTAGCAACAAACATCGCTTTTTCTTGTTCCAACTGTACCGAACTCTAACTGTTTGCTGCTGCAAGCTGAACTCAAAGATGCTGATGTGTGTAACTGTAGTGATGGGTTTATGGTAAGTATTTGAAACTGGATTTTTGTGAGACTTATGACCTATATTTCAGTTAGTTGTGGAAAAGCCTTGAAGTGGTTATGAGCAAGCCTCATGATTTTTCAGCTATTCTGAAATCTTATTCCTCAATTTGTGTTCTGCGCGTTAGGATAGCACTTATAAATACATATTTTAGTGGGGTTTAAAGTTGTGTAGTCTTTTAAATACTACTGAATGTTTGAATTGTGACTCCTTACTGAATTGTGCCCTTTATTTGATGTGTTGTCAAATACCACTTCGAAGTTCTTTCTAATACTTCATCAGACTGACACTTCTTTTGTCACTTTCTCCATCATCTTTGGAAAAGTGCTTACATAAGAGCATGACAACATTACAGTTAAGAGTAACAAAGTCCCACTTTAAAAATCTGTTTAACATGTTTCATAGGGCAAGTAAAGTCTTTTTCCAAGACAGAACCACTTTTCTGAGATTTTATTAGACACTTGGCACCCTTAAAATAAATATTTCTAAAAAATCTATAACCATGTGGTCTTTTCAGCAAAGTAAAAAAAGAAAAAATCTGTGTGATTAGGAGAATAGTAGCAGTAAGGTTATTCTCTCCTGTCTGTTAAAATCCATTCCTACCAGACGTAACAAGAGCTCAACTTCATGCCAAAATTGATTTGAAGTATATCTTCACTCTTGACTTTCTCTGCGGTGGCTCATTTCCCTTTTCTGTGCTTCTTTGTAATGGCCTTCTTCCAAGCTGTGAGACTGAGAAGTCAGTACAGGCCCAACACTGATTTCAACAGGGAACTGCAGAGACATTTGCCCTTTATTGTAGATGCAGAACATAAATTGAATCCAGGGAGAGCAGCATCCTAAAATTACCCCAGGAGTAATTTTTCGAGACCAGACATTTAGATGATGAGCATTGTTCCCTTTCGCTAAGCTTTTTTAATATCATAGAAAGTCAAGCATGTTCCTACTGTAAATATTGTATATCCCTTTTTTAAACATTATTTTTACAAGAACCCTTTTGGGTGGCAATACAAATGCAAAATACTTAGGATCCAAATTAATTCAGAAGTAGAAGATCCAATTTGGAACTTTGCACAATATATAACTGCTGACTGTGGATTTTGATGAAGCATAATTTATCAAATAAAACTATGGGTCATGATGCATTTAAGGCCTCTACTTCCAATACTGGGGTTTATTGTAAAAACAATTAATTGATTAATTAATTATACTCAGTCCGTTATCACCCTAACGCAGACTTTTTTTCTCTCTTAAAGTCAGAGTATGTCTCTCTGTTAGGAGTCATGCTTTCCAGAGCACTTTTTATTTTATTTTATTAGTTTGGAAAGGGAGCAGGCAAACCTCAAAGCCGCACAGTAAGACAGAACCTATCACTTTCCCTACTTTATAAAGGCAAAAATCACAGATAACACATTCGTTTGCAGGGAAAGAGATATTACGAGCCTAAACTAGAATCCTGAGTGTGGTGTTGTCTTTTCCAAATTGAATATAGGAGTTGTATTCAGAAATAGTTTACGAGACTTTTCACAGGAGTTCAGAGCCCAGCCAGTGTTGCCAGAATATGTTTTTAGTAACAATTGGAAGTTCCTTTTAGCTTCTGTCCATCAAGAAAGACATACCTGCTAACGCTACATACCAATTGCCACACTTACAGAACATAGCTGTTAGATTTGAACACTTTTGTTTTCCTGAAAAGAGTTTGTTAGAGCTAGATTCATAGAAGAGTTTCAGCATCATAATGATTACTGCTGAAGTGCAGCTCCTGTTTGATAGCATGTGTATTGCCAAGGGGCACACACGGGCCCATATCCAAAAGGCATTTAAGCAGCGTGACATTAAACATGGTAGTAACTATGCTCAAAACCAGTCACTATGTCAAAAATCCACACCTCTTCTTTGTTCCCTTATACAAAGAAGAGTTAGGTGCATCTGAATGCGATCCAGAGAACACAGAGCAATTACATCCAGTTAATAGGAAATGCTGAAGATAAGAATATATGTAAACAACTTCAGAAGCTGTTTTATATTCTTACCAGGCTCTTTCCTTTTCTGCTACTACCTATTTAACCTAGGCTTGTCATATGAAGCATAGACAGAGAGGTGGGATCAGGGGAGATTCAAATCTATATAATCTATGTATCTGCTGTATTTGTCCTATGGGCTTTCTGCAATTACATTGCCTCTGTCTCTCCTTTTGAATTTGTTCTGTTTTGCCCAGAGTAATTAAATATTCAAGGGGGCAGAAAGAAAAAAGAGGAGAAATATCTCGTATGGGAATTCACCCGGGATGGGTGCAGCCTTAGTTCATTCACACACTGATATTTGAATCTAGCATCAAACGGTTCTTAGCCGGGGTTTATTTAGGGACCTTCAAGTATCTTTTTATGATGTATCCTTCTATCACAGTTCAGGATTCATCATTTAAGTGTCTGTGATCAAAACGTCTTCTCTGATACCTGGAGGTGCTTTATCCAACAGACGATGGATATAAGCTTTGTGTATAAGGTTTTTTTTTAATTCCTGACCCTTCTGATAACTGCCTCATTTTGATGAGATATATGATTTAATATACTTTAATTATGAATCTTTGTTTTCCTGCTGATGATATTGTATGTTTTACTGAGCAGTTCTTTGACCCTGTGATACATATATTTCAGTTATTTCTTTAATATGAATTTAACTTTTCCACGTGAATCCCAAAAAACAAACAAGCGTGAAACATTTATTAAACGTTAATGCTTCTTTGGAAATCATTGTTAGTGACAGTCTAGTCTGTATTGAAGTAAAGTATTATTCTATACAATTTTCTGCAAAAACAATAAAAAGGAAGAGGAATAAAAATTCACAGGTTGGGTTTTGCCATCTTGAGAGATGGCTATCATCATAAAAGTGCTCTGGTTCCTAGTGCTTATGGCAGATTACATGATTAGAATCACAACAGAGAATATGCTTAATACAAGTTCAAATAGTAATTATCCATGGGACAAGTTCTGGTCTCATCTTACTGTTCTATATTCACAGTAACTCTGATGTAGGGGAAACATTTGCTACTCAGGGAATAAAAAGAACTCCACATCTCTTTAACTTGTAATTTCAGTGTCTGGTTTATATATGACTTTTTTTGCCATGTTCTTCATGTCTTACAAGACACAATAAGAAACTCTACACTGTGAAAGGCTTCCACTAGACAATACCTGTTTTCTGATGCTTCCCATTCTCCTTGCCCCCAGCAGAGCAGAATGATGGGGCATGTTTAGGCCAGGAGACTTATGAATTTCAAGAGACACTGCCTGCTTGGATTTTCCCTACTCAGGTCCTTATTTTAGTACTTTCTCAAGCAATGGACTTTTTTTTTGCTTGAATAAGGTCATTTTTTGTGTGTGCTAGGATTTAAAAAATGCCAGATCACATCTAGCTGTTCTCCAGAATGTTTAACAACGCTGGTTGAGACAGAGATTCGTAGCATCAGTGGATCACTAGTACATTTTTGTCAGTGGTCTGTATTTCTCTCTCATTAGATGTTGCTGTAAAATTTTTTTTATGCTTGGAAATCCAGCATGAGTTCATTGAGACTGAACTGAACTTTAATATGGAAATATATGATGGTTATGTCATGAAGTTCATTCTCTCATGTTGGGGAAAAAAATAGGTGAGATATCTCTAAAAACCTTGATCTCTTTCCATCTTCCATATTGTAAAAAAGTCAGCACAATAGACTGAACCAAGAAGCTCCTGAAATGAAGTTTGAGTTAAACCCTTTCTTCACCTTTTCTAAATTGTATTTGTAGTCTAAATATTTGAAAAGCTCCATTATTGTGTTGGCATACATTGTTGCTAATAACAGCTTCCAAAGGAGAGCTGGGCGTTTAATGTAACTCTCAAATTTTTTAAATAGAAAATGGAGTCACGTGGAAATGCTAAATATATCCTAAATAAATAATTGAAATTTGCATATCATAGGGAAATGTCTGCCATAGAGAAGTCGATTATAATGAGATTTATTACACAGGCAAAACATTTTTATATGCTGATTCAATTAGCTTTGAAAACTTGCAGTAGTGTGCCAGTGTTGCTTATTGCCATTATTTGCTTCCAAGGCAGCAAATTCATTGACTGGGTTCAGGGTAAGTCACAGGACTGGAATGAAAGTATTGTCTCTGCAGAGGCAATGTGGGTACACCCTGGTGCTTAGTTTTCTTGCAGTAAGTCTTCTAGTTTCAGCCGTTTTAGGGCTTGTTCCATCACCGTTACAAAGTTTTGCCATTGAATTTAGTCACACTGGACTAAAAATTGCTTTGGTATCCTACGGAGCTTTCAGAGCTCAATTAAATATTTTCAAATAGCATATTATTGCAGCTAGAGTTATTAATTAATGCCAGATCCAGTGCCCTTTGAAATCAACATGATATTTTTAAGGCTCTGAACTTCAGACCACATAGTCAAAGACAAGGAGGTATGTAAATGTAATGTGATTCCCTGTCCAAGATGAATATGTGCTTCTGATCATATCTGTATGAAATATTTAGATCCTGATTTAAAGCACTTCAGTGCTGTTTTAACATTAAGCACATGAGTTGTCAGTCAGACTGTTTGGTCTTAGAGTTAGCCATGAAGCTGAGAACTTAGTAATCAAGAAAGTTCTAAAAGTAGTGCTTAAGACTTTTCTTTTGGTTAAGAAATATTTTCAAATAAATTTTCCTCTCTAATTCTCAAATTCTGAACTCATGGTTTGCGAGGTCATTGGAAATGCTCTCCTTCAAAATTACTCACTCAGAATAATAAGACTCTTTATATAAAATGGCCTATTATCATAAATGAATAAAGCACAACCTCTTAAGCAAGTGGAGACGATTGTACGAAGAGTAGATTTCAGTCACGTACAATATCTCCTTCAAACATGGGGAATTTTCATGAAAATTATAGTACTTCAAAAATTCTCTTTCCTTAATCTTTGCTAAAATTACTTGACTTATGTCATAAATCACTTCTTCTAACTACCTAAGGTTATCTACTTTAAATGCTAATGAGCTTTATGTTTGAAACTTTACAGGATTGCTGGTAGGTAATTCTAGAAGAACATCTTAAAAGAGAATTTGGGACTCTAAGCATTACAAAACAGAATGAGCTATTTAAATTAACAAGCAAGCTGTTAGTCAGATTAACAATTAGTGTAGTGAAAAAAATCATAGTTAGGCAAACTTCATTAATGTGTTGCAGTAGAAACAGCTATTTCAACAATTTCTCAGTCATTAAAACTCTTTGAATTCTACCCTGTCTCTTAGTCTATAAAATCATGTAAAGTTATACAGGATCAGGGAAGAAGAGAAGAGGAGGGGAAGAATGTAATACTGCACTATTTGTAGCTTGAACTGGATGAAAAAGAAAAAAAAAATAGATACATTTATTTTTTCCATTTTCCCATAGCAAAACACATACAGCTAGTCTTGATTAACCATGTCACAGGATAACAAACAGATGGGAAGAAGCAAGTTTGAATAAAAATATAATCCCAGTAGTTATCTACTTTTCAGGGCAGAGGAGGCAGTGACTATTATAGAAGCCTCCTGGGTAACATCACACTAAAAACTTTCCGTCTGCCTGTACAAAAGTTTGATAATACTCAGCTAGATCTTGAAAAACTGTCACTTACGCTTTACGTGGGTGACAATGCCAAGTATGTAGTTTTAAAAAGCTCATCAATCAATCTAAGGTTATAGACCCTTTCTGGTAAATGTGCAAATTAAAAACAAATTGATGAAAGTATGAAGCAAACTTGCTTGTCTTGAACGAAATGGGATGTAGATTTAATCTAATGACAACACATGTTCTGATGAACCAAAAAGGCCATCCAGGCCTGTATGGTGGTACTCATTGTTTTACAATAATTTGAGCTTTCTGCTTTTCCATTGATCATTATGGAATGATGTTCCCAGACTCTGCGGGGAGAGGAAAAGAAGAGTGTGTGTTCAACTTTTTCTGCTTTTTTCCTTTGAGAACTTCCTATGGATATAGTACTTGTGAAAAGAATTCAGCTTTTCTCTATATCTAGTAGGGTTTTATTCTCCTTCTTTGTTCTCTTACTTAAAATCATACATCTATCAACTGTTCATACATTTTCCTATTCTGGAGCATCCAGAGAGCTGGCTCAAATTCTTTTTTTCCAGTGATTCTAAGACTTTCACCTTTTGCCTTTCCTCATATATTATTTATCCAAGTGTTATCTTGGTTGCCAATATATGTAAGAAAACACAAAAGTCGTGGAATATGTTTCTCATACACTGCTAACCACGCCAGAGAGAGATCAATGTATTTGGTACAACTAGTATCATTGACCCAAATCCATCAACCATAAACTCAGTTTTGCCAACATAAAAAGAGGCAATATTTCATAGAAAAAGTTTCCATTCTCTGAAATTCGCTCCCACAACAGCCCAGCCTGTCCCTACAAACAAACAAACAAACACTATCTAACAAAACAGCAGTTATTGTAAAACTGATAGTTTGGTGGGGTGTGTTACAACCAGATCATTTTTTCCAGGCGATTTTAACAATTGCTTGTTGTTGCAGAGTTTCAAAAGGGATGTTTTCCTGTGTAGAACACAGGAAATTTGTATTAGTGCACTGATTTTGTTTAGTTGAAAGAAGTGGTTTGGTTTTGTAGTCTGAGAGCGCTTGTGCAGATTTCTTTCCTACAAAGTAAAAGCTGTTGGCTTTTGCTTGAGGGGAAAACACAGGCTTTATGGCCTATTATGGAAAATGCTGCAGTTCGTTAAGATGCGGTGAGACAAGAGAAGGTTGTATAACTGAGTATATCAGCTTGCAGTGAATCTCTAATTCTTCATCAGTAGATTATGTTAGGTTAGTTACGTCCCTCTTCTCAGTGAAATCCCAAGGCTCTGCTTAGTCTTTTGTGGCATTGAAAATCCTTGTGATCTATTATCAGATTATCCTTGAAAGAGTACTATATGTTTCACTCCTAGAAATAAGCAATCTGCTCTCTAGCACTCACCATTACAAGGAGTCATTTATTACAGCAGAACTTTGTCATTCAATTATGCTTTTGTATAGAGCGCATGGCCAAAAATCTCAATCACAAGTGTCTAAAGTTGGTTAAAGAAGTTGTTGGTGTTCCAAACTCGAGAGATGCTGATCCGGTGCTGAGGTGCCTGAATGCCAACGCTCGTGGCAGAGAGGAGCCCACCGCAATTACGTGCAGACTTCTGATCCTTCTGCTTTCTCATTTTTCAGGCTATGAGCATTCTCCTATGGCATGTGAAATACTTTTCCTTCTTTTGTAAGTTATTTTTCTCAGCATGCAGTGAACTGATAAAAGTGAAAAATACTTAGCTAAAGCTTTAATTACTTTAGCCTACTTATTATGTTCAACACCTTGCTGTATGCCTCATTTCAACTTCTTTTGATCCACATTTTCATGAGAAAAACTGATTATAGGTATTACAGTTAGAGACCTGACTAGCAGTAAGAGACTTGTGGCATAGCAGAAAACCTGTCAAATTTGTAACCTAGTTGTTTTTATGAGATATGTTTTGTTATGCTATGTAGAAAAGGATTTAAATAACTGATCATTCCTTTCCCCAAATAGGTCACCTTTCTTTTAGAGTTAACTGTTGCTAGCAGTTATAGTTTAACTGCTTAATGCCTGAGACAGGAATTCTTTATGTTTCTGGATGTGGTAAATGATGTTTGTTAGGGATAAATCAACGTATTGACATAGCATGATAGCATGACATAGCATGATATCAGCAAAGCTAAGTGAACTTGTGTAGCTCAGATGGGCCTGGCTTTTGTTGAACCTTGTGAAATCCTCTAGCCAGGAAATATTTGTTCTTGCAGTTAGCCCATTCCTTTCTTAACCCACAGGCAAAGTAAAAGAATATCATAAAGCAATGGGAGGATGATTTAGAAAAGGTAATTGCATCTATTCTGTTCGTTCCCAGAGGCTCAGAAGGCAGGAACAGGAGCTTCTGTGGCAGAAAGTTAGTCTTTGAGAGTATAGAGACCCTGGAAAGAGAGAGCAAAACCTCAAAATGGCATTGCTCAGGAAGGAAGCTTTGGACTTAGCCTCCTTTTGAACCATCTGCTACTGGGTATTCTCTCAGCTTTTACTACTTCCCTCTTCAAGTCACTCCAGAATTTATTGTACACCTTGCCCTTGCCTGCTGACTCTGCTGTGGGGTCAGTGGTTGGCCAACATATGCAAGGGGCTGTTAAACACAGTACAATGGAGACAAATCTCCTCAGACCAGCAGTAAAAATGGTGCACAATCAGGATTTGTATTAAAAAAAGATTCTCACCTTCCTTTTATTTCAGCAACTTGGATCATGATTTATTTGTATTTATGCTAGAAATAATATATATCCAGATGAAGTGTTGATCTTTCAGTGTAACTGCTGGGTCAACTGTATTATTAAGTCTTTTCTCTGAAACATGGTACTATAAACGTGCCCTGATTTTATATAATTGTTCCTCTTTTATAAAACGCAAGTTAATTCTATTTGTCATTGTCTCGTGTAAAACTCCCCTCATTCTAACTATGTGTCATCCCTTTCCTTTTGTACTGAGAAAACATACTCCATGAACTGTCTGATTCATTCAACAGTTACTAGTTCTCAGTGTTTCTATGGTGCTGGTGCAATAGTTTCTTTAGTGACTCCTTCTCTTGAGTCCTAGAATACTATAAGAGGATAGTATTTGAACAGGTAATTCTGGCAAACAATTGTTGATTATTCTTTTCAGAGAAAAGTGAAAAGCCACATGAAGTAGTGAAGCTTTCAAATTTTCATCACTGTACTGTACTGGGAACAGGGCCCTGCAATTCCTTACCAAATATCCTGTTTGAATCTGGCAGCAAAAGACCATCATTAGAGAGGAGCAGTGAAGGTGTGACAGCACCTTGGGCAAGCTACCAAGTGCATGCAAAGGTCAGCTAGTGGATGAGAGAGGAGTGCAAGAATTCAATGAAAGGAGGAAAATGCCAGTGACGTTTTCATTAAGAAAACCACTGAATACATGGAACAAGTCTGACATTTACTTATACAGTGGTAGAAATCACTACACTGTGTGTACTGCATGTTTTCCTGTTCAGTCAGCCTATTGTACAGCTGTGATAAAGGGGACTGTAATCATTTCACAAAAGCGGTGACACAAAATTGTTCATTGGCTCAGCTTTTTCTCCATTATATGAAATATATTATAACTGGCCATGTAAGTCAATTTCTTTCATTATGCCTCTTTCCACCTCTACACATATCATGGCTGTAATCATTCCTTTTAAAATGATTTCTCAGATGCTGCTCCTTTCTGTACAAATCGCCCACCTTTCCTCTATCTTTCTCTTAAACAGGTATGTTCACTAAGTTACTGTAACTGGGCATCATACATTATAAAGTCTGGGTTTAGTTATATAGCTAGAAAATTTCACTGTAATGCTGCTTAATGAGAGGAGTCATTCATTGGGCCTGAGTGCCTGGTAAATCCATCATGGACCACGATGGGGTGCATTTCTGCATATAGCAGTTTAATATGCACATGGAAGAGTTGCCTCTCCATTGGACTTGTCCAAATTACATCACTTTGGCAATATAAAGAGGTCATAAAAGGGTAAAACAGCCTTTGGAAATACTCCTCACTTTGGAGGTGTTCTGGGGTTACAGGCAGGCCCAGAATGGTCAATTATCTGGCTCTTCTGGACAGGTGGATGGCTCATATGGGACGCTCACAGCCAGAATATGAATTAGAGTAGCTTTAAACTTTCTCTAATTGATGCCAGGAGTTCAACAGGTTCCCAGGCAACCTGAAAATACAAGGAATACCAAGATGATTCAGAAAGTTTGGTAGTGAATTTCTCCCTCTGGAACCAAGTAACAAAATTCATACCGAGTTTGAGGGTGGCAGAGTGGGAGGCCAGATTTAATGCTTGGCATTTAATCTTCTTGGAAGATGCTTGTAGCACTGAGCCAACTATCCTGGGGGTATGACACATGGCCTGTTGTCACGAATCCTGATTTAGGATCCTGCCAACTACACCGATTTGTCGTGAATGAGTGGTTTAGATTGCTTAAAAAATCACCATCAAAGGTATTAGCAAAAGCGGTTTTAATATGATGTTGTAAAAGTGCGACTTAACAAAGTTCGATGGCAAGGTTCACTCTATTAATTACTGCATGGAAGAAACATACACAGGAAATTTGGGTTACACTCGAGTTAGAATGATTCATAAAGAGACCGGGGATCCAAAAGGGTACGGAGGACCCTCCCGTTGAGTCACCAGGTTCAGAGTAGACCCCCGTGCTTTGTAAACTCCTGATGGAGCTTAGGTGCGGCTAGGTCCAATCTGAGTCTCAGGCTTGGACAACAGTTTACATCTAAGGGATTATATATGCAAAATTTATCAATTCAGCATGCAATCAAAGTTACCAAGACAAAATCAAAGTTACCATACTACAAGGTTATCCGCTATATCGGTCGCTTACCAAAGATCTGCTGTTGGTAAAAGGTCTCTCTGCCTCAAGGAGCAACCTGGAGAGGTGTCCCAGCTCAAGGGCAGATCACCGCCGTGCAGCCACGCTGCCTGGCAGGGAGAGCTCAAAGAAGGCTCACTTTGGCTGTCATATTTATAGATAAAGTGGTTGGCTCGTAGTCAAATTACATGCGATAGAAAAGGTATGCATGAGGCTCCTTGTACCCGCAACTTTCTTTGTTCCTTGGTAAATGAGTCTTGGAAAAGCCACCCACTGTTCATGCGTTAACTGCATGATGGGTGTTCCAAGCTCATAGGCATCGATGCTCACTGTGTCACTCTGCTCCTTTGTGGCTTCTCAGAGAACAGGTCGGGACCAGAGGAGTTCTTGGCCTGGCCATGGCTCAGGCCTTTACCTCCTTTGGAGCCTGTACCAAACTCCTGCTAGTTTGGTTAAGAGGTTGAGTGCATCCATCACACCTGTTTATTTCAATTTCATATCCTGTAAGTTTCATTCCTTCTGCTGTTTCTTTGTCTGCATTGGAAGGTCCATTTGCACAAAGAATGGTATTAAAATTAATGTCCATCTCAAGACATAAAACGGTGCTTCAAACAGTGATCAGTTATATTTTACCACACACTGATGGAATGCGCTGTAATACTGCCTTTTCACAGACCGCCAAAAAGGGATACAAGAGGAACGTTGGTGCTGCAGCACTAATCTTTGGCTATCGTTGTGAAATTATCACTGCAAAGGGGGAGACAAGTCAAACGGAGATGTTCAGCGAAAGGATAGTTGTGACCACTTAGCATGGTCTGCACTCCTCCTTGCTATCAGTTGTGACCACTTAGCATGGTCTGCACTCCTCCTTGCTATCAACAGTCCACCCCAGCCCCAGCATGCTCCCCACTCAGCCAACGGCCGTGGCAGCGTAGTAGCAGCGGTGCTCCCACAAATCCTCTTTGGCTCTTGGGGCAAGGGAGTGGTAACATGCAGTTGGGGAAAAGTGGTGCCTTAAATTTTTCCAGCTGTTCCTACAGTCATGTGTGTAAGCATGTAAGAAGGTCACGCAAGGAGACACTAGTATTTGAAAATGCTCTGGAAGGGAGAAAAGGGGAATCCTTGTTGATTGCAGGCTCCTTACTCAGACCTTGAAGGAGGGACATGTTTCCATCCGGGATCTTGACTCTTCCCAAAGACTCAGTAGGTTGACCACTTGCAATGTAAAGCCAAGAAGTGTCAGAGCGTTACCTACACTCTTGGTCAAATCAGCTCTCTCAGTGGCCCTTGGGACCCTGTTTGCTGATCATCCATGGTACATACCTGGTAGTTTACTTGCAGGCTTTCTTTTGGAGTACACCAGCCAGTTCCTTTCAAAATAAAACCTAGATGTGGTTTGGTGGGTAGCTCACTCCAGGCACAGCTCATTTTCAAATGTATGTAAGACCTTGGGATCTTTGTTTACACGGTCTTCTCACACTGTCTTGGCAAACCTTGCACCCTAAAATATCTTCATACGTCATGTGCTATACCCACAGCACACAATATAGACTCTTGGCACCATGTTAAAAAAAACCTTTCTGGCAGGTTATGTTAAGGTCATTATTTTGGGTATTTTGAACAGCAAAAACAACCCCCTTTTTTCAGGGTGGATATTGAAGCAGCAAATGGGGCCAGAGAGATTAAGGCCAAGCACAGCACAGTGTGGGCTGCAGTACACTTTGGACATAGTTAATCCTTTACTGATGGAGTTGAACCCCAAGGAAATGTAGATGCAAGCTCGCTGTACCAGGCTGTCTGAAGCCAGAGAATGTTTTTCGTAGTGTAGATGTAGCCTTTATCTTCTTATAAGTGTTACCAAGCAAGGCCAAGGTCATCAAAAAGGTCTGTTTGGGGGCTGACAGTAGATAGAGGAGTTTCTGAGTTCTAGCCACAAAAACTCTTTTTTCTGAGAGTTGTTTCTTTTCATCTTTCCTTTCATGGCATCAGTTTAGTTTACCTCCAAGAAAAAAATAAGAGGGTATACAAAAGGATATGGCCTTATTATTTTATAAATGATAAAAAGACTGAGGAATATGGGAGAAAAGTTCCATATTTCGGACTTTATCCTTCAGATAAAATTCAAGTCCATACTGATAATTTACTGAATCTGATATTTCTGGTAAAAAGATCACAGAATGAAGAAATGAATCATTCTATTCTTCTCAGTGTAGGATGGGCTTAACAGGTGCCACTGGTGGGGCATTTACTAATATTCAATTCCATGAGCTACAGTCTAGCCCAAGCAGGGCTTTCTAACTTACTCCACTGTAGTCCTATGGGCAGAGCCCCCTCCATAGGTACGGGACTATAGTCCATGTAGTCAGAAAGGAAATAGCGTCGTCAATCAGACCCACTGTCAGTATAACAAAAAGGAGATCTGTCAGAAAAAAGTTACTTACTGACATTGTTTCTTTTGTTCTCCTGGGCAATACAACAGTAATAGATTGATAATAATCAAATTATCTGTCTCCTAAGGAACTACATTTGTAAACAAATACATTTCCTGTATTTGCAGATGCAATAAACCAAAACCAAATGATATACTGAGGTAAAAGACATATTCTAGGATGTATTTCTACCAGTCCTACTGCTCCAGAAATTATGTTTTTAGAGTCTGTCTTTTGCTTCTGTTCCTCCATAGTTGAAATGTCTTCTGTTTCATTTACTTTCCTATTTTCAGCAGTTTCTGTGACAATGTCACATAGTCATTTCTGTTAAATGATCATAATTGTTAGCTTGAGCTTGTTAGGTGTTTAACAAATGTATAACCTACCAAAATTAACAATAGATTGTGAAAAACTGAACAATGCATTTATTCTTATTTCTGTATGCTTTGAAAAAATGTGCTGTAACTAACCATTTTCAGTTAAAACATGAACACTTAAAAAAAAAAGGAGAGGGGAGCTGAATTTAATATTCATAATACAACAACTGGGAATGAATGCAATACATATAATATACTTTTAAAAAGCTAGATGCCTGTTACAATATGAGACTTTTGCACTCATGATATTTTTGTTACAAAAGTAGTTTCATTTGTAATAATTGAAGTACATGAGTTGCAGCTAGTATGCATGTATACATTTTTATAGTTTATATTTTTGTTATAAACCTATAATCAGAAAGTCAAAATGCCTGAAGTGTTGAAATAACCATTCTAACTGATTCAGGAAAGTCCTGGTGATGGTGACTAGGTACCATGGTTAGAGTCATATTATAACTAAGAGCAAGACAGGTAATTTGAGGAGGCAGAAGATTTCTCAATGTGACAAAATGCCTACTGCAGGTAGCAAGTGGGCTTTGAAGAAATTCCAGTTGCTGCTGGAAGAGGCTAAGTTGCATCTTGAAAAGATAATAATAAATAATATCCAGTAAGTTTTAATCATGGGCAATTTAAAATAGTTTTTTTAGCCAAGGTCATACTTGTAATATGTGATGAGAAATGTTAAATGGAGAAGCTTTATACCAACAAGCGTGTTTTGTTTCAGAAATATATTTCTTTTCTGAGGCTGTCAAACCTTTCCAAATGGGAAATAATCACCCAATACTAATTACTACAAAAAATGAAATAACCCAGCATTAAAATGCTGTTTTATCTGGTAGAGCTCGTCCCTAAACAGATAAAACAGTTAGGGTGGTGCTTGAAACCGAGTTACTGTCCAGATTGTGCAGCTCGCTGTCTGATTTCCCTGAGCTTTTTAAAGAGATGTATCTCTTTGGTATAGATCCCCGTGGTCTACTTACAGAGAAATTTCATTACCATGCTGTGTGGTCCTCACGGTGCTGAAAGTAAAATATTGGATTGACAGGCACTCTTTGTGGAGGAGGGCTTATTGATGATGGAAAGACTGATTCAATCTCTAATCCTGAAGAACGACCTGCCACCTGGAGTGATAGTATACAGATGGGTGCAATCTAAACTCTCTTTCCGCCTCAAGTTGCATTTGGCTGTAGATTAACAATGTGATTCCATATAATGAAGATGGTTGTTTGGTGCAGTGGCAATTTTCCATTACTGACATGCAATGTCAACAGTTCTGACAAAGCTATAAGGACAATGTTTAAATGTGCTACATCTGGCTGGGACGGTTGCCAGGTTATTAACAGCCCCATTAAAATTACCTGCAGAGATCTGCTTTGGTAGAAGAGAACATAGAGCACTGTTTCCCCTGCAACTATCTATGCAGGCATAATAACAGTCCGGTAGCACACACTTGGAATAATACAGTGTTATAGTAGTGGTAGCAGCTTTTTTACAGTTTTATTTTGGTGAGGGAATATTTTATAGCTTTAGTTGTATTGGATCTAATTCCTGTGGCCTCACTCAGGCAAATATCCCGTTGAAGTCAATGACAATTTCACCTTAGGGTGGAGTTACATCAGTAGGTCTTGATACTATTAATGATATTTCCCATAAAAATACTCTGAAGGTATACACATACATATAAACATTTTTTAAAGCGATATATGAATGTCAGTTTAATTATCCTTTTTTTTTCCTTTCCTCTTGAATGACTGTGTAACACTCCCAGTGAAGCGTATATAATATGAAAGGGTTTTAAGGCATTTTTCTGAAGTAAGACTAAAGGGCCATGCTGTCCCAGAGGACACTGCAGAAGGCACAGCACATTTTCTGATGAGAATCCCCCATTCCTTTCAAATGCAGAGGGAGCACTTGCCAGTATAATGATAAATGGGCTTGTGATCCCAGCTCTCTATAAGCAATTTTTAGTCCAAGTTGAAGCATTCCCTCTAAGTTCAGTACTGGAATGCTGGAGAAGGTTCTCGCACCCTCTCTCTTACCAATCCGTATAGTGTCTGCCATATTTTACTTCCAAGTTGTGTCTCTTCATGTATCTCCAAAGGATCCCTGCATGCTGAATAATCCAGCAGCTGCCTGCTTCTCATCCATATAGCTTGCGAACAAAAGTCCACGGCTTGTGGTGAGGTTACCTGGGAGTGCCTGGCGGTGCGCTGCCTCTCCGGGTGTGCTCGGGAGGGCTATGCTGGGGACAACCTAGAAATACCGACTACACCTCAGCCTGCCTTTGAACGCTTCCTGACCATGTTGGCAGCAAGTGTGATCTTCAGGATGACTTCAGGGTTAGTTCATAATGTGCAATGAGAAAAGGAGCCCAAATGTGGTCATCTTAGCTTATTATGGGTATGTGATCAATGGTGTCAATAAAAAACGGGGGGCATTTCACATCTGATTACAGTTCTTTTCCTTGGGATGCTGTAGTGAGTAAATTCATTTCTTTGCAGCCTGAAGAAAAATACAAGTCTTTGAGTGCTTTTGTGTCAGAGTGCACAGGCTTTAGTCTGTTCAGCTGCCTGAACAAGTGGAAGAATTTTCAAAAATTTGGGGCAGTGCAAAGGGCTCTTGACATTTATTACATGTGGAACTTTCCACATGTGGCAGAAATAGAAGACTAAGTTTAGAACGAGCAATATGACTTAATGTCTGTTATGCCATATGTTTTTCCTGCTGCTGCTGTACCAGAGAAAAGGGATGTGGAATAACCTGACCTCATTCTGACCGTGGCTGTGTTTGTAACTCCTTGGGGCTGTTACAGCCACATGAAGAATTCTCATTCTGCTGCACCACAGAATAGGCAGATAAAATACACATCTATGACAGGACCTGGAGCAAAGGGAGTACAGTTTTGCACCTGAATTCCACATACAAGTCTGCCATGGATACTCTGAAACATATATTACCTCTTATTTAAAATTAAGTATTTTTTTAAGTACCTGTGTAGCTCTTGGACTACCGTGATACGAGTCATAGCAATATACATGTTATGCATATGTTTTGCAGGTCATAAGAATGAGTCATACATGTACAGAGTAGGTGACATGAAGAGTTCTGTGCAAAGACAAAGGGTAATATATATATAAATTTCGATTTGACTTGGAGCTTGGTCTATGTCATGTAATGGATGATCTGTGCTTTAGAAGTAAGAAATGAAAACCCGTGAAGGCTAGTCATTTCATAGTGTTCAGTGACACTCAGATTCACGCTTTCACCCATCTTATTGTCTGGTGGTAGCGCAAAAGTAGAAACACAAGAGTGCGTTCTGAACTATCAGGCTTGGGAGAGGGAAGGTCATTCTCACAACTGAGCTTTCTCAATTTGTCGTATGTTTTATTCATATACTGAGATAGAGGTAGGTCTTGCAATCCAGCTTAGGAGAAGAAAGGGCTAAGAAAAATAACGAAAGAATGTAGTAAAAAATCTAGCTTTCCCACCTGTGGTGAGAAGTTCCAGTGACTGAACATCCAACTGTGCTCTGTGCACAGAGTATTGATTTAAAGAGGCACCATCCAGTTGAAATGATGGGCTAGTTCCATAGCGAGTATGCAAAGATCTGTTTTTACATGACTTCGTGGGACTTGTATCAGTCTATACTAACAATTTAGCCTCATACTTTTAAATATCTTTTACTTAGACTGTGTTGGAACTAACAAATTACATTATTTAAACTGAAAAAGGAAAGAAAAATGTTAGGCTGCTATTTTTGCTATAACTACCACTAATTTGCTCATTTAAAAATTGAAATAGTCAATTATAGTCTATTTCACTTTCAGATCCCACTATTTTGAGTAGGTTTTTTTTTTATCTTTTCTAAAACTAGAAGTAAGTACTTTACCTTCTCATGGAGAAGGAGGAATCATCCATATCCATCTCAAGTATATTTCAATTAACTGTATTTTTATGAAACTCATTTGTATAGAAATTAATATTTGAGACAGATCTGATTAAATGGTGTCTCTAGGGACAGATATATAAACCAGAGTATTGCAAACTCAGTTTGGTTTTTCTTGTAGAGAATCTGAGGTTGTCTTAGAATATTCACCCTAAATGATGTGGTTACATTAGTTGCCTGGTAATACTGTACTGGATAGATAAAATAGTACCTGTGTTTAGATACTACTCATAGTAATGGGTATATAAGATGGATGGTACCGGTCCTATTAGTACACTGGCTATCTACAGGCAGATAATTCCTTTCTTTTAAAATTAATACAGTCTCTATTTTTCATAGTAGGTCAGACATCATTTTCATTTCTTTTTCTATCCCTTCTCAGACGCTGATAACTAATGATGGCTCTCTTACATTTCAGGGTCCTATTGTAGTTTCAGCTGTCTTTTCGATCTTTCTTCTTCAATGAGTTTGACTCTTTGAGCTCTCTTTGCCATTTTCCATCACTTTTTGTTACTTAGCTTTTATTTAGCTTTGCACCTTTCCTCATCTTGCTCCTTTTCATTGACATGACTGTTTTTATTTGTACTTCTGGATCAGTTACCTCACTTACAGTCTTGGTCATTGTCTCTGCTTGATGTGGGACTTACCTGACCCTTCTTTTCTTCATGATCTACTAGCTGCAAATTTCTCTTCTTTAATAATCAGCTTAATTGGCTTACATCACCCTGTCTGTTGAGCTCTGTCTTTTGTCATACTTCTACAACCTCTAATTTATCTACATAAGACCTTTCATTTGATTTTCTTACCTTCTACTCTAGGATTATGTTTATACTCGTGGCTAAGCCAGGTAATGGGCTAAAGCCAAAGCTCATCACAGTCTGGATCCACAGATCAATATGGCCAGTAAGATGCAAGCGTCCCTGTATTTAGTAGTCACACACTGCCTAAAAATCCTTGCTTTCCTTGTAGCAAGTGGTGCCTAAACCCTCTAGAAAAGGTTATCTGAAGTCTCCTCAAGAGCAGACGGGGTATCTAGTCGCAGCCACTCAGGGAGAGCTGTGTTCTTCCAACCTATAGGACTGTCATCTTCTTGGGCTGGCACTACAGCGTTGAGTAAGCCTGACTTTTAGGGTTGCCTAAAGACAATGCCTTGGTATGTGTTTGCAAAATGGGCCAAGACTTCTAGAATACTTTGTCTAAGTATTGTACCATCTGAGGTATCTTCTCTTCCCCTGTATATCGATTGTGACAGCCTTTGAACTACAGAGAATTACAGAAGAAACCCCCTCCCTTCCAGCCCTGAAACGGAGACCAGGTAGAAATCTTGCTCAGCATGTTTTTTTATCACCAGTTTGCCTTATTTCTCCCTGATTCCTCTGCCTGTTTTTCTCAGTAGCTGTTCTGACATCTTCCTTGCTTTGCTCTTGCCTTCTGTTTCCTTCCTCTCTTCCTTTTTTCCCTTCAGATATTTCATGGTCTCTTGTCATCCTTATAAAAAAATCTCATTTCACCTTTCCAGCCACCACATGGCAAGTATCAGGCTTGGATATGTAAAGTCTTTATGATGTTATTACAAGAATAAATGTTCTCAGGACTTGTGTTGTTATGTAATTTCCAGATGTTGATTGGAAGAAAAATACTACACGTAATGATGGGTCCCAGACATATTTTTGCATAGGTTTGCTTACCAGATCATGGCACAACCAGTCCAGTTTGTGAAAGTAATGAGCATGTTGTTGAAGATCAGTCATTGAAAATGCACCGCACAAAGAACTGTCAAACAACTTTGATTGCCTGATTAAGAATTCTATTAAATGGGATGTTAAGAAATGAGTCCATTGCTTCACTTTAAAGACATGCAAAAAAATAGATATTTAGGAAACCAGTTGGTGAAGTAAACTGAAAATACTTGTTTGCATATCCAGAAATTATTTCTATGTAAACAGAAAAGCTAGTAGTATGACCCTCAGGATTCATAGATAAATAATAACTTAAAAGGGACCGTTAGGGCAATATCTGAAAGGGAAAGCTAGACTAACAGGCAAAGACAGCCACATCATGGAGGTTAGCAACTGTAGGGATTAAGTGAGAACTGTTAATGTCTAATCTGTGTTAGACTTAATAAAGGAAATTTAGATCTTAAAGGCCTTGAGGAACTCTAGAGTGGAGATTCAAAGGAGGTTTCTAGCAGTCCAAGATTCTGGAGTAGTCATTCAGTGATAACAGGGAGAAAATTCCTACTGAATTTTAAGATAGGTTTTGATGATCCTCCTTTTATTCTTGTATACAACATCCACTTACCTTCTTTAACACTTTTCCAGATAACCCATATCTGTCTTCTACGTAGCTAGTCTTTGAAATTAAGGCCCCAAACTTGCCTATCACAGTTTATGTTCACTGGACGTCAGGTACTCTTATTTTTCCATTTAACACTTGAGAAAGAGCAAAGCAAAAAGTAAAACTAAACACATGGCAGGCAAGCAATGAATACAAGTTAGGAAGGAATTTATTTTCAACTGAAAGGTACGTATATTGGAACAACAGTTTTCGTGAACTGCTTCCTTCCCCAGTGTGATCTCAACCCTGCTGTGATTCATGTTTCCTGGGATTCCTCCTCCTTTTCTATTGTTTGTCTAGCATTAAGTCCACAGCTGAGCAATTCTCTATCCCCAAGGTTTGTATTTGCAATGAGAGATATGGGCACCGAACTCCATGCTGCTAGAATTCTGTTATTACCATCTATATTTCAGTCACTTTTCAAAACATAATATAGATTCAGCACCTGTCTTTTTTGTTCCAGATGTCCACCATAGTAGGGTTTAGACCTCCCAAGGTCAAACTCAGATTCATCTACCCATGCCTCTGGAGCATCATCTAAGACATCCAAGGTCAATGTCCCTAGATTGCCATCTAGACAGCTTCTCAGTGTTAATATGTTATGATGTGTCAAGTATATTTCTGCATAGGACTTCAGTGTGGGCTACATGATATCTGGCTGTCCCAAGAGTAATTTTGACAAGAATTCAGTACATGATAAAACTACATTCTTTACCAAATGCACTTATCTATAATGGATTTAGCAATTCAGGACAGAAAAATATAACTTCTGCTTTTAGCGCTTTACTTCTCTGAATAGATAGGAAAATTTTGCTCCTACTTCTGAGTCTATTTCTGTTCCTCTCCCATGCTTTCTTGGTCCCTGGAGAAGGCCTTTTTGCCTTAGGTCTTAACACAGTCTTACCTTTCCCATGCCCTTGTTCTGTTTTAGCTGCATTCAGTATGCTGGCTTAGGTCTACCTCTTCTTCACAGGTGCACCTCTCTTTTCCCTGACATCTCCTCTTACATGTCCATCAGCAGTTTCAGCATCTTCCCTGTCATTCAGTCTTACAACTCCTATGTCAATTTTGACACTCTCTTCCCTCTTTCCAGAGCAAGTTGTCGCTCCATCGTGTCACTTTTCTCTGTCTAACTCCATCTTCCCTCTTTTACTTCCATGACTGGAACTGTTGTTCAGGATTTAGTCTTCTTTTTTTGAAGCACTGCAGGTCTAATGCCAGCTTGGATCCCCTGCATTTGTCCCAAGAGTATCCAGGGGACCCCTCTCACCCCTGGCACTGCTTGGCATCCTTACACTGCATGGTTTTTGTCTCCCACAGCTTTCAAATTTCTTGTGTTTCAAGGGAAGTTGTTGCACTATGGGACTGAAAACTGGCAGCACAGGCAGAGGCACTCGACTCTTTACTAAATCTGTTGTGCAGGCACAGTAAACCCAGCAAGCTTTTATTGTCCAAGAAATACATGCAGGTTAAGTGCTCTCACTGAATCATCTGAATCAGTGTGCATCACTGGCTGGGTGTTTTCATCCATTCTGCAGGCAACGGGATACTTTATGGGATCATCTGATCAGCTCCTCTGACTAGGAAGAGTTTTGTGCTGTTCTCTGCTCTTGACTTAGGCAGAGGATTACTTGAGTTTTTTACGTGTTTTGAGGTTTTCATGTCTTCAAAAACCTGTCACACATAAGTAGGATGTTTCATTGGGGGGGTAAACATTGGTTACTGACATAAATGTTATTTCTGATACTCATGATGGAGAGGTTCAGTGTTTGTGGTATACTAGTGTAATGCTGCAATTAGCAATATGGGACAATGTGATACTGTGCTGCAGCTGTGGCCTGAAACAGTGAAGGTATCTGCTCCCCCCTAGTTATTTCTACCATTGTTAGAATATTTGACCAGCAGCTGCTGTTCACTCCAGCTAGTAATTCTCCACGTAATGCATGCATAGTCAACATAAGCCTATTTACAATCAAACTGTCTCTTTATAGTGAGATTTTATACTAGCTCCATGACTGTACTTCCCAAGCGTCACAGTACCTAATGTAACATTAGCTTCTATGACACAGTCCAAAACTCAGAAACACCAAACTTTTGTTTATTAAATTGTTTCAGAAACTTGCCGTTGACGAAAGCTTTCACAAAAAGTGTCTGTTCCAGTTCTGTAAGGTGCAGCCTTCCAAAATTGACTTCTTGTTGGTCTTAGAATATATTAAATTACTGTTCATCCTTATTTGACTGATTTAAAAGGTTGAGAACTACAAGATTATGGATGTTCTATTTTTTCCCATGTCTCTTCTTTATTGCCTTTTTTCTTTGTTATCTTTCCTCTTCTTAAAGTCTTAGTGTAATCCTCACCCCCTTCTACAGGGAACTAAATACAAACAGTTCCCTTGACAGTAGTTAGTATAGGGCTCCATAAAGAGCTGGCACAAAATTAAAGAAGCAGGGAAATTTCCAGTAAAAATATTGCATAAGCTATGCATATACATAGAATATGTTTGCAGCATAATTATGAATGTGTCACTCCCTTGGTACAACTTCAGTAAAGTAGCCTGAGATATTTATTATCAATAACTAAAAGTTAACTTCAGTTAAGACCCCTTTATCTTTTTATGTCCTCTCTTTATTTTTCTGTTTCTCTGTGTGTATAAGTGTTCCACTCTTTCCTGTCATTCATTTCTAGGGAGGGTCACCTCTCTGCTGCTAGTTGAGAGGTGGTGATGCACTGATAAAGACTAAATAGCAATGTTCACAACAGTGAATCACTTGAAAATCAAGGGACTGTCTTCAAGATAAAGCGCATCTGTGAATCCGGTTAGGTATGTTAGGTATGTTGGTTGTTATGAGGATCAGGGTCTAGTGATGGAGGTGTTCCTGGCACCTGTGATACTGAGACTCAACAGTGAAAGAATGCACACATGTATGTCGGGGCACCACTGCCCGCATCTAAGTGTGGGTTTATAGGAATACCGTACAATTTCCTAAGTTAGGAATGAGAACACACATGATGTACAATACTGCTGCATGACAAATGAATATGCAATGCACCTAAAACTCTTGTACCTATTTTTTGCATACTTGGCCTCTTTCCTGGGGTTTACTCTGACATTTCAAATGTAACTGCTCAAGTATCATCTTAAATATGAAGTCTTTGTCAGCTAGGGCTGTCTGGCA
This sequence comes from Ciconia boyciana, assembly GCF_034638445.1. Taxonomy (NCBI): domain Eukaryota; kingdom Metazoa; phylum Chordata; class Aves; order Ciconiiformes; family Ciconiidae; genus Ciconia; species Ciconia boyciana. The sequence goes on along the minus strand of NC_132938.1, from coordinate 74,038,865 downwards.
AACAGGAAATTTGCTTCCTGGACATTTTAGTTGGAAATTCAGTTTATTTCTCTTCTTTAAATGTTCGTAGTTAAAAAACCATATTCACTGGGGAGAGATGCATATTTAAACTGCCACAGTCCCATTTGCTGTGGCACTTCCTACGTATGTAGGAGACAATAGTGCCAATTCCTTCTCTCCTTGTTTCCAGCCATGGTCTTGGGGCTTATCAGCTGCTGTTCTCGTATAACAACCCCAGCTGAGAACATGTAGAGAGCCACAGCACCGGCTTCACAAGAGGTTTGTAAATTTGAATTTCTCCATTTTCTTCATGAGTTCCTAGGTCACCAAGATTTCAGTCTCGATTTTGGGTCTTCTGAACAAAGGGAATACATTCATTAACATTACACTGCATACATTCCTTCCTTCCTTCCTTTACAAAGATGCAATAAACTAACAATAAAAGTTAAGTACATTTGAAATGTCTTTTAAAATTTTCTTTCAACTCCAGTAGCAACAAATTTTCAGGTACATAAATATAAAATAAAAATTAAATATTCTTAAACTCTCTAGAATAATTTTAATACTGGTGTAACATATATGATAGATAGTATATAAACTTATATCTTTTTATGATTGCAAGGCCAGGTTAAAACAAGTTGTGACAGAATTCATAGCATCAGAAGAAACTTACTTGTTCTGGATGTTATATATCCCACTGTTTTGCATTCAGTATATCACACGATTATGTGTATCAATGTATAGGCATATAAGAAAACAAAGGGAAGCAGAAACTATTAATGATACCATGATATTAATTCCCACTTCTCAATTAGATTCACATCACGTGAGAGAAGATGTGTGGCTATATTTGACTATTTTTCAAGAGAAGCATGGCAAATGATAAATGTACTTCCAGCCTGGGCCTGCTTGTGTACTAGAACTAGTAGAAAACAGGATGGAACAGCAAGGACATACTATGGCTTAATTCTGTATTCCTGCAGAGCCTTGAAATTATTTGGCCATGATTTCTATGTTTCATTTTTTGCTGCTCCAAATGAGAGTGAAGAATTCCTTCCTGTAGTTAAAATGTGTTTTGAATGAGCAGGTGTTGATTCAGTCAAATTTGCAAGCTGATTTAACTTCCTGGGATTTCAACCGTTGAGGCACAAGGGGAGACGTTTAAAAAGTGCTGGCAACAGTAAGCGCCTGTAGATCATTATTTCAGATTGTTGTTGGAGGAAATGTGATGCAGGGTTTGGTTCATCAGCTAAAGTTCCATTTTATGGTATCAGGCAGGCTCGAGGAGGTCAGTCTGTACCCCGAAAGATCTCTTCTGAAACTCTTTTGTTCTCTAACTCCATGAAAGAATAGTTGGAAGCAAAAAATAGACCATGTCAGATGAAAGTTGGTATCTTGGCATAGTTCCATTAATTTAAATGGAGTGATACTGATTTACACAATCTGAGTGTCTGCCCTTAACTCTGTTGTTTAGAAGTCATCCAGGAGTATTTTCATACCCTTCAAGGGGAAGTTCAGATGGACTTTAAAACCTGACTAACTGAAGTGTAAAGCTGCAAAGCAGTAACCAAGGCACTTTCTTTTTAAAAATTGCATTCTTAAGAAAAATCAAATGCTACAAAATAGCTTTATAGCTAAAAATAGTTCTGTCTTGGTGATTTTGAATGTTCAGATGCTGTGAATTTAACTGTTTGTATTCAGGCTGTGGTAGGGGTTCTGTTAGTAACAATGAGAATTTCTTTCCATGCAGGTGATGCAAAATGTATTCTTGACTCCACTTGTGATCAGACAGCTCTAGATAATCCACACTGTTTATCATGGCAGCAATAGAAAACCTTTTATTCTATTTCTAGATCAGCTAGAGTCTGACTTTTTATCTAACACCACTGAGGAGCTTCACTCTTTCTACGAGAGAAAAGAAAGGCTGGAGTAAATAATAGAACATCATACCTATTTCTTTTCACTTATATTAAATAACCTATTTTGGCAGTTTTAGTGCATGAAGCCTTTTTGATACATGAAGTGAAAGCGTGGAAATTGGCTGCAAGTCTAGAAAACATTCTGCACGGGGAGACTTGTACAGATAGATCTTCTATCTGTGTCTGTGTGCAGCCTCTTAGATCCATTTTGAAAAAGAACTTGAAAAGCATTTGTATATGTTAAAAAGTGAGTAGTTTCTATGATGCTAGTAACCTTACTTCTGTCCCTAAACTAAATGTTACTCAGTTTAGTTAAGTCCGTAATTGGGACTGCCTAGGCTTTTCCTATCAAGCTATTTTTGTCAAAGAAAAGCATAATTTTCAACTGTCCATCAGAAAAAAAAGCCGAGAAATGAACATTTTGATTTTAGTCTAGACATTTAACCAAATGAAAATTCATCCTTTCCGTTCAGGCTGATATTAACCTATATATTAGCTACTTACCCAGTACTGTTGAGATATCTCATGGTATCTCATTTTCAATGCCTTTCTTCTCTGTGGAGAGGGCTCTTTGACTAGACTAGATGGCAGATCATGCTCTTCCCTCGACTGAAGTACAGTGGAGACTTGGTGAGTTGGGAGTCAGCACCGTTCCAGCATCTCAGGATCCCCTGAGAGGGCTGGACTGCAAGAAGAAAGGAAACTTTGTAGATATCTTGATATGCTTCCCATGTGATCCCTCCCTTTGGAGGGAAAGTAACTTTGTTCAGAGAGAATTAAAAAGCAGAGTAATTATTCTAGAATGAAATATTTTTTATCCTTGGAATAGAGTATCCACATGGGGGAGTTATATCAGCGTAGCTATGGCACTGTAATTATTCTGCTAAAGCGAGGCCACTCAAATTTTTCTTCTAGCTAAACCCCAACATGACCTGTTACCACAAGTGGGAAGAAAGGGAATAAAGAAGGTTCATCAGGCTCTTCATCACCTCCCACGTAACACCTTCAAATAAAAACTATAATTTTGGTGTGGATAAGAACAGCAATGAATGAAATAAAGTGAAACATAGAAGCTTTTTTTTGTACGTTATTGAAATGTTCTGCTAACAAAATGAGCCAGACAAAAGATAGAATATGATGATATGGCACAGTGCTGTGCTCCATAGAGATATCTAAGCAGTTCTGAACACCTGGACTGGTGTAATCAGTAGCTTATCTTATTAATACATTGAAATGAGTTTTTAAAGACAGTATTTTGCAACTTAATATCCAGAATATTTAATTTTAAAATTAAAAAGACATATGAGGGTTGAGAATAATAGATGAGATTTTTAAAAACACGTAGTTTATTTACTTCGTTAACAGAATTTGGGTGACAGAGAATAAATCAAGACTTCAAATTTGCTCATAAGGAGATTAAATACAGTGCTCTCTCAAAGGTCTGAGTCATAATTCTTGGTCAAATTCTCTCTTAAAATTCACTTCAAGTAATAAGAAATTTAAAATGCCCCTCTAATTGTATCTTATTACAGTAACCCCCCCGTCATTTGTTCTCTAAGGCTTTAACACTGCACATTCTCAGCGTGTATCATATTGCCTCACTGCACTTTAATTTTGGCGAAATCTGGTGTCTATACAAAAGGCTGTTGTTCATAAAGTCAGTTCCTTGGAGGGGTTGTTTCTCTTGTTACTTTACCAAAGTTGCTCTAAGTCAATCTCTTTTTCCTTGTGATACAATAGTTTGTAAAAATATACAAATTGTGTAAAAGAGCTATGCTCCTTAAAACATCAATTATTTGATTGAGGTAAGAGACACTCTCAAGAAGAGTGTTTATTAAAAAGGAATTGTTGATCAGTTTATCAAAGAAAGATTTGATATAAAAATCATGATGGGTGCAATGTAAGGGTTAACAATTCAATATATGTCATTTACAAGTTCCTAAAGTATAGTTTGTAAAGTCTGTTTTAAGAGTAGCTGCCTTCTTGAACTATTTCAATGAGAATGACTTCAAGCTCTTCAGGGAAGGAGCTGTTCTTTTATTCTTCTCTCTTAAGCACCTATCAGGATGTGGATGCTCTGAGATATGAAAGTGATTAAAACAACACTAATTAGTTTGACAAAGTAAGAGACTTAAATGTGGAAAACCTCTAAGAGATCCATTAATGTTGTTAAAATTAAAAAGGGAGTGAATAAGCCCATGCCCGTGGAGTAAAGAACATACTTCAAACAAAGTACTGATGGCAGCATACTCATTGTAGTGGGGAGGCCAAGAAATTACTATCACTTTGGGGGTAGGAAGTACGCAAGAGAAAAAACAGGAATGAGATGGCTTTTATTTCCAAATCTCACCCGTCTCAAAACTGCTTTGATGGCCTTTAGCAGCATCCCACCTGCAGAATACGTGGCCGGCTCCAAAGCCTGTAGCCTCAGCTCAGGGATGACACTGATGGAGAAACAGGGTAGTAGAAGCTTCTTCCCCCAACCCCTTAGAGGTCTTGCCAGCAGCAGTGTGTTCCCTGAGTACCGCTAGCCCGGTAATTCCAGGAACAGCAGCTGGTTTTACAGTAACTGAAGGAAAAAGGTTCAAATGCTTCAGCTGATTCATTATGGGATGTATACAGGCAACAAAGACTATTCCTACCTTTCTCTCTAGCAAGAATCTCATGCTTAGGAGTGTACATGAAGGCTAGGTTAGAAGTAGATTGTGTAGCCTGTAAAATTAGGAAGCATCAGCTTTATGATTGTCTATGCAAGCTTCGTTCTTACCATTTTATAGAACGCAAATAGACTTTCATTAGATATTCAGATCACCACTTTCCTCAGAGGAACCCTTCTTCACAAAGTGCATAAAGTCTGGAGACACAAAGGGACAGACTTAAGTTCCCACCTTCCTTATAACCCTGCTTCCCTAAGCTTTTCCTTTGTGATAAATCTCTTTCAAGAGATTGGTTTTGTCCACTAGGTATCATTTTAATATAACGTGGGTTTTCAAGGTCGTTTCTTTCTTTTTTGGGGTAGCATATCTGAAAATATTTTTTTCAGATAAATATTCCATGTCCTCAAAACACATGGAATTTAGCAAGACTACATACTGCTAGACTATCTGCTTGTAATTTCTAAGGTAAAAAAACCCAAACCATGTTTCATGTCTCACTGTGGATGTGAATTTAATTGATTATGCTACATAAATGCATTATTTTAAGTAAGTCTTAAGAAATTATTCCTAAATTCAAGGCTTAGGTTCTGTTTGGAGTTTTTAAGCTGTTACCTGCTCTGGTAGAACAAAGCTTAGTCCACTGCATTCACAATGACGGTGATGACCTCTCAGATCAGCCACTGCATATAATCACCTGAAGACACATCAATAATAAAAACATATTTTCCAAATAGTCATTCGGCAGCAACTGTGCTTGACTGCATTCCCAGCGAAAAAAGGAAAAGGTTTGGATTGAGCATTTTCAAATGGATGTAAATTTTTATTTATTATAATAAAATTATATTATAATAAAAAAATAAATTAAATTCATTTAAAACAAACATAAACTTCACTGCGAAGTGAACACTAGTTATTAAAAAATAAATAAATCTGGAACAAACATGCTGCAGTAAAAAAGATTGACATGAGAGTAGCAGTTATATTAAGAGATATTAGATTAACATCCTCTAATTTTATAAATCACGCAATTTGACAGCTCCTTCTATGTATATAAGAGCTAATTTATTCAAAGATTTCCTTTTTTAGCATCACAGAAATAGGTTTTACAAACCTTTACATAAGAGTTAAGGTGCAAAATAAATGTGTGGGGAACAATCAGAATTAGATTTACCTAGCCTTAAAGAGCCATCATCAAAAAATGATCATATGAAATTTTAATTCTTACACATTCTACCAATAATCTTTTTTGGAGAGACAGGATGCAGGACCAGTTCTAGATAACAATCCACTCGGTTTCTTCACTGTGGATGGGCATGGTTACTTCTGAAATGCAACCACTGGCACGTGTTTGTATTTTGCATCTAATCAGCAGATTTGAATGTAATTCTGTATTTTGCAGGTGAGGTGTTAATGCGGGTTATATGGCACATCAGCTGTGTGCTGCCACTTGAAATGGTCCACTGGAAAATCTTGAGACAAACAGCATTCAATCAGGCGCACAGCCACGAGCAGCTGTGCTAAGTACCACTGGCATCGCCTCAGACGTACAATGCTCAGTGTGAGCCTACTGCTAGCTGCTTTTAAAATGTGTTTATATTGGTGACAAAAACTTTCCATCATCAATTCTTCTTAAACCTCTATGCCTCTTAGCTGAAAAATTACAGCTGCCTGCAAGGGGAGGGATGCTCAGTCCTATTAATTTTCATTGGATGAAAAGGATCTTTTTTTCCTTCAGGCTAAAGGTTTAACCTTTATGAGTTTCATGAGCAACAAAGGGCAGCCAGATTTTTATTACATGGGGTAGAGCTGTGCATTTGTTGAAAATAATCAGCACTGGGCAATCTACTGCGTATCGATCCAAAACAAACATTATTACCCATGTAAGCTGTTTCCTGCTCAAGTCTCCATTTGGCATAGGAAAACAAACTTGTTTAATCATCAGTTTTCAAATGCTTACCATATATGTCACTACAGTCTGTTATAATGTTTGGGATTCATGACAGCAATGCTATTTGGGGAAACACATCAACAGATTTTGTAGGGTGTTTTTTTCCCCTCAAAAATCCCACGTGTATTTAGAAGTTACCTTTCTGAGTACACAAGCACTTCCACAGGTATGCTGACTTGCTCAGCAGTCACGAGAGGAAAGAGCCAGCAATACCGTTACAACTGTATCTTTGCAGCTCTTATAAAAGTAAAAGCCATGCAGGTTTTTTAGTTTATAGAACAGTGCCGGTTGATTCCTTCTGACTCATTGCGGAGGGTGTGGTTTGCCAACCTTCCTGGTGTTGAAGAGTGGAAGACATGCTATAAGAGCTTTTTGGAAAGAAGCACTTAAGCATGCTGATCATTGAAGGGAGAAGAGGAAAAAGGAGGGGGACAGAAGACAAGGAAGAGCATTTAGGTTTAGTTTTGGAGTCCTCTTTTAGTTGCAGAAACCCAAACAGCATAGAAGCTGTCTTTTGACTTGTTACTTTATTGAGCATGAGAAAACCTTCAGCTTGAGTATAGTTAGACAGACATCATGAAAGTAGGATGGATGAGGGAATAGTGGTTGAAAAATGAAGAAAAAACTCATAAGGTCATTAGCATCACTTGACAATGAGAATATTGTTATGCTGAAGGGACTGATAAGAAGAGCTCACAAGCTGAAGGGCAGGTTGATCATAAACAGCAGTTAAGATATGAGGATTCTATCTCTTTTTTCAGTGTCTGTGTCTGATTCTATCAGCCCTCTCAAGACTTGAGAAGGACTTCATCAGGACTTGATTTGGAACCGTAGTTGCGTACAAGGAGTTGTACCGTACTTGTGAGGTGACTGGAGGTGGAGATATTTATAAGCTGATAAATGGGCAGTAAAGCGTAGCAGCATTGGTAAGACAGCAATGGAGGGAACTGAGGAATACAAGGACCACTACCTTTGCTGTGTAAGGATAATCTATATATGCCAACAATCTATTTCTATGTGCTTTTAACCTCTGGTTGTTAAGGAAGCCTTTCTCTTTTTTTTTTTTTTTTTTTTTTTTTTTTTTTTTTTGTGCACGACTAGCATTCCTCTAAAGGATGAGAATATTTCTTAATATCTGACAGACTTGAACTGTGGGCAATGCAGTATTACCTGTCAAGACTTCAGCAGTATACAAAAGAAGCCAAGTTCTATTAATTCTTTGGTGGTGCAACAGAAGTTGTGAAAGAAGAGAAATCTGCTGACTAACTGCTAGTTATTTAAAAACTACAACAGGAAAAAATTAAGAGTTATGATACACAAAGTTATGGTCTTCCCCAATTATCTGTAATTTAAAAAATCAGAATTAATCACAATTAAAAAACAAATCGTAATTTGTGCTTCTAGGAGACCGAACTGGCATTTGGAAGCAAACCTATCCTACTGATGACGTGCTAGGTGAAGCGGAGAACTCGGAACCGAGAATAGTCTAGTGGTCATACTCTCCTCAAGTGCAATTTTAAAACTGAATTAAACTATTGTTTTCTACACAACATTCTTTAAAAAAAAAACATTGTATGGAATGCATGATTTAGTTTTGGTAAGCAAAAGTTAAATAGAAGAGTCATTCTTCATCACTTGTATTTTAATCCTAACTTACTTATGCTTGAATAGTAGACCAAATAACAAAGTCAGTTGTATAGTAAGGATGCTGGATTTTTCTTGTATTTACCTGCATAATATAAGCTAGTTCCATACAAAATCTTAGTACTTTGTCTGTCATTGCTGGTTTGAGATGTGCAGCAATGTTCCTCAGGCATTTCCTCTTGGAAGAATATGGTACTTCATAGCCCCATATATCTCCTTCTAAGGAAGATGGGAATAAAGTGGATGAGAGCTAATCTAGTCTAGTTCTGTATATTTTCTCAGAGTGCCTTTGCAGACACAGTTTGGAGTGAAAGCAGTCTTTTCTGTATGCTTTTAGCTAATATGATTTTTACGTGGTTTAGAAACAGTCCAATTTTCCTGTAGATATATTAGTTTGTATTTCCCAATGCAAAACTCCTTTTGTTATAGTTTGAATTTTCTATAGTGCTTTGCATTAGTCTTTTTTTTACTGGCTCTCTGAAGTATTTCAAATGTAGATTCACCTATATATTTCATTAGTGATCTCTTCAGGTCAATGTGATCCAAACTTTTTAACCCAAAAGATGAAAGTAGCTTTTAGTAGTTAGTCTTGGGAATTTTGTTTTCTAAATTTCCATCTGTTGGTGTTAAGAATTCCTTTTCAAGTGAAGAGTTGTTCTGAGCCTTTTGAAATATGTTTAAGTCCCTGCTCCTCATCTTCCTCCTCCTTTCTTTTATTGTTAGCCACATAAATCTATGGTATGTGACTTAATTCATATGACATGTTAGGAGATACACCGGAGAATAACAGAAAGCATACAATGCAAAGTCAGTTGTGATGATACTGGAGAAGTTCAGCCTGTGTGCTGCAATGTTTCTTCTGCCACTTTCAGATTGACCCTTAAGAGAGTTAATAAGAGCATATCCTGCATGGAGAGCTGCTCTTTTTTTTTTTAAGATCTGGGGGTTGTATTGTTGTTTTTTGTTTGGTTTGGAGGTTCTGTTGTTACTTTGGTATCTTTTCAGTTGCTTCTACTGTTTCAAGGGATGCCATCAAGGAGAAAGATATGCCTCAAAGAGAAGTAGTAGCCAGCGTAACGCTGATCGAAGCTGTTGGATACTTGGCTGTACAATAACAAAATAAGTCTTACATCACCTCTCTACTTCTACAAGTTCTTTTAAAACTTAGCCTTCCTTTCACAATAACAATATGAAGGTTTCTGTCTGATCTTGTGGCTAAAGGAGCTTATGCAAGACTGTGATGCATAAATGGGGAGCTATTCTTGGGAATGAGGTGGGGGCTTTACCTTGCAATGCAACACTGAGAGACTGATATTACCATTTTGCACATAAGACTATTGTCCCTATTTGAAAGGTTGTTAAAAGACTAGAGGGGTTGTAGAAAACAGTTACAAAAAAAAAGGAAAAACTGGATCAAGTGTCTTTCAACAAAAGATTTTTAAAAGTCAGTCTGTTTAACTTATCAAAAAGATTGAGAGATTACTTAGTTGCAGTATATAAATGGATGTTTTGATACTAAGACAATATTTAAGAGTAGTGGAAAAAGGCATAATAAGAGAAGGGCTAAAATTTAAACCAAACAACCTACAATTAGAATTTGACAAATGTTTTTAATGGAAAGGGTATTCTTTATGACTGGAGGTGGCGGATTCTCTTTTATCTCAGGATGTTTACAAATCCACCTGAGATGACATTTGCTTTAGACAAACACACCTTTCAAGAAGGGTTGATATGGATTTGGCACAGGAGTTACTGGTTGAAGTTAATGATCTACAGAATGTAGCCAGTCACTATTTCTTTCAGTGCTCTGTTTGCCTTCGTGAACTTTAAACTCACTCATGAATTATTATTTGTGGTTTTGTCTTATTATTTGAAATATTTATTTTGCCAGGCTATACTAGGAATGAAGCTATGATAGCCTTCTTATTTCTGTACATTCACATGCTTTTATGTTCTCTGATTTGGCTGGTTTGAAAGCAGGATGCTGGGGAGTACTTTTCTCTCCTTGGTTCATATTGACTGGTAGAAAGCAGGTGTTTACAAAATCTCACTCTACCCAAGACAGTGCTAATGCAAACCCAAATTTGTTAACCCAAGAGGTTTGAGTAAGGCTATTGGAAGAAATGAATTAGATTCTTTTCTGAAGTGAGCCTGTCATGTTATGAGACTCCAATCTCTACAGGACAGTATAGAAAAAAAACAAGAAAAAAAATTTTATTGGGTTTGGCTTTCAGGAACTTTCAAAAAAGCAAATACCTGCAGGACCACCTATACTTACAGTTTTATAGCTGTCCCAGATTAAAAAGACATAGAAAAGACAATTCTAATTATCTTTCCTCTTTCAATTGTGAAGGAAAAAAATTACCTTCCACCATCCATAAATTTACTATAAGGCCTATTAAAAGTTAGCTGTGGTGCTGTTCAAGCTAATGAGTTGCAATGCCAAGAGTGTACCAGAATCTTGGCTGAACAGCCACCATCAGGGTCTGAGGACAGTGAAGCACCTGGGTGCGGCGGGAACAGGAAGATTTGCAGATGGAGGGGTGTCGGTGGGCTCTTCACAGTTTGCCTGCTCAAATAAGATCTGAAACTTTTGAAAAGAGACGGGATTCTCTGGGGAGGAGAAAAATGGCATAATAGAAAATCTTCTTCTGAAAATAATATAATTACTGCTGTGCATCAGGTACACATTTGTGTACTTGAATTGGTTGGGAAAAGGTTGCTTCCTAATGAAAGACGAGACTATTTTATCTCAGCAGAGATGAGAAGCAGTAAGACAATGTAGTTTACAGTAGATAAGGATAAAGTTTTGTTTTCTCTCCCTTCTCTCTCCATGGCTCTATGTTGCTCTCACATAGGCTATGTGTCTGCTAACCTGAGGACATTGATCAGACTATGTTTCAGCAGGAGAAAGTATCACCCTTAACTGCATGATCTTGGTGGGAGTGTGTTTGCAATAGAGATACTTTTGGCAAGAACATTTACTTCCTTAAAGCTGTATGGGAGTTCTCTTGCCCTCATACAGAAAAATGCTTTACAATATTACCATTGGAAATTATCCCCGGGAAGACATGCCATGTAACAGAAGTAGCACAATGAAATGGCTTCTCTGCTACAGTCATTTACAAATTTAAAAACTTTAAGCTATAGTAAGAAGTCTTGTTTTGCTGCTTTTCTTAATATGATGCAGAATATCTTTTAAAAATATTCATGGAAAATGTGCTATGTCCTTTTTCTCTAATCCTCTGTATTACCTGTACAAAGAACAAGGATTTGCACGCCCCCCCCCCCCCTTTTTTTTGCTTATCTATGCTGCAGTCCTACCGTCATTGTTTGATTCTGCTTAAATCCCTCTGTACCTAAAGGTACAGCCTTATCAATTGAAAAGCTAATGCTATATAAGAAGTGAAAAGAACACAGAAAGGTTTCCTAGCAACTACTGTGAATCCTTCTAAAGTAAGTCAGTTAAAACCATGTAGTACGTGCAATGGGTGTAAATGAGGGAGCTAAGCTGATCCACAGATTTACAGATGCCCACTATAAAGTACAATAAAACCTGTAATAGAAGGTGAATTGCTCAAGAAGAAAATCACATCAGAGTCTTGACAGCTTTATCATTATTTAAATGATCCAGCTTAAATTCTACTACGTAGTTAGTAAGACTGAGTGTCAGAGCTACAGCAACGGTGTACAAAAGCACAGTTAATAGCATTGGGTAGTGTCGCTGCTGTGATTAGGTCTTTTACTGCTCTTTCTAAAAAACAACCAGCAAACGTAAACAAACAAACTCCAAGGGGCAGTTGCGGGGGAGCCATTACAAGGTGCAAATATGCAAAATCACGTCCGTGAAACAGGGTCTTTCTTGTTTTGTTCTGCTTTTGCACGCCATGAATTAAATCGGACATTTTTAGGTTAGTAAAATCTGTTCAGTAAAGTGTAGGGAGGCTAACAATTATCTGTCTCCCCACACACTGCCGTACTACTCCATACACTGGTATTTCAGTGTAGGTTTCTTCACTCCTCAACACTTTTTTACTGTAGGTGTTTTTTAAAGAACTCCTTGGACTGGGATTATTTAGGGAATCAGGCTAAAAACCCCACTTTTATAAAGGGAAAACCTTTATTTCTGGAGCATGCGCACTTGACACTCAGCTTTGTTACATGAAATCTGAAAAGTTTTCACCAAAAAAAAAATGTTTCTGGCTCATACAATTAAATTCTTTATTAGGTATTTAAGTTAATTGATGGCTTGATTTTCAGACCAAGTAGTGCAATACGATTTCATTCAACTAAAATATTCCTCATTTTACAGTTATTCAGAAATGACTAATAATATGCATAAGAGAAAATGTAAACCTGCAAAAGCTAACTTAAAGTCTAAAATATTTAAAATTTTACATTACAGGTGAAATTCCCCCCTTGCTCCTGAGTGATCTATAGCACTTAATTAGTTCTTCAGAATCTTTAGAAACAATAAATAATACAGGGATACAGTCAAGTATATTTGCAAGCAAGAGTACAATTAAATCAAGTAAAGTTTCCCTATTGTTCTCTAGTAATCAAATGTACCCTCTAGTAAAGAGAAAAGACAGGATGGGCTTCAAGTGCCACCCATAACCCCATCCTAATGAGACAAATCCATGTCTGAAGAATGCCGCATGTTGGAGAATGCCATTTGGGACCAAGATTTTGTGGTGGTGGTTTTTTGTTTGTGGCTTAAGTCATCACCCCTGAAATGAGACTCATATGTGAAAACAAGACCCAAATCACAGTCGCTCTTCAGGAGTAACATGTGCGTGCATGGGAATGTTCAGGTTTTAATATAACAGTTTTAGTCTTTGGTTTCTTCCATTTCGCAGGTTCTGGTAAGCAAACCTGAAAAGGTCTGAAACATCCACACACTCTGGTACTTACCCAAAGCTTATCCCTCCCTGGCTTCTCTGATCTGAAAATCAGGGTGGAACTGTCAACAGACTGACCTTTCTCACATTATTGTGTTATTTCTGCTTCTCCTTTTGACTTCTCACAGAAAGTGCAAAGATACAAACATATTGAAAAGAAAAAAAACCCAAACAACAACAAAAAAGAAACGGGAACAGCAGCACTCCGAACACCAAGCAAGTTCCGAGCTGTTTTGAAGTTTGGCAATAGTCTGAGCTGGCTCTTGTTTTTGAGGTGCCCATTCATCCATTTTGTACTGTGGAGAGCAGACTGACTTTTGTAACTCTTCTGGAGGGCAGGTGTGAAAATTGTGAAGCAGCAGTTTTTGCCACGTACTTCTTCCTTACCCTCTCCAACCTCACTCGGCAGCCATTGCACTCAGAAGTACTATGGTAGAAGCATTAATTCACTCGGTAGATTTTAGCCTTCATTTACACAAAGGCGCATTTTTAGGAGCATTGGGATACTGATGTCTAGCCAGCATCTCCAAGTATTAGCGGAGATCCTTATTCCAGGCGTAAAGGGAGCTGCCTGCCCCAAGGTCTGTGTTGGTGCTCCCTGTTCACGTTCCCAGGTACAGCTGTACCTGCAGCTTTCTCTTGGGGAAGTATGGGAATTTCTTGTAGCAAATGTAAACCTTGAAGCAGATATTCCCTAATGCTAAGTGCGTGTGTGCGTATTATTTGTTTTGTTCCATTCTTTTTTCCCAGCTATGAAGGGGAAGACTTGAGACAATTTGTTGCCACACAGTCTGCCTTCTCTCTGACCCCTAAGGGAAGGCTGGAGACTTGCAATATCAGGTGTGTAATACACACTCAGATATTATCTCTGGCAACTGTACCTAAGCTTGCCTCATGTGTTGAGGGGTATTTGTTTTCGAAGTTGAAAGAATAAACTCCAGAAACTCCTGTATACAACTCTGAAGGAAAGGCCTATAAGGTGGCTAATGCCAAGCTCCAGTATAACCTTACAGTCAGTGCACGCATGTAGTCATGCACTCTTGCTAATGGCCTGGCTGCACAGGAGCTTTGGAAAGACTTAGTAAGCCATCATCTTTAGCTGTGGCAGCTGAAGGTGTGTACAATTACACCGGGCGCAGGCTGATTGTCAACAGCATGCAAAACTAGCTATATGCTGATTGTGAAACATAACACAGGCTTTTCCTTTCACAGGTAAGCAGCATAGTAGATAGGGGCAATTGCTTGCTTTCATCTTCATGGCATAAGAAATAGTCTCATCAAATATCATCTTCCTACTAAGATTCTCCTCCTGGAGAGGAGGCCTACCACTCGTTTGTGGAATTTAATTTTTACCCTCTGTGTAATTAAATTGCCACTCTTTGAAGATTTGTGCTAAGCATAGGGGAATAATTTAGACACACAATGTAATAATGCTTCCAGATGGTAAATTCATGAGTCTGTTTTATGGTGGTGTAATTAATTATTCTAGTCTTTCATAACATTTGAACCATCATTATGTACCACTGTGTCCTAAACCTGAGCCAAAGTCTGGATACTTGCTCCTTATGTTTCTTGGTTGTATTCTAGTCTTATGCTTGCCCAAATCAAGGAATTATTGTCAAGCAAAAACAATAAATAACCGTGAAAGTCATAGAGTGTAAAAATCTGTTTACTACTACCCAATATGGAAATTATTAGTATGTCATGGGTTTTTTGGGTATATTATCAGGATCTGACTTTCTGATATTCTTTCTGATAGTCTGATACCAGCAGCAACATTGTAGTCATAAGAATAAATGAACTTACTTTATCTTTACCTTCTGGCTTTTATGAAATGGGCTGAAATAAATTACGATATAGGTATTTTCTCCTACTAGTTTCTTTATATGCATGATTTTGTGTTCTCATACTGCATGATTTGCAAAGATTCATCTGAAAAAATAAAGAAGTGCAGTATCTGCAAATCTGTAATTGACATGGGACGTTTATTTCAGCTTATCTAAAATTTGTATATGAGTGTGAATAAATATTGCTTATCTACTCTGCAGGTGTGTATATGCACATACGTAGCATTTAGCTTTCATTGTTTACCAGGTCATTTACTTAGCTTTAGCAGTTGATAATTCTTAGGATAGTACGCATCTAGACTTTCATGAAATTACTTCCTGCAGTAAATCTCTTAAGTATTGAGATGTCCTGAACAGTTTCTCAGAAACATCCCTCACCGTCAACTTCTGAAACCTATACTCATCAAGATCTTGTGCTCACAATTATTAATATGTTCAAGAATCTTGGAACTAGTACAGGACATTTTATTGATATCTAAATATTCACAGGGAAGAAAAACTATAGAACTTAACAGATCATTAAACAGAAAGCTATATATGTAATGAAACTGCTCATCTGGACTTGAAACTATTTGCCTTATGTTTATGGGAATAAATTCGGACAGGTTACTTAAAATTCACTTCACCCAGTTTCCTCTTATATCAGTCTGGAGCATGGTGTTTGGATATCATTCAGGGCCAAGAAATTTGGCAAAAAGTTCGCTTGCTTTGTCTTGAGAGTCGTCCCCAGTCAGCGCTGTGGAACAGAAGCCCTTGCACAACACAGCAATTGGGTTTGGGTAACTCATGATCTCATGCATGAAGCAATTCCCTATACATTCGATTTATAATCTCTTTAATCCTTTCTTCTCAATGCCCCTGTTCTTCAATTAGTGCCTTTTCACACGCATTTCTCTAATCTTATTTCATCTTCTTTTAGCCTGTGCTTTGCAGGCTCTATTCAATTTTCTTTGAAGCTAATGGAAGGACTTCCACCGACTCCACTGTATAGTAGAAAAGAGCTGGTTTGTTTTTCTGAGGAAAAGAACCTAGCCTGGTTTCAAAGCACTATGCCCAGCTATGGTGATAATAAATTTGTGTGCACCAACCATCTTTCAGAATGTTCCTGTACTTGTTCATTTCCTGAAAAATGACTCGATTTTACTACTATCAAGGATGCACAATAGCATGATTAAGGAGGAGTGAAGTTGATTCTCTTCTTTACACATCAGATTGCACCTCACTTCTCATCATGAGATTTGTATTATCAGCGCTAGTGGTAATATAAAGAACAAAAGACTATGTTTTGCTTTAAAATCCCCCCCCCTTTTTTTTCTTTTTTTAAATAGGAAAAATAAGAATAGGAAAAAAATCTCAGAATAAGAATATATATAACTGAGAGGGAGGGAAACATCAAATTTTACAGTATTATTTTAGAAAATACTTACAGTCCTACTGCACAGTTAAAACTATCAAGAGAAAAGAAGTGGGATGCTCCTTACAGGTAAAATTCTGTCTGTACAAGGCTATGCATCACTGAAGTGCTACTTAAACCCTGAAATAAGTGGGCCTCAAGTAGTTTGTAGGCCATCGTGCAACAATGGATTTCACCCGAAGAAATATGAAGTGGTATTTTTCAATCTAAATCAATGGTCTGGGAAGCACAGTAGAGTCAAAACACTGTTCATTTATAAATCTATGTGTGTACAGGGTGTATATAAATATAAATAAATATACGTGTATATAGACAAACACAAAATATGAGCACTAAGATGTACTTGCATTTAGTTAAGTTTTACTGAAATAAAAGTCAAGAGGGAGGTTTACAGTTGCTTTTTCTTCTTTTTGTGGAAAATTTTGCAAATCACGCACTGAAGAGAACTGAGCATTTTGGAAACATGGACAGCATTTTGTTTTACCAACTGTAAAGCAGTAATAATGTTGCTTTTATTTAGTACTGTACCTAAACATTACAATACAGTAAATGCCATGCAACTATTCTGATAGGACGTAGTGATTTGGGCATGAAAAGACTAAAATTATAGGAAAATGGAGCTCAAAATTACATGTCCTCTGAGAATTAAGTCCTTGGTGTGCAAAAAGCCAGAATATCAGATATAAGCCTATTATACTTGTTACCTGCCTTTCAGTTAGAAATTGCTGCAAGCCATAAAAAATAGTGTTGTTCACACTTCTCAAGTTTAATTCAATCAGATTCGTTGAAGCTTGAGTCTTTAATAAAGGACATTTTTTCAAGAAAGTAAACTTATCTCTCTCCCCTTCAGGGTTTTCTCCCTCTTATCCTTTCCTAGTGAAACTGCTAAAGTAAAAAACAGGACCACAAGTGTCTGCTATCATATGGCAGTTTAAAGTTCCAACATGACATTGTTTTTCAGAGATGACAGATACAGATATTAAACAGGATGTCAGCTTTGAAGGATACTCAGAAAGATGTAAGAGGGGCTCTTTAATACTGACTGAATGAATGCATTAACACTTTGACCTTACCTTCCATAAATTCAAAAGGGCAATCCAAAACAAAACAAGCAAAACAAAAATCAACCAGCCAACCAAAAATACTTGCATCTGACCTCAAAGATCAATAAATCAGAATTTCTAGTTCACTAGTTCTGGTTCAAAATTACCGTGTCTCTTCAGGCTAGGAGAAGATATCTTACGTGCTTTATACTGTATGTTATATTTCTTTGTCTTTTGACTGTGTGATTTCTACGTAAATCACCACAGACGTAAACAATGGATGTGGAAATCTTCATCTCTAAGGTTTGAGAAAGAGAAAATGAGTAACTTTCAGGGTATGCTGTGGATTACTGAAGTCAGCAGTGATTAAAACCATGCAAAGTTACTCAAGACTATAAAAAGGTGGCCATTGATTTAAAGCCTACACACTGATTTTATTCTCCATCCTTGAGACTTGGCTTTAAGAGCATGTGTAGAAAAATATATGCATATATGCATCTTTTTCACGTGCACAAGGGGCAGTAGCAAACTGCCTCATGTTTGTGGGTAAATTATGTCAGTGTGAACACACAGACTCCTGACGTACTCATCGTTTTCTGCATTTAGGTTACTTCTCTGTACAGCTAAGAAATGTGTTGGCACTCTTAGCAGCTTTCCCAGATGGTATCAGTCTTCCCTCAAAGAGTGTATTTTTCTCTGTTTCTTGTTTGATATTTTGTTTTTATTAAGCTGGTTAAGAGCTCCTTAAAAGCCCTAGAGTTTGGGTTCTCTTTCTGCTGCCAGGGATTTTTCTCTGGTTACCAAAAGGTACTTCTCCCACATTGTCTTATGTACTCTATACTTTCAAACAGATAGACTGTGCAGCTCGGAAAAAAAAGATGCTCCCCTCTGTACACTGCAGAAATATAGTAGGATGGTGAGTAATGCCATTGCTTCTCCCACCTGACTTGAAGGATCACCAGACCCAAAGGAACAGGATGCTTTCATGTATACCAGTTTCTTTGAAATTGTCCTTAAAAAAAGCTCAAATGATTATTATCTTCCTATTACTTAAATTAACACTTCCATGTTACTTAAATTAACACAGACAACTTCCTATTACTTATATTAACAGGCACTTTTCACTGTGATCCAGCTGTCAGACAATGTTCTTTGGTGGCATTAATGGAAAAGATCTGGATTTAGAGCCCTATGTTCACTTTTATAGGCCAGATTTGGGATTTATTCAGATTTGATTCTCTCCTCAAAAGGTTCTTTAGTCTTTAATCAAGACCATTGACCTACCTACTACCAGATCACTGTCTGTTCCCTCCAGCCAATATCGCTCGGGTGTGATGGTAACAAACCAGGCTAGCTGCTTCTCCATTCCTTGGCTAAGCGCTGTACTGGGAGGCAGGACAGCATGGCACTCCCAGTGAGATTTTCAAGACATCATAAATTTTAAATTCCATTTGAAACTGTAACTTGCTAATCCTCCTTTATACAATCCCATAACTAGGGTCAATGGATTTGGGGGGAATTGACCTGAATCCTGCCTTTGAGAGATGTCGCAACAGAATTGTTGTGCTCCACTGAATATTGTATGTCCGTATCTTCTCCTTCTGCCAAACAGATATAATAATAAGACTAGGAACCATTCTAAAGTTGCCTTCAAATTTTCCTGATTCTTTCTCTGGTATTAATACTTCTAAGAGCAAAAATCTTCAAGTCCTCTGTTCTGTTTTTTTTGTTGTTGTCATTTTAACTTGCATTAAGCATTTCACTTGGTGGTTCTCAGGTGGGGGAAAGATGCACTGCTATTTGCTTAGACAAGTTATGGAATTAAGTAAATGGGGTTCAGCTGCTTTCACAAAACTAAATCAGATGATTGAAATTCCAACCATTATACATTCAGGTAGCAATAAACAAATCTAAAAAAAAAAAATTTCTTCCAATAATTGATAAAGAGGTGAATGGTTTTATACCAGTTCCTTGTACTATCAGCCTGACACAGAAAAATTATTTGTTAGAGCCAGAAAATCTGGACTGCAATGAAGCTGAAATTTATTTTTAGATGAGCCCATTGCTGACATGGCTCTATTAAGAAAAGGTGGATCAGTACAGAGTCAAAACTAAAGAGGAAGTTGAGGTGTCTCCTATTCATCCTTAGGCTGGATTGTTAACTCATAACGACTTCTTCATTGGCACTCCATTGGCATAGATTTTCTTTCTTAATTTGAAAAAGAGCTCTACAGCACGCTTTATAAAATTAATGCCAAGCAATAATCTTTAATTAATGACACATTTTTTTCCTTTAAAATTAGAAACACTTCTCAAACAGTAACTCACTGTCATGATTGTAAAAATTAATACATTATATAGATACTGTCATCGCAACAGAAATAATGGCGTGATCCAAAGCCCATTAAAATCAGTGAGCCCAGAATTGTATTATTCAGATTTTAGACAAACTGTTTTCTCTGTAGCTTTTATGAATGTAAGAAACCTTCAAGATTCTTAATGTGGTCCTGTGTTCATGTAACTTGGCATTTTGTTTTCTCTTTGCAAGGGTTAAAGTATTAGTCTCTAACAAAGTGTAGCAGGACACAAAAAGGCTTCCTGGAAAGTTTCCAACGTCTGTTGTAATCGATGTAATTTTTTGGGGGTGGCAACAAAAGCCATAATCTATTTCCACCTCAAACCTTCTGAATAGGCTGTAATCCATATTTAGTTCATTAATCAATCACTGGGAAAATTTGGTACTTGGTTGGCAATCAGGTACAGTGATTGCCTTTATCACAGAACGTCGTTAGCCAGAGCCAAACCTCTCTTTTGAATATGATGGATAGTTTGTTATCTTAATTTGAGGGAATACTGAAAATCACTTTCAGTGAATACTTCTTCAAAAACTAATGCATTTGGGTTCCCATTTTTAGGCTCTCATGTTGTCAACTATCTTTGTAATAGAAAAGTTATTTTCATAAGTAGCTGTACAAAGAACTTACCGAGTTGGCACTACCATGTGCAGAACTAGATTTTTTACTTTTCCACATACTTTTTGCTTTGTTCGCTCATCTACCAGTCAGAGAACAGACAAGATGCTGTGTGATTTGACTGACCAGTGGCAACTAAACTGTACAGCTTAAATAGTGAATTCTAAATACTCTAAGAAATGATCCAGAGAGATGATAATGAATACACTTAGGAAATCATTATCTTCTTGCTAGTATTCTAAGAGCAGAAAATTAAGATCGAGTAAATTAAGGTAAAATTTGTAGGCTAAATTATCCATTTTGTATTCTTTGTTCAGCTGCATTATTTTCCTTTTTCTAATCAGGAAAATAGAGAAGAAAAAGCTCTCTCATTGAGATCATGCAAGTGACAACTATACTGCAAATCTATGTTATTCGTAGCAGAGTCAATTTTAAAGAGCACAATATGAGCACAATATACACTGGAAACATTAACTAAGCTTCCATAGATGTGTAGGCATAGGGAATACTCTGTGTTGTTGCATCCACTCAAAAGTGCTGAAGTTTTTCAGTAGTGATTGGGAAGGGACTGAACTGGATATTGTGCTTTATTTCGTAACACCAAAAAGGAGTTTCAACTCGTAGGCTGTTAACTTGACAAAATATGAAACTTGCTATTTAATATTAGAGGGAGAGGTATATGCATGTGAATCTTACAATGACATAAAGCATGGTATTTTAAAAATCCTTACAAAAAAAGGTTAGGAATCTGAACTTGCAATTATCCTCCAACATATCACTTACTTGGGCTGTAGGACTAGTGGCTATGCCTTTCGTGCTTCACCACCTGCCTAGCCCCCGTGTTCACCACCGCGTGCTTGAGGCACCGTAGCCTCTTTGGGCATGCCCGTAAATATTTGGCATGTTCAGGAATACAGACCTACCAGGGTTGCAGTCACGATACTGAACAACAGTTAGAAAAAGCTCAAGCTTCCTCCATTGCTGCACTCTGGATACATAGGAGCGCACAGGCTATTTGGAGGTGAGATGCATGTGGACTCACACGTGAAATACAGTACCGATACAGCCTCACAGACTGTCTCCAGAATGGGTGATCTCATCTAAGAAGCAAAGTGAAAACTCTATCAAATGACGTTAGACCCTGGAACCTGATCAAGTCAGGGCAGGTTAATTAAAAGAGCAACTGTCCACAGTGTCTCTGCCCATTTGGGATTTTGCACTCACTATGACAGACATGAAGAAGTATCTCTTGTTTTATACCACAGCTGCATCTTAGGATCACATGAAACCCCTTCTGCCTAAACTGATCAGATTCAGAGTCAGTCTCCTGCCACTGATGCTCTAATCTCCTCTCCTTTTGCATCATCTGTCACGGGGTACCAATGAACCGTACTGACCTGTGAGAATAATGGAGAGAGAGGGGGGCATTTGTAGGTTAATATGTCAGCTGTGCTGGATAACAGATGGTTGTAATGATCTGGTCCATGATGTGATGTTACAGACAATAAGGTAACAACACTGTAGAGGCGAGCTACAGAGAAGCATCATAGATAAAGCATTGGGGGAACAGTGAGGGTAGGGGGGAGAGAAAACAAACAAAAAAATACTTGTTAAATGTACAGGAAAAAGTCTTCAAACAGATCAAGGGAAAGATGAGAGAGCAGCAAAAAGAATTTAAGATTCTAAAGACGAGGAGCTACATAAAAATAATTGTTTCATTCTGCAGCTTAGGGCAGCACTATAGCTCTTTATTAGGCAATTATTTTCTGTCATTTTGAAGACTTTATCTCTTCCAACAACATAAAGGTTCTACCTGAATTCTTTACAGCCATGTTCTTTCCACCCCTGTAATAGTAGTATGCACCTACTCTGTAATTCTTTTCTCTTGTCAAGCACTGGGCTTTTTGTGTTATCACAGCAACCTGTCAATACCTGCAGAGCAAAACTGATAATGAAACTAGCATTTTTGTATAGTGACATGTTTTACCTCAATACTATGTGGGCTAGATTCTGATAACCTTATTTATAATGAACAGTATCTTCCTCTGAGTGGTAGATTCCCTTATGGGATAAAGTGCTATCAATATCTGTCCCTTAAGTTTTAAATTAAAGGATCACGCTTTATCAGTCAGTGAAATACCAGCACCTTTGGGATGAGATGTGACAACAGTTTAACAGTACATACCACTGCTACCTAACAATTTAAGACAGAAAATGAAGAACACCATAGCCACTTGAAGAGGCAGAGGAAATTGAACTGGGTCGGTGGTATTAACAGGATCGGTCATTGCCAAGACAACCGAGTTACAAGTTGCATGCCTACAAAAACTGGCTTGTGAGAATGAATAATAAAAGGTTGCCAGAACACTTGCCATTTCAGATTTTGTGGGAAAGGGCAGTGCTTCTTCAGGTACTACACCAGCCAGCACGGCACATGGAATAGCTCGGGACTGACGATGCCTCCCTAGCACTGTTCCCTGCAGTACTGAATACACCCTGTCCAGATGTTAACTGGGTATTGCTAACTTGGTCAAAACTGGAGCTGCGACACTGGTTTCTTTGACCAAGAGCAACAATTTTTTCTGTCTAGCTGCATCAGGACTTTCAGTCAGTGTTTTAGTGCTTTCCTGCCCTGCAAATCCTGTCTTGAAAGCTGCATGTACTAAGAAGGCTATGCGGAATTGTAGTCGTGCCCTCAGTAAGCAGGCAGACCTGGGAACATCAGCATGTCGGTCCCCACTGCTAGCTAGCAGTGGGGGTTGGATGGCTCTGGTGTCTCTGGACACATCCGCAGTTCCAACTGATGTTCTAGCCCCCGGCTGGTGGTGGGATATGCTAATTTAGCCCTGAGTCTTGGCCTCTTTCAGCTCGGGGTAATTGGTTAAGTGAACCTGCAGTTACTGGAAGGGTGCTGTTCCCCTTCCCTTGCTGCAGGAGCAGCACCTTTCCTTTCCTTTGTCTTTCCTCAGGTTTTTCCTTTTGCTCCCCTTTGGAGTTCCACAGTATTTCGCTTTTGCTTTCCCTCTGTTCCTATCCAGAGGATCCTTTTGCCAACAAGTGACAGGTACCTGTAAATTATTTTATTGTTTATTTTACTGATTTTATATTTTTATCCTCTTCTCTTCTTTGATTTTTTTTTCCTCTTTTCTCTACCCACAAGCTTGCCAGTGGAATATGGTTTCATATTGGTTCATTGTTAAGACTAGAAAAAGGCTACGAAATAAGTAAAGTGGGGTCACAGCTGTACACATCTCCGTTTTTTATCTGCGAGTAGTCTTTGATTGCCATAAAGCACTTGCATGTTTTATCTTTCTGTGATCTATCAGAACTATTAAATGAGATTGTTTTGTTAAGGAAAACCAAACAGACCAATACATTTTTCCACTGTCTCTCACAGAGCCTCTATTGTGAATTTTGCCGTGGAAAACACTACAGTTACTGGGATTTCGATTGTGACTAGGAAATATATTCTCTTTGGCACAATTAGCCACTGAAGATGCTGTCTGCTAAGCTGTATAGCGGGTGGTGCGTACTGGCTGAAGGATGAAGGTTGACAGGGTGAGGGCAGGGAAATATTGAAAGTTAAGTGCGTAGATAGAGTCACAGAGACTGTGAAAGCGAGATGAGGAAAAGGTTAGTGATGGAGTAGGGCTTGAACAGTGAGGGGTAGAATGGGACTGTGGAGCTGCAGGATGGTTTAGGAGAGATGAAAGGCCTCAGAGCAGAGGGAGGGAAGGAAAAGGAAAGAGGAAATAGTCAAGAAGCTGGGAGACAGAATGACAAGACTGAAAAAGAACAGGAAAAGTGAGGGGGAGGGGAATAGAAAAGGAAGTGAGAGATTAAGGAAAAGTTGAAAAATAAAATCCTGAAGTGCAACTGGCACTGTCAGCCCAAACCCCTATAAAGGTTTGTCTTTTGGTTTTTATACATTTCTCTTGATTTACATCAGGTTTCATGAGCTGTTACTGCAGGGGCAGGTTACTGACCTGGGAAGGAAACAGATAAGGGAACAGGTGTCATAGAATACGAATGAATACAGCAGAAGGAAATGAAATGTTAAAGGGAAAGGGGAAAGGGGAAAGGGGGAAGGGAAGGGAAGGGAAGGAAAGGAAAGGAAAGGAAAGGAAAGGGAAGGGAAGGGAAAGGAAAGGGAAAGGAAATGAAGGGGAAGGGGAAGGGGAAAGGAAAGAAAAGAAAAGAAAAGAGAAAAGGAAAGAACAAAAAGAAGGAAAGGAAAGGAAAAGAAAAGAAAAGAAAAGAAAAGAAAAGAAAAGAAAAGAAAAGAAAAGAAAAGAAAAGAAAAGAAAAGAAAAGAAAAGAAAAGAAAAGAAAAGAAAAGAAAAGAAAAGAAAAGAAAAGAAAAGAAAAGAAAAGAAAAGAGGGATAAAATCAAGATAAACATCCTGAAGACTACTTTACACTGACTCCAATGGGACAGTGGAAATGCAGAATCCTGCTAGGCTAGAAGTTTACTGATCCATTTCAGGACACTTGTATGGCTAGGCTACTTGCAGTAATTAATTCCTGCTTACTCCACTGTTGGTAGTAAACCATCTTAAGCCTGAGTTCCATTAACATTAGTTGGCAGGGCTTGGCTGGTAGCAATGAAGTATGATTAGAAGTCCTTAATTAGACTCCCTAAAATATTGCGCCTGGATATTCATTGATTATACTATAGTTTGAAATATTCCATTTTACATAGTTGCTTTATCCAGGAAGTAAAATGTATTGACTATTGGAGAAATGTTATTTGCATAAAGTATATCAAATATGTAAATCCCGTGAACCTTTTGAATGGCGAAAAAGAAAATCACCAATATCCGGTTTTGTTATCTGGAAAATGATATGTTAATGTCAATACAAAAAAGGTGGGAAAAGAGAGAAAAGCATTGTTCTTCCTTGGAGAAATGGTTAGTTTACAATTCATTTTCCCTATTGTTTTTTGTTACGCCCTATCTGTGATTTAGATTTGTTTACAGTTATTATACGGAATACTAGATTGGCAATAGAATATTTTTTTCCTCTCCCTTTTTCTTATTCTCCTTTACAACTTGACAAACGCCATTTCTAGATGTATGTTTATCCTATCTAAGACACAGAGTGTACTTTTCAATAACATGAATAAAAACAAAAAGCAGCAGTGTGTACGTTACAGAAATGAGAGACTTCATTCACAAGTTGTCCCACAGACTGTGTTTTCAAGCAAGTTATTCTTTCAAATATGTATTGCTTAGTATATTCATTATGCTCATAAAGGTAAGTGCCATTTATCTAGTGCATTAATTTAATTGAAGTAACTGTGATTAGTTCAAAGACCTGACATAGTGTAGGACTGTACCGATCAAGGTATTTGCTTAAATACATGACTCAGGGCTATTGAAGACAGTAGGGCTAAACACTAAAACAGGTACTTAAGATTAAAGACTGAAATATCTTTTAGGGCTAAACACATTCTTTAGTAAATGTACTAAGACCCTAATATTATTGCTTATATCCCTCTACCTTTTGAGACTTGTAATGCGTGTGGTTTTTGCCAATGTAAATCTGACAAGCTCTGTCAGATCTTGTCCTGATTCTCTACCAATAAAATCCAGTAAATTCCACTGATCACAGTCAGAGTTATAATCACATATAGAAACAGTCACATGCTGCGGTAGATGAACAGGTAGTATGAATAATGTAAAGCTTCAGGAGAGAAAACAACTGGTGAGTAACAGTAAAAATGTCCGTTCAGTTTGCAGGTTTGTTTCCTGTTACTTTGGTACTTAGCCTTCTTCACACCATGTGCAGAGTTACGTGACAGCACTATAAACCATACCTATAAAGGCTTCACTGGCTTTATTTATTTATGGACTTACTTTACATTTGCATCACCGTTTGTGATGAAAATCTAAATCTCTGGTGACGAGCGTACAAAGACACACAGATAGCACCTTTAATTGGCAGAATCAGAAAGGGAAGACTTGGCTGAGAGAGGATGAATGCTTCTGGTGTCGCTGAAAATCTCTCCGTACCTGTGCTCATAAGCAGTCTGTGTGAAGTCTGTGTACCCTCAATGAGTACTTTGAAAGACCGCTGTGTCACTTCAATCACAGCTCCGCCAGAAGTGATGTGCCAGAAAACCTCAGTGTCAAATTCTGCCTATTTGAACTACCCAGAGCATCAGCATGGGTAACTAAAATAAGCTATCAAAGTGAGAAGCACAATTTTGCATTACAACAATTTGTTTTCTAGAGGAGGCAGAATACCAAAACAAACCAGCTTGATTTATGTGTCAGTTTTTAAGTTCAGCATGCATCTAATACTTAGTCCTGAAAAGTGCTGAGAACCCACAACTCCCATTGAATTGGTATTTGCTTCTAGCCTAAAGAAAATTAGAGAAGGCTATTTCTGAGAGCTGAGGGAGCTGGCACTCAGAGTAAGTGATAGGGATTGGCTTGGCAAGTAAATATCATCATCTTCCAAAATTGTTTCTGATCCAATTCTCGTAATGACAGCTAAGCTTCCAAATCAAGTCAGAGTCAGCAATACGAACAAGTTGGAGCCCTTCCGTTTCACACTCTAAGTGCTTTTCTGCCCTCCTCTATAGTCCTCCGACGGTCCTTTTTTCTGCTTCCCTCTTCCGTGAGGCCTTTCTCAGCCCTCCTCTGCCTCCCCAGAACAGGCTGCCAGACTCCTGGCAGGTTGCAAGCTCTCTCTGCTCCGCTCCCCCAGTTGCAGGGGAAGGAGCGATTCTTTCCAGCCCCCCCAGGCAGACCAGCATGGGCCCCCAGTGCTCTTTGAGGACGTGGACATAGCGCACTTGAGCATCTCATGTGCTTTGGAGCTAGGTTTTAATCTCAAAGCAGCTGGGGAAGCAGCCTGTGAACATGTGCAGCCCTTAGCACTATTGTATACTTCCAGTGGCAGCAGAAGGTACTCGGGGATTAATTCTGTACCAAACCTGCTGCTCCTGGCTTCAGCCTGAGGAACTGCACTTTCCTGGCCCCTGCTGCGGGGTCTTCCCTGCCAGTCCCTCCTCCCCAGATGCTTACTCTTCTTTTGGTGCCTGCCTCTCTCTCGCCTTTAGACTTGCACTTAATAAGAAAGGCAAAGAGGAATTATCACCCACAGAGTCGCAAAGAAAAGAAAAAACCCACCAGATGCTGGCACGTTTTCTCTGTTTTAAGGAGTTCAATGTTTTTGGAGGCTTGGTTTTGAGTACTTGAAGTTGACAGCTGCCAAACTGAAGCACTGAGCAGTTCTATCAAGTCTTAAGAAATTCATGGAGTATTTTAGCAAACAGCCAGACTCCTAGTTTGACTGCTAAGTATCTATCAAATATTGTCTCTCAGAAAGCCCACAATAATAATATCTAGGGCAAAATCTCTGTCCTGGATGCAGCCATGTTTGGTGATGACAGAGGTGGGATGGGGGTGGTGGTGAACCTGACGTGAAACAGACACTGTCTCTAATGAGATTGATAGGGGGGCTGTGGCCTTTTAAGTCCTATCTTCCAAAAAAACTTCTGTATGGAAATGACATTTCTTTGTTTTGATGGAAGATTTTATTGGAAACTCTTACCCATTTAAAAATACAGAGAAGCTTAGTAGAACATGCCTTAAATCATGCTTTCTGTAAAGATTGCTTTCCTTGTTTCTCACGTGAAGAACAGAGTATCATGTGCCTCAGTAAGGCCACCATATGTAAGGGGTTTTTCTCCCCTCATCTAACAGAGCTTTAACTCAAATATTCAGTTACACGGTTTTCAAATTCTGTCTAAAATAGTCTGCTTGCAAGCTGTATTTCCTAATCAGGGAAAAAAATCCTTTCCTTAATTATCTCCCTGTGTAACTCAGAGTAGGATGTGGCCTAGTGCCTTGCTAAGAAAAACAAAAGCAATAAAAGTTTTAAATGGATAGATGATAGATTCCACTTCTACATTTTTTATTAAATATGTTCCTCTGGACTGAAGGGCAGAAGGAGTACATGGTATTCATGAAGTCACCTTAGCTTAGCAAGCAATAGTAGTACAAATACTTTTAGCTGTAATTATGAATTTTGCTGGCACATCACTAAATTAGCCAAGTGACAAAATTAGCTGGTTGTTTGGCTAAAGACCAAAAAGGATTAATCTGAACCACTGATGTTACTATCCCTGGGCAGTGCAAGGCTTTTAATAAACCATAGAATCAGAAAGAGTAAAACAGGAAAATGTAGTTTGCCACAAGCGGCGTTTGGTAGGCGTATATCACTTACAAACCATTTAACAGATGGGTAAAAGAAGTGCAAGCCACGAGTATGAGTAAACAGACCTAATCTTGCTTCCACTGAAATAAACCTAAACAAATTTTATGGACCCCAAAAGGAAAAGGCTTGTAAGAAGTAAATATAAGAATGTAAGTCTTTATAGGTCAGAGACTTTGGGGAAAAGAAGGAGAGATCAGTTCTCTCATAAGACAGTGTTAACTTTTCATCTAAATAGAAATGCTCAGTTGTGTACAGCCTTCTGAACATGTTCAAAACAAAGGAGATCATCCTGCGCATCATATATATAAATATTATTTGAAGCTAGACTTATAAAGACTGGTATGAATATCAAAACTTCAATCAGCATAGATACAGATCTAAGTCCTACCTTAGATGATGGTTGATGCCTTCCACTGGTACAGCAAGTTTGTCATGCAAATGGCCCTTAGAGCTTTAATTATCAAAACTAAAAGACTATATAAGCCTACACAGTTTCCTTGAGGAGGCTTTGAAAGCTTATACATCAAACAGACACACCATTGGCAGCTTTCAACCCAACAGTATCAGTAAACTACTGAACTGAGAAAATCGAATAATACAAAACTTCAGTTAAATTAAAGTTACTTGCATTTAGGAATTGAGAGAGAAATAGAATTAATGGAAAAATGCTTTGTGTATAGTATCAGTAGGAGAGAGGATGAAATCACAGAAGATAAAACAGCAGGATCTTTCTGTGACAGGAGATGGAAATACACGATAATTAAAGTTAAATGTTAATTTTATTTTCATCCAGATATAAAACTAGGAAATCCATTTATCTTGCACTGTTGCTTCTTTTCCTCATGCTAAATACTACCATCATGACCAGTCCTTTAGAAAGGTGGCAGCAGAAATAGTGACTTCCATGGGATGCCATGGGTACAACATTACCATGGCAGCACCTGGATTAAAGTCAAACTTGGAACTGCTGGATGCATGGCCAGCTGCCATGTATGTGTGCATTCAGAAATGAAGGAAGGACAGCAGAAATCATAATAAATAAATGTGAAATAGTTCAACAAAATTATTTTTTTCTGGAGAAAAGAATAGAAGGCGCATTTAAATCTGCAAAGAGAAAAAGATAGTTATCTTTTCGCCTCGCTCACCTTGAGGGCTTCTAGGGCCAGGCACCTCTTGGTGCAATTTTGAGTTGTCTCAGAGCTGCTTCCTGTAATCAAGTCCCCCTCTCACAACTTCAAGAGTGCTCCCAGTGCCAGCGGTGGCCAGGAATAGGTGCCGAAAGCTGCCGATGTGGCTTTCTGGCTGAGAGATCTCAGCTGGTTCTTCAATCCAGCTTTGTAAATTGGCAGAAGAATAAGGTTGCCACCTGGCTAGTAAAAAAAGAAAAAAAAAAATTAATCCTTGCTTACTTCTTTCCGTGATGACTTGCACGTGTGCCGATGCACTCTGCCCAAGGTTTTTGAGGAGCACTGCTGTGCAGGAGCAGGCTGAGCCACACATTTTTTTGGCCTGGCTGCTGCGGTGTATCCCCGTGTCCCCAGCCTTTGCGGGACAGCTCTGCTCCCCCTGCACCCCACGACTTCTTCTCCCTCCGACTGCACCCGCCGCCGCCACGACGGCACCAAGGCGGATCAGTTAGAAACGGCAGGCAGGGGCTGCGTAGCAGAATGTGGACGGACTCCAGTGTTTTAGCTCAAAGCGGTTTTGACAGTAGGCTGTGCAGTGCACCATCTCACAGTGCACCATCTCACAGGCAGGGGAAGGCCCATGGGAAGGCAGAAGAGGTGAAGTGGCTAACCCACTCTCTGCAGACGAGACACAGCGCACTGTGATGAGGAGCTAACGCCACAAACCACTCTCTCTGCGTCTCTTCCCGGAGGGCATTTTAGATATGAACCAGCAGACAGTTGCTTGCAGGTTGTATACGTTGTTCTGCTTGTCTGTGTCATCTTCCTCGTGCCAGGCAACTGGAGATGAGTATGTCACAGCATCTCAAAGTGTTAACCACCACTAGACTGGGCATATACCCAGCACCCATAGGAAGGGCTTTGTTACTCACTCCAGTCACTTTGTTAGCTTGTCCAAACTATAAGCAAACACAAAATACTAACTTACAGAACTACAAAAAACAAACCTCTTTATAAGTGCTTGATAACTTCTATTACACATAGTACTTGCGTCACAAGACTGTTTTAAAAGTTGTAAAAAATTGACATTTTTTCCCATCAAAGACTGAGAATGTATGTTACATACAATTTTTTAAAAAAAATATTGCCCTAAGAGCCAGGTTGGAGACTTGTGCTGAGCATACTTAAAGCACTATTGACTGCTTTTAGAAAATCCACACAGTGTAAGAGCAGGCAAGATGTCCTTAACCCTATGTAAAACTAGAGAAAACATGAGTTTGCCTAATAAGCGAAGGAGATTTTGTTTACCATTTTTAGATTTTTTTTTGGTATTAATTTAAAAAGTTCATTCAAATGTCTGAGAGGATTTCAAGTTCTGGAAATACAATTAACTGCCGAGTAGAGGATTAAGGAAAAAGGATTTTGAACAGCAAAATACAAGGGGGACACAAAACCTGAAATACCAGAGAAGCACCAGATGAAAAAAACTTCCAGAGGAACTATTGATATCCTTCCCACTTACCTTCAAAAGCTTATGAACAATGATTAAAATGAGAGGAATAAGCCTAACATAGAGCTGTATTTCTAAAAACCTTGAAACCTTTCCAGATGCTCTACATAATATTTAAAGCATTTCTAAAGAGCTAGAAATGTTTTTAGATAATAACCTGTTTTGGTTAGCGACAACTCTGTCTGTTTTATACAAATCTTAGTGCAAGATAGAGCTGCAAGGGACGCCACGGGGTCAGCTAATCCATTACCTGAAGAGACACACTACTGGAAGATGGTTGTCTAACTTCCTTTCAAAAATCTTCAGTTTCAGAGATTCCAAAATGTCGCTGGCGTAATGTGCCCTGGAATCCAGCATCTTACTACCTCTTATTAGGGAGATGTATCTGTAATGTCTAGCTCAGCTATCCCTCTGCAATTCAAACTCATTGTATTTGTTGCTTTCAGACAGCACATTCTCTTCTGCATAATAGATAAGCACAACATTACATTACCACCCTCCCTAAAACCTTCTTTTAAATAGCTGTAGGCTGTTATGATGTAGACCAAGCTAATACAATTCTTTTTGTTGTTGTTGTTTCTTCTGTTTTTTCAAAGTTTCAATAATTTTTTTGTTTGGTTCTAGATTCTTTTAGAAGTCCACTCTATATTATCCAAAAGGAAGATGAAAATGTCAAAACATTTTTCCACCTTCAAAATGTGTAATACTAGGATTCTTAATCTAAGGTTATATTTTGCATTGATAATTGAAAAGATAAACATAATTTTAAAGCATTTAAAAGGTTAATGTGCAATCAAAATAAGAGATTTGATCCAGATAGGGCAATTTTTTTTTGCCCCGGGGATGGGTGAGTAATACTTTAGGACAACAGAATTTACAATCTTTTAAAATTTCTGGCAGCCTACTGCAAGATTAATTATTTGAACAACTTCAGTTTAAATATTTCATAGGAAAAAAAGCAAGGTTAAGAAAGAACAAACTGTATTTCAAACAGTACAGTTAGATAACCTTGTATGAAACTCCTCAAGACACAGATGGCAAATATAGATCCTAGAAGACAATAGTAATTACTAGTTCCTTGACTTCTCCCTAGGGTTGAAAAAAAAGAAATCAATAGTAACCACCATTATCCTAACTCTTTGGCATGTGAGCTTTACCTTCCAAAAGGCACTATTAAACAAATTCAGATAAATAGCATAGTACAATCAGTGAAATTCACACAGGGTTGGCTTTTGCGACGTGCTCTTTAAAGACAGACGATCTGTCTGGAAAGAGATCTTTTTATTTAAGCAGATGACAAGAAATACTTGGCCTGATCTTAGCCATAAAACAAAACCACTTCATGCTGTCCTGAGTTAATCAAAGTTTAGCGAGAAGCAGGACTGCCACATGGAAATCTGCAGGCTGCCATTCCAACGTTAGAAAAACGATTCTCCTGTTTGGGATGAGTCATTTGAGTTGCGCTGCAGAAGTTATGTGTTTTCTTATCTTTCAGGAGAACATTCCCCTCATGTTTTCCATCTTGATTCATGAGTCACTCATGATTCACTCTTGATGATCCCAAAAGAACAACGACCTTCTTCTTGAAAGCACGCAGCCAGTACTGGAAGCGTTCGCAGGCCGCATGACAGGAATACCAACTAGGTTAGAAATCTAAACAGGAAATTCAGTAAGGCTGGATTTCGTAACACAGAAGTCAAGGGACAGCCTTCTCACTGACTTGCATAATTGAGCCCTAAGTGAACTCAACAACAGAAAGAGAGAGAATGAAAAAAAAGGGAAACACTACAACATTTCAGTGCATGGTTTTCTAAGTAAGACTCTCCTGTCCTTAAGAAAGTGTTCCTTGTAGTAAATCTGTTTTCAAAACATGATTTTGGCTAAATAAGTTTATCATTAAAATCTTGGCCTGTGGAATAACGCAGTGACTTTTTTAACCAAAATTTTGCTTACTAATAATGAACCACATTCATTGGAAATAGGTACTTGTTGGAAGAAAGAAAATGTCTTTTTAGCAAAGTGTACATCCTCAGAGGTAGGCTGGTTTGTATAGAGACTATAAGAAGAATAACAGTAAATGTAATTGAATTTCTAAGTCTGAAAATTAGATGGTGAATTCTCAGTATAAATTAATATGAAAACGTAACTCAGTTTTTCAGTTACCCAGGATTTTCCTCTGTATTTGTTAAAATGGAGGCTTGTCTGGAGTGAACTGTGATAATTAGCACATTCCTTTTGTATCGTTATAATAATTCATATTTCAAATCAGTTAAGAAAAGAGCATCTGACTGCAAACAAAAATTAGCAGAATTTGTAACATATCTTTATATCCCCAACAGAGCCTGGGACACGGCACACACATTTTCAACATGCCTCAGTCTGTGCCTCCTGAAAAAAACCAGAACCAAAACCAAAAAAACGCCTTTGTAAACTTCCTAATGAAATGTTTTGATTAAACCAACTATTAAATAGGCATAAGAATGTTGCAAAAAGGCACCATTCCATAACAAACCAAAACTGCCCATTTCTTACCATTTTCTGGTAAGATGAGCCACGGAAGCAAACCGACTCTCTTGAAATTGTCCCTCATTTGGGGGGTGAACAGGAGAGGCCCAGTTTCAGGCTTCTGCCCTGGCTGGTGACCGGCAGAGGATCGAAGCGGTCCCGGTGCGGGGTTGATGCTCGGTCCATGGGCAGCCCCAGCGTGCCCTGGGGCCCCGCAGGAACGGCTGCAGCCGCAGCCCTTGCACATCAGTCCTGCGCCCGCTGTGCCCGTGGCAGAGATGGAGTCTGGAGGCCAGTGCTGATGGAGTTTAGGAAAAAGAGGGCTTTCATGTGAAGGAGCAC
The DNA here is from genome assembly GCF_034638445.1 of Ciconia boyciana. Classification (NCBI taxonomy): domain Eukaryota; kingdom Metazoa; phylum Chordata; class Aves; order Ciconiiformes; family Ciconiidae; genus Ciconia; species Ciconia boyciana. The sequence continues at coordinate 74,004,807 of NC_132938.1, read as the reverse complement.
CTTCTGCTGAAAATGACAATTCGCTCCTTACTTGACTAAACTTTTAACCTCGAATACAGTATTTAGCACACTGGGGAGCCATGCAAAGATTTGGGAGGGTTTTAGCTGTGTGGTTCAGGTACTTAAGTAGGCAGCGAGAACCTGCGTTGTTTTCATTTGCGTTCAAAAATAACGTGGTATGTTTTTCCAGTCTGCTGTAGATAAATTCTGTGGTCCCATTCATGTTAATAAAAGTCATGCAATGTCAGCACAGACCAACACAGAAATTATCCCATAGTGATGTTTAAATTAGTAGAGAAAAATGTGCTCACTCCATGTAATACCAGCTCCTTTCTGCCCCTTTCTTTTTAATTTCTATTAATACAAATTATTTGAGCATTAGTATATTGGTTGTAATTAGCTTTCATCTTTCCCCTTTTGATTTAAATATTGCCAAACTCCATTAAAACGGCTGTATGAAAGCCAGAAAATGGTTTACTAGTGAATTCCAAGTGCGTGTCTTTGTTGCAGTGTAAATTGAAAGGTCACAACAAGTCATCTAATTGCTTGGTATGTATTCTATTAATTGCACTTTTAATGTGTCAAGCACACTAAAATTATCAGCTAAACTGTGCTGTGTTCTGGTAAAACATCAAATGTGTCTGAATCATGGTCACAAAACATGACAACATAAGAAAATGGTTCTAACATCTGTTAAAAAACTTTTGATACGGGTCCAGCTCCCTCTTATTTTAATTGGCAGCGACACGCTCGCCTCCACTGCTCCCACCATTGGCCCCTTTGCTTCTTAGAGCAGGGAAGCTTGGAAAATCCAAGAGCAGCAAGCTGTCTTCCCCTTTTATTCATGGGATGCGCTGTGTCCAGGCAAGAATGTAGGAATTCTGTGTTACTTTTAAGTATTTGTCTCTCTTAATTCCTTCAGAAGGTGTGTTTATACTGTATCATTTCTCTAAAGAAACATTGTCAAGATGAAAAATGAAAGGCCTAGGAGGTAGAAAAAAATTAAGACTGTGAGACTCTGATTTAGCTTTATCTAGTATCTGCAAAAATTGATGAAAAACAGCTGCAGAATTGGTATTTGCCTAATCCTGCAAAGTGTTGGCTCCTCTGAGTGGCAAAATGCACCCTAAATTGCTAGGTTGTAAGATAATATGTTTTTCCCCTTTTAATTAATCAGAAAACTTACCGTCTTGAGCCAAAGTCTCATTCAGTCTCCACTCTTTCCTGATATATATGTGGAGCTTATACTCATGCGTTAGTACTTCCAACAATGTTTAACAGGAATTAAGTATGTCGTCTTCCAACCAGGTATCATAAAACAAAGACCGGGGAAAGAAAACTTGTTTTAAAGCAACTCGCTCAGCATCAGATTGAAACATTGATCACTTTTTAGGACTTACTTAGTATTCTATCATCTTTAGTCCTTAAAAGTTGAATGATTTCCTCCTGGTTTCAATATATGAAATTATGACATTTAATCTTTGAAGATGAAGAAGAAAAAATATAGCATCTTACATGAGGATGTTATGAAATGGCAGCTTTCAAATTGCTTAGCCTTTGTAGGAATTATTATGGCTGAAAAAGCTGAGCAACCATTTTGGCTCTAGTAATTCTTATCTACGGTCAGGAAAGCAAGATGGCAGGATAAACAGAAACAAAAGCATTAATTACAATAATATGCTTTTGCAAAAGAATTCCAGTTTTTCTCTAGAAATCTTGGCACAGTTTCAAAATGTCAAAATTGCTTGTATTTGCTACAAGAAATTATGTGTTGACTAAATTGAACTACTTTTTCCCTAAAAATTAATTTTTGTGCAGAAATTTTTGAAACAGCTATTCAGCTCAGCAGCCAAAAAAAGACAGTAGATCAATTGCTCTGTTATTAATGATGATGTAGGAGATACCTGTTAAACACCAAACCTAATTCCCTGTTTTCGTTCATCTTACTTATTTGTTGCATACAACTGAATGTGAAAAAACTGTAAAATATTAGAAATACAGTGGCAGCCTTGACTTACATAAGGGACAGATATTGTAAAGGGACTTCCATATAATATGACTAAAATACAACCCAAGTGGAATTTTGACACTAAATTAACAGGAAAAAAAAAAAAAAGATACAGAAGATCCTTTCCACTGGAATTTTCATTCAATTCCAGGTTCACTTTTACTGGAAAACTTGTGCAGGTACCGAAAAGGTCACAGACATGCAGCAGTTAAGTAACTGCATTCTGCTGTCCAAAATACCCCAAGAAGTGCATTTCCAAACCCCCTGTGAAGATATGCTTGAAACAGAATTTCATCATCTCCTGCATAAATATTTGTGCTGGGAAGACTTTTACGTAAATAAAGCTTGGAACAGAATCAGGCAATAAAAAAGAGGTATGTTACTTTTATAGCTAAGGAGTGTTTCCAGAAAGCTGAAGACCAAAAAAAAAAAAAAAGTTTTTCAGAGTATAGATGGATGGACTGATTATTTAACTGTGGGAGGATGTTACTTCCTAAATTAACAAATTTTATATATTCCTGTGGTAGGTCAAATTTTGGTTCTACAGTATGTATTTAGAGTTAGTGTCCAAAACTTAGGCTGATGTAAATCAACATAGATCATTGAGCACAGTGTTGTCTGCACTGATTTTATAAACTATCAGTCTGCATTGTGAAGTTATTTCTTTTTTCTCTTTTTGAGAAGAGACTGCACCATGAGATGGGTCCCAAAAGGCTTGACACTATCACTTTTGAAACTATTTACATTCCTGACACTGCATAATAAAATTTTTATTCTGTTCATTTGTGACTTTTTTATTGCTCACTTTTGAAACATCGGGTTTTATTATCTTTCAGTCCTGTTATCAATACTGAGCAATAATAAGACTGTAATGACCTATTTTAATAAGCCTATTACAGATTTCTATGTTGATTTGACATACCTAAGTGTAGTAAAATGGTTTATGAGGAATAAACAGCTGAGTAATACCACATTCATATCCTTGGAGATGAAGTGATTGTAGATGAGAAATAAATAATTGAAGAAGACACAGGCTGGTGATTTTAGTTTCTGAACTCCTAAGTAATAATGGTGAGTCCATTAGACGCTACAGGGCTCTACGCTTGAGATTTAGGAACTTTATGGTTGGATGCCACATACAAACTTCCTGTGTACACATGCTTTCACATGAACGTACACATGCATTAATACAGATATAGATATGCTATTGGAGAGATTTATTCTCGAAAGTGTCTGAGTCCTAAAGGCCCTCAAGCCCTAAAGGGCTTCAAAGCAGGCTCGGGCATCTGCTTTCTGGCTCTGGCATGTATATGACCTTTCAGGAGCTTATGGGCTTGACTGGTCTGAGAGCGTACCTGCATATTCCGAAGCGTGCATACCTACAACATCGCCTTCTTAGCATTTTCAGGTACGGTTATATAGGAAAGGCAGAGATCTGTTTCTATATCTGTTTGCACCCCTTCTATATATTCATGTTGTGTGTATACAGAGCTTTGCTGCCAAGGCCTGGAGAGGTTGATGCTTCATGCTGTCTGGTGCCTCAGCCAGGTGCGCTAGGTATACTTTGAAGCCTAGCACAAAGGTTGACTCTACTGTGACAACTGTGTGCATTCATCTGCTTAGTAATACAAGTCCAGACTTCTTTAGGGGCAAACGTGCCTCCGATGCGACTGATCAAACAGCACCGAGCCAGCGTTTAAGGGGGTGTCTTTACCTTTGGGTTCCATTAGTCTGTATTAACAGCTGGCAGCATGAATGGTTATTGGCTGTTTTCTCTCTTGCTCGCTCACATCCTCACTACTCGGCTATTTGGACATCGATATTCTTCTGAGGAATATATTTATTTTCCAAACCAAACTACGCATGACTAAAATAACGCCTTATTCCCCATTTGAACACTCTACTCGGCATTTGCGCTTGGGTGTTTACAGAAAAGATTGCACAATCAGAAAGGAGAAGTGCCGCGATGTGACCAACCATTTAACACAGCTAATGAAGACTGTATTGAGAAGCTTGACTTGTTTTCGGAAAAGTATGAGATAAATATCTCTTAACCCCCCTTAAATTCTCAGAAATCAGTATTTTTTTCACAGATTCAAAGACATCAAACTATCTCCCTCCATGTACAGTCATGCAATGTCAAGTGAATGTTTTCTGTCTCTCCCAATTGTGTCAAAATTAATGGGTAAATTTAGAATTTGATTTTTATTTTGCACAATAATTTACGAGGAAATGAATGATATGAATTATATTGGCAAAAGTATGCTGTCACGCAGGACTTAACTGTATACAGCATTCTGAACAGAGGGAAGCTCCCTTAGCCCTGCACTCCAGCCGACCAAAAATTGTAAAATCATATTAATAAACCACACGTAGTATAATATAGTCACAGTAGTATGATAATATAGTCACGCACCTTTCACTTTTGTAAGAGCAAGTCACATTAGCCATGAAATATATTTAATATTGCTGTTTTCACTACTCCTGTGAGGAGATCATATTTACATATTTGCACTCTTGTCTTTAAATGCTTAAATTCTTTAATAAAAAACCTCATTTTCATTCGCTTACATAGAAGAAAGTGACCATGTTTGGATCATGGAAAAAAATCCTAATTAGGACAAAGATATTTTAAAAAATGAACACCAAGACCCTTGAAACTACAAATAATAAAGCCCCGTAATCTACCAGGGAATAGACCTTTCAGCTCTTTTACAATGTATTTACTCAATTTCAGTAAACAAGAGGCTTGGGATGTGGAGAAGTCGCTTCCCAAAACATAAGGGTAGCTGTTGTATCTTACCCAGGCAAATGGAAACCAGTCAAAGTGATTTTTTTAGCAATTTGATGTACAGTAGCCAGTGCATTATAAACCCATGATGCTAGCTTAATAAGCTAATTTAAGAGTAGCTTAATTTAAGAGTATAGTCAGCCACTAAATTGTTTTGGGGTAAAATGATGACTGCAAGAGATTTTGGAATGTGAGCAGACACTCACTTCTGTTGCTCATTTCTTCCTCAGCTGGGAAGATTTGTGCAGGCTCTGAAAACCCTCCTGCTGCAGAAACAACCTGAAATTTAGCTCAGACCAAAGGGAAAATAAAATATTAGAAATTCCTTTACTAAAAATGCTCATCTATTTTCAGTATGTATTTTTCCATTTTCTTTTTTACCTATCTGTATGTATTTCAGACATCTTTTTGCATCCCATACTATTCTTCAGGAACACTGAAACAAAAATTATCATGAACCTTTCAAAGACAGAAAAATAGTTTGTAATAATCATACACCGTGCATCTCCTTTTTATAAGGTACCATCAGAAATGTTTATGCATTATGCACTTATTCTAAGAAATTACAGTATGGTATGTATTCCAGAGATAACATGTCGGGGAATCTCCCCAGTATGTTTTAGTTTATTTTGTATGTTGGCATATATTCTGAATAATAGACAGAACTTGGGGATTATTTTTTTAATATTAATGTTATCCTATATATGGAAATACACAAGAAGATGTCTTAAGTGGAATAAACCAAACACTTTGACTACTGTATTGACATTTATGCTTGAGAAAGTTCAGGCCTGGAAGCTCTTGCACAGCAAGTTAAAAGGCCAATACCAGCCTCTGACCCAAAAGGGAACATTTCAGTTCGGGCTCAATCAATTGAAAATGCAGGGCAAAATATGCCTTTAGATGACATAGTTTGATTTACAAGATACACAAATATTTTCCATCAAGCTGAGCTAATTCAGGTTTGTATTTTGACTGTGTATGTAGAATAACTATAATTTATTTATGATCTATTAAGCAGATTGTTTCTAATGTGTAAGAAATCCTAATTAGGACCACTGTTTTTAAAAATGAAGCTCACCATTTCTTTTATATCCTGTCATCAAAGGCACAAAAGAGAAGGCTTTCGTTCTTGTTTTTGTTTGGTTTGGTTTGTTTTTCTCCATGCTGTCTATTGAATGTCAAGAGGCCGTACACATACTATTGTACAGTCATGTCTTTGAAGTCTCCAAAGAATTCCAGAATTCTCATAAAGGGTTTATTTCTTGAAATACATATTTCCCTCATGAAATCATGATTCCTGAGGAACCTGTGATGCCAAACCATCTGTAAGGGCTGTTGTCTTACAAGCAAATTTACTGGGGGGATCTGAGCATAGGGGAAACAGCATTAAATAATGTGTGGGAGTTTATTGTATGCCCCAGGGCCTCAGGAGGAGACAATGCCATGAAGAGAAACTCTTCCAGACTCACTCCCATTCACCCTTCTGGCCTACCAAGTCCTAGCTGCCACCCCTAAACGGGGCTTCAGGTGGAAGAACAGAAGGCCATAGACATCTGGGGACACAATGACATACAGATCAGGATCAGTATTAGTAGGTACTGCTGAAAAGTACATAATAAGACAAGTAGGTAAAAGACAAGGAAAATAATATTCAGAAGCACCAGCATACATAATTATGTTAATATAATGAAGACAGTGGTCCAGATACTGTACAGAGTGGCCCAAAGCCAGCACAGCTCACTGATGCAGGGTTACTTGGACTTGTTTAATCAACATAATTATTCCCACGACGCCCACCCTTGGGCAGGAAGGGGTAGCAGGAGTACAGTAAATATGCTATGAATTACATAAGCCTTTCCCATTTTTCTAGCGAGATCATCAATTACAAAATCATCTTTGATTTCATCCTGAGACCAGAACAGACAGCCAGGACTGAGTGATACCAAGGCAGGCTTTGCAGCTTTCCCTGGCCCATTTTGTACATCGTACACACGTGCCTCAGCCACCGCTGGTGGTCTGGGCAGCAGAGCCCTGTCCTGGGATGCGTACACCGTCCAACGCTTCCACTCAACTTCCCTGTGGTTTGCTCTTAAAGCATCAGTTGGTATGAAAACGTATTATGCGATTGAGGCCAATCAGTTTGTATATTGTCTGACAGAAGGCGGCATGTGGTACCTGGATTATGCTTGCTGGATGCCTATTTTCTTCTTTTACCTCATTTGAACATTTATATCTTAGAGTCCTAATGGAAATACATATACAAAACGTGTTTACTTGTAACTCATGACCCCGTTTTTACTGCTTCCTGATCAGAAATTTGCCTTTCTCAGGGACAGGGGCATTAATGAAGGTAAATATACAGTCATATTCTCCTTGTATGGCTGAATAATTTATCCCTTTACATTAGAGAGAATCAGCAGGTTTTTGAATGCTATAGATACCAGGGCAGCGCCCAAGCAACCATTGTGGAAGCCTCTGTTCTTTCCGATAAATTAGTAGAAGTAATGGGGTGGATCCATCTTATTATAGGAAAATGTATTAAGGCAGATTAATGCAGTTAGGCTGAATAACACCATAAAGTTGGGCGACGTGTTTCCCAGGTGCAGGCTAATGGACTGCAAGCCCCAGCGAGGAGTGTGGGGTGCTCCTTTCAGCTCTGAATGTGAAGGGAAATGAAGGCTGCTGCTGAGACTGAAAGGCTTCCTTACATGGGGACTGAAGTCTCTCTCCTGAGCCTGAAAGGCTAAAGTTTATTTTTCCAAGGGAAGCTTTCTTGGGTATCCTCTATTTCAAAAGGAAGAAAATAAAATTGGCTGTATTTACTGGTACAGCTTTTTGGGAAAAACAGGCCTGAAAAGCTACTTTTTACTTATTGAGAGTGCAAACAAAAGAATCCCGGGTCAAAGCTCACTCCTTTCGTAGTCTTTTATTTCTTCAGTATAGATTTGATTTCTGCATAGGTTTGATATTATCTAAACTATTTTGCTTGAATGCTGTCATGTCATTCTCTATATGGGTCCTGCCAAAAGAATATTGACTGTTGACTCTTTTCCTCTAAGGCTTTAAGGTGTGTTTTCAGAAGTGCCTCTAGGGCTTTTTGTTTCTTCTTATAATTCAAAAGAAATCTTGCATGTGCATCCTTTCTTTCTTCCTCTTTACATTCATCAAAAATGAACAAAGGACGATGTGGACAGTGAGTTACAGTCATACATAAACCATACGTCTATCTCAAGTTATTGCTGTGAAAACTCTGCTTTGTTGAAGACAGTATTTATGGAAAGCCTCTTTTGTATATCAATACTGTGGAAGTCACCAGGGGTACAACAAAGTAGTAGCAATTCTTTGTTGTTTTGGCTGTTCGGTTATTGCAGTTGCGCATGCATACCGTGGGCTGGTAGCAGAGATCTCCAGAAGGTCGGTCATGTAAGTGTATCCCTATCGGATCCCTCCGTAAGGCTTCAGAAGGTCTTTCTGCAATGGCAAACAACTTCCACTAACTTCCCGGGCTTCCAGAAATGCTAATCAGCAGTTCTAGTCTGCAGCACATTTATTACACCCTGACGTGCTGGAGACAGCCTATTACAAATAGAACTGCCTCATGAAAAATGCTGTTCCAGTGTTTTATAATAAAGTGCACCAATTAGATGCATTCATTAGGACAAACTGCTTGTCTTTTCTGATATTAGATCTTTTAAAAGGCACAATGCATTTCATAGCTCATTCCGCTCTGTATTATTATTAATTGAACAGAGCACATTACAAAGTTTTAATCCAATAACTGTAAATACATAATGAATAATATTTCCTTGGAGGCTGCCAGGGTTGCAGCAGCCTGCTCTACAGCTTTGCATACTCAGAGTAAGATATATTATTGCAAAGTCCCCTCTTCCCTTGCTGTAGGTTCCCCACAGATATTGCAGGGACATCGGCAGAGCAAGGAATATTGTGTGTGCAGTAAAAGACAAATGTGTCATTTGTTAAAAGGTAAAGTAGGAGCCAAGCCTAAAATGCAGCCTTTCAACTTTTTCTTGTTGAAAAGGGTCACATGCACCAGTTCTTCATGTTGTCTCGCAGATCCCTGGATGCCAAAAGGAAAACAATGTTTTAATTTTAGCAGCATGAGGATTCCTAACTGCAGCATATTATTTATAAAGGGTAAATGGCAAACACTAAATGAAGACAAAAGGAAACATTCTGTTCCTCTCTGGGGGAGCACAACATTATTATACAAGGTTGTGATTGGGCATAGTAAGATGAATTGAGCTGCTGTTCCTACTGACAAGAACATTACTTCTTAGATTCCTACTAATACATGAAGTAGCTGGCACTCCCTGGTTATATTTACGTAACGGATATGATCTACAGCAGAAGGACCCTGAACTCAATGATAAAGATATGGGTTTCTATATAAAAGAAGACTCTAGGGCACATTGAAGCGATTCCTGATTTTATTGTACATACTAATATTTTCATATGGAATAAGGATTTGCAGTAACTTATGCTTGGACAGTACTCAAGGTGCTTAGCAGAGCTAATTAGCTTGAAGAGAAGCAGTGCATTAATACAGTCCTATGACCACTAATGTAGCCCTATAACTTCCAATTCCAAGCTATTTTATGGTCAATCAGCATGAAAAATGGTCAGAGAGGGAGATAAGGTCTCTTTGTACATATCCTTGCAGCCGTATCTGTTAACTTCCTGAAAGTTACAGCAACATGAGTTATTTTCAGAAATTCAGATTTACACTCTTAATCAATGAGATTATATGTTTTTGCAGGATGTAGGCCTTTGGCACCTATGAATACATGGTCCCATAGTATTCTTTTCCCAGGACCTGATCCTGTGACAACTGAAAACACTAGGAGAGAATTTCAAGAGGAGTTTTGCACCTATTGTCCTTTTGGCTTGAAAATATCCCACAGCTGTGAAAATTCTAACACCTTCCGTCAAGCAGGATCAGATCATAGTGAAGTGAAGCACTAAAAATAAGAAAAAGGAAAAAATATCTAAGTATAGTAGCTCCTGAAAAGCTGCAAACCTTGGAGTATAGTAGCTCCTGAAAAGCTGAAAACCTTGGAACTGGTTTTCACAACAGATAGTAAATCTTAAATTTGCCATTCACTGGTTTTGGTGATATCACCAAATGCATGATGTTGCTGAGCATTGTTAGGACTCTGTGGATATCTAGGGTTATTAAAGGTTTCATTCTTTAATTCCCATTGCTTCATCATAATTCTATTAACTGCATGATGATGAGTCTGCAGAAAGGTAGTAGTATAACACACACCTTGAGGCAGGGACAGTGAAGCTACAGCACTATACTTTTTTAAGTAAAGTACTTCTTGAAAGTTCTGAAAGCACAAATTACAGTGACATGTGCTTTTACCTGGCAGAGTAAGATCAAATATTTATCCCATTTGATTGAAATGGTTCTAGCCTTTACCTAAGCCAATCGGGAAAATTCATAAATTTCATGACTTGGAAGGTTTTGTTGCTGAGGGCATATTCCATAAAATTCTTTCTGTTGGTATAAATAGGGCTGGTTAGTCCACATAGTAATTTTTGAAAAGAAGCGACTTCATGCCTGAAGATGAAATTTAGACACCTAAATCCTAAGTGTAATCCTAAAATCCAGCTCAACTACTGCCTAACTCTGGAGGCACCTGACCTCCATAGGTGCCTCCTTTTTAATCAGAAGATTCCCCGGGTATCAATAAATTGACTTTGAAGCATATCTAATTAAAACTTTGTCTGTAGAAGACTGAGCAGATTTACAGCATGTGGCTACAGGATGTTAACTCCTTAAAGATGTCTTATCCAGGACTGAGCTTCACCACAAATGCAGTAGTAGTAACTACTTTCATTTAAGGACATAAGGAAGAACGAGAACATTGACTCTGCTGTATGTGCTTCCACACATTTGTGCAGGCACACTCTTAAAAAAAGTAGTGACTAAAAAAATACCCTCAGGATGCGTGAGCATCAGCTTCAACTCAGTCCTGGGCTTAATCTAGAAAAACAGAGCAGACTTCTTCCTTCAGCTACATTTTATAAGAAAACTATACTCCATATCTTAAGGAGAGAAAACAAGTCCCTCCCTACCTTCAGCAGAGTTTTCTAGGAGCGTCTTCTCTCAATAACCCAGAATGGACATCTGAGTGTTAAGGAGAGAGTAAGAAATATGACCTTTTCCAGGACCATTTTCTGTTGGAAAGCTGACAGTAAAAATACCAGCCAGAATGGCAGCAGGCAGTTTAAAACAATCTCCAGACATTGCATTAATAACCTTGATGCATAGAGAGATTTCAGTATTATGTCGTATCAGCAGATATCAAAAAAATGAAGTGTCTGGACATTATGGACCTTAGGCCTGCTCTTCAGGTCAAACCCACAGGTTTTCTCCTAATGGGAAAAAGAAATGAGTGCTTATGCTTGGGTGCTTAATAATTCAAGCTGGAATGTAGGAAGCCGAACTTTCAGCATCTGCTCCAATTTCAAATGAACGAAATGAAATGAAGTGCTTGAATGAAAAACTCTTAAATAGGGAAAGCAAGGACTAAGGCCTGACTGCCATATTTCAGGTAATAATTTATCCACATTTATTCCTCAGCTAGAAGTAACTCTTAATCCTCCCATCTCCAAAGTCATCTCTCAACACAATTACATGTCTGTGAAACTATTCCAAGGGTTTTGGTTTTTTCACTAATACACAGTAAAAATATATTTTAAAATGTTAAAAAACCTTTTAAATGGAAAAATTCTCTTACAGTAGACCTCAAGTCTGTTTTAGTTAAAACACAATATGGTTCAAGTGTCATAAAACATTAAAAAAAAAATGCCATACCTCAGTTGTTTTTAAAATATTTAAATATTTTAAAACAATCTAAAATAAAGCAATACTGAAAGTCTTCAACAGACAGATTCAGGTATAAGAACTACCAAAAGAATTAATGATGGTGACGAGAGGGTTGGGTGTCTATGGGTAAGAATCAGGGGAAGGCCAACAAGGCAGATATCATGGTGGGAGTCTGTTACAGGCCACCCAACCAGGATGAAGAGGCAGACGAAATATTCTATAAGCAGCTAGGAGAAGTCTCACAGTCGCTAGCTCTTGTTCTTGTGGGGGACTTCAACCTACCAGATGTCTGCTGGAAATACAATACAACGGAGAGGAAACAGGCTAGGAGGTTCCTGGAGCGTGTGGCAGATCACTTCCTGACACAGCTGGTGAGGGAGCCAACTAGGGAAGGTGCCCTGCTGGACCTCTTGTTCACAAACAGAGAAGGACTTGTGAGCCATGTGATGGTTGGAGGCCGTCTTGGGCACAGCGATCACAAAATGGCAGAGTTTTTGATACATGGAGAAGTGGCGAGGGGGGTCAGCAAAACTGCCACCTTAGACTTCTGGAGGGCAGACTTTGGCGTGTTTAGGAGACTGGTCAACAGAGTCCCTTGGGAGGCAGTCCTGAAGGGCAAAGGAGTCCAGGAAGGCTGGACAGTCTTTAAGGAGGAAGTCCTAAAGGCACAAGAGCAGGCTGTCCCCAGGTGCCGAAAGATGAGCTGGCAGGGAAGAAGACCAGCCTGGCTGAATAGAGAGCTCTGGCTGGAACTCAGGATTTCTTTTTACCTACAAATTCCAAATCTTTTTTTTTTTTTTAATCTGAAACATTTCTTAAAGGCTTTCAAGTCTTTTAATAAGAAGGGTTAATTAAAATCCAGGTAGCGTTTATTTCACAGTGTGAGTGTGAACGTGTGTGAGTTTCAAATTCAGTGTGACACACTCTTCTCCCTCTGGCTTTCACAGTGAATTGAACACTTAAGTCCCTTCAGCAATTTTGGAAATCTCAATTTGTAGCAATTAAGATGAGAAGCCATTACTTGATAGAAAGAAAGAAGAGTTAGTTAAGTTGAAGAAATGTATCTAGATTCCTTTTAAAATAATGAGCATACACAAATAAAAGGGGAATTCTTGCCAGAATTCTACAACCCCCTTTTTCAATTTGCATATTAAATTGTACATCTACCAGTTTCTGTTAATTCAGCAAAATAAGAACTTCTTCTAAAAGTAATTGCATTATTAGTCTACCTTGGCAGTAATGATCCTAAGGTGAAGGTAGCAAGTAATCGTATTTCTAGCAGTGTCTTCTTTTTAATAATTAGTTGTAAAATTACGTTGTGCCTTTTCTGCTCTTGAGAACTTTTCTCTCATCTTCTGCACTGAGCCGTATTTAAACTAAAAGCAGATTTATGCTAAAAAGGCAGCCTTCTCAAGATTCTTTTGGTTAATACTTGTTCAGCACGTCCGAAGCCAATATTCTCACACCTTTTTCAGTTGTAAATTTCTTTACCAGGCATTATTTTAATTTTCATTAAACTTTTCCATACTACTTCATCTGCTTTATGCAATATGAAAATAGAAATAATACCCTTGTTTATAAAAGGTTTAACCAATTATGAGAACAGGGACACTGGAAAAGCAGTAACAAAACCCTGGCCAAACAAACAAGGAACGAGCGACCACCTCTCCCTCTACACCTACAGCTCTCACAAAGAGTAGTTTTAAAAATCTAACAAACATTGGTAGCATACTAGTTGCCATATATCTTTATAGAAGTTTTATCTTGCTTTTGCTTTCAGGTTTCTTTTGGCATTTATCTGGGTCAAATGGTATTTATATATATTAAATTCTATTAATATTAAAATATTCCCTGTTCTCTCCTTACTGCCTAGACAAGAAAAAAAAATTCTCTATTCACCATCTCTATCGATTAAAAAATAAGTTACCACAAGTGTGAATTTAAGGGAAATGTTTTCTAGCAAATCCTAGAAACATGGAGCCTACTATAATCTCTCAGAAGACTGTCAGCTGTTGTTTATTGCATACATTGACCAAAGGCTAGAAAAAGCAGTCCTGTATCACAGATCTTTTATGTTTAAACAGAACTAAAATGTTCCCTTTACACATTCGTTTTTCATCAACTAGAAAGATGCTGAACTCATGTGTAAATGTAGAACCCAGAAAAGGAAAAACACCCAACAGAATAAATGGTTGGGGCTGCTCCAGTGAATACAGTGAGACAGTGAAAATGAATTTCTTTTCATCCTGATGGCTTGTTTTCTTACTGTACGTTGTTGCATTTTATGAGTCACTCCACACTATGCAAAGAAAAGGCTTGCCACTATAATTTAGCATGTAAACTCATTTTTTTATTTTAAAACAAAACAAAACAAAAACAAAGGTAGAGAGATCAGTGTCAACAGTGTAGTATTATTTCTGTCTCCCCACCTGTCATTAACATCATTTATTTATTCCAGGTCATGCAGGCATTAAGCAGTAATTACTTGCTTTGTTTAGACAAGTCATTCCATTTAGAACTATAGCAATTAGAGATTCTTAAAGAGGAAATTTAATTGTATCGTTTATAATTTTTCTACTTTTAATTCTAGAAATGTCATAGTCCTAGCTGCATTTTTACCTAACGTATTTTATTTAGTACATATCAGGATGGCATAATTTCTTTTTACACCGAATACTGATTAAAGCCCTGTTCTGCACTACAGTCTTATTTCACATTTTGAATGTTTACAAATACTGAGTTCAGGGAATAATTCCCATTTAATCTCTTTGAAATGGTATTGAGGTTGGAAATATTTTCTGTGTACATGCACAAGCTATCCAGTGTCAAACAGAAAGCAACATAATTAAGTTTTCTATGCTTGTAGTCTTAATTTTTTTTTCCTAAGGAAACTGAAGCAATATACTCTGCTTTTACTACCCAAGGGAATATTAAGCTTAAGGACTGCACTGAAATTTCAGGGGAACAGGGAAGTGGGCAGATCAAAAGAGTTGCCAAAAAGGAAATGGAAGATCACTTGTAAAAACCAAAACTCGTATTCGAGAGGTAACTCAGACTGATTACCTGTTCTTCACTGAGCAGTATGGTGGAGGGAACATTTGTCATCTAAGTAGTCCAAAATGAGCAGCAATGATAAGCAGTAATGTGCATTACTAAGAGTACTTACACGACCTTGACTGGCTACGAGAATTATTTAATATGATCCGTCATTTTTTTTCTCCACAACACCCATAAGTTAAGAGTTTGCAAATGTTATCCTGGCACTGCCAGAAACAGATTCACATTGACCTCAATATGTCATCAGAAAGGTTTTCTGGAAATTCTTTTGATTTCCGTATGGCATCTTAGTATATTGGAAAGACAAGTGTTCTGTTATTTCTTTAGTCAAGCAAAGCACTCTTTTTTATTGTTACAAAATATTTATTCACGTCACATTACTTTACAAAGTAGTATTTATTCTGCACCAAATAGTCCAATGAAACAAACTTTCAGTTTGATGAATGGTGGCTATATTGAAAAGCTGAATTAGGCAAGATCAAATTTATTCTGTCGCATAAAGTAGATGTTAATTGCATTTATTCAGTCCGATCGTTAAAACATTGGAAGATCCTGCAGTCAGGGTTATGAATTAGCACAACTGAGTCCAAAGGATACAGTAATGTACATATGGATGCGTATTTCTGTGTGTCTTGGAGTGTACTTTTGGTTTTTGTAGTTGTGATCTGTGCTGTGACTCTAGGGAAATGTCACAAAAATGGAGATTACCCCACTCTACTTTAGATTATGTACAGTTTACATATTTCACGGTTTTTAAACTCAAACACCAAACAGATTGCTCACATTTTCTCCAGTGCAATTCTTCTCTATTGTGCACTCAGAACCTCTAGCAAGTGGATCAGGATGAGCGTCACAGATATCTCTCTCTAAAAAAAAAAAAGAAGAGTTCCCAAGTAGCACATTAAGGGTCCCTCCTTCTCTAACCTCTGTTCTACTTCTATCTGCAGACATTTTATGATGAGAGATTGAGGTTTCACTTGTGAGGAGAAAAGGCGTCTCATCTGCTCAGATGGAGGGACAGCAGACAAGTACAGAATCGGAGGCAGCGCGCGCAACCCTCCCCGCAGAGCGGCGAGAGCCAGGTGAACGTCTGCAGTGGGTATCCTCGTGCTTCGGATGAAGTCCCCTCTCTCTCTCCCTTCTGCTCCCAGCTTCGGCTGAGACCCAGGCAGTCATAAACTGCTCGGCATTAGCCTGCTGCCATGTTTGCTGATACGGAGTCAGTCTTGTCCCCGACTAATGACAAGCAAATGGTCTGTAGTGGCATGTGCGTGCAGGGACAAGTTTCACAGGTGCCAAAAGCATACCCAGGGTAAGACGGCTACTGTTTTCTGGGCTGCAAGAGTTAAACCTGGCACCTGCTTACTCCTGGTTGGAACAAGCTTGCTGGATAAATGTGAAGGGAAGAGTAGTAGCAAATGTTCAGTTAAGGGAGAATTGTCAATGTGAACAACATTAGAAAAATTTTAAATTCTTAAACCATTTGTTACAGTACTTCAGCTTTTATTTGCACTATAGAAATATCAAAATCTCAATCTGAGATCCTAAAACCAAAACTTTTTTCCCCTAATTTTGTGGTTTTGTTTACAAAACAATTCTTAAGAAAAAAAGAGTAAAGTGATTCTAACTCAAGACTTAATCTTACATATTCATATTTCACCCAAATACTACTTTTGTTCACAAAAGAAAATATCCTCTAGTTCAATCCTAACCGTTTTCACATACTAAATATTATTGGACTAACCACTATAGTTTTCCCTGTACTGCTTCTATACAGGTACTGGACAACAGTCAAGAAGTTCTTCCTGATCTTCTGCTTACTGATGTAAATCAAAAATATCTTCCATGTAGAAAAAGGCATTACTCTAGTTTATATGACATCCGAGTTAGATTTTCAGAGAGCAAATGTTACATGATGGTTTGAGAAACAATTAGCAATATGTGTTTGGGAGAAGCCAGTCTTGATACTACATTTGAACTGAATTTGAAACTGTTACATTTATGTTATTTTTGTATTTTTTGTTTTGTTTTGCAGTCTGGTTGGTTGACAAAGTCTAAAAATTTGTTAAAAATCGGAAGGAGATCTCCAATATTTGAAAATGATACGATAATACTGAAGATTATTCAGAACAAAGATGTGGTGTGTCAATAATCAACAGGTAAATTGCAAAAGTATCAGAAGTTCTTGAATATTTCTATTTAAATGAAACTAGCAAACACCAAACAGTTTGCAGGTAATACAAACTGTATTTTTACAAGTATTGTTCTCGTCTGTCAGCTTTGAAACCCCTCTTACTGTTGACTCCAAGTTTCTTTGTTGCAATATTTATAAACCTGCTCTCATGTGCCTTTTAAGAAAATGTGAATTAACCAAATAATGAAGCTAAAATTATAATCTGTTTGATAGCTGTTTGAATAGAAAATCAAAAACTTGCTGTTATCCAGCAGCACGCTGGAGACTGCCTTCTTTTACCAAAAGGTACTCGTTTTATTACTTGTAAAGATAAAGACTAATTAAATGTTACACAGCCTTTCAGTAATTCAAAAGCTCCACTAACGAGGAGTACCATCCTGTTAAAAAAGTAATAAGGCAAACAGGTCGGAAGAATGAAGAGAGCCCGTGGGAGCACAGCACGTGCACCGAGTGCCACCAAAGCGGCATGCAGCTCCATTTGCTGCTGTGCCCACGCAGAGCAGTGGCTGTGCAGTGGGTCACTGTGACCACCCTCTGCCACTGTGGCAAGAGTATTTGTCGGCGCTTTTAGAAACAGAATCACAGAATCACAGAATTGTATAGGTTGGAAAAGACCTTTAAGATCATCGAGTCCAACCGTAAACCTAACGCTACCAAGCCCACCACTACACCATGTCCCTAAGCACCTCATCCAAACGTCTTTTCAATACCTCCAGGGATGGCGACTGAACCACTTCCCTGGAAACATAGCGATTCAAACCGTACATCTCATACAAGAAATCTGACCATTCAGGAAACTGTGAGAACCCTTTGACTCCAGTGTGGGAAATTACTCAGGACCGGCATGGACAGAGTTCACAGAAAACCCACATACCACAACTCTGCAAACGTATTTGCATGGATAAACCTTGGTGTCTTCTGGTATGTCTTCTGGCTGTGAGCAGGCGGCATATATCAGACCATTCTTCCTGATGGATTTTGAGTTCAAGGCTCACAACATACCAAGGTCGCTATGGGGCAAGGTGGAAAGTAAAGTTACAAATCACTCTGGGTTTCTTACCTTCCTGCCCAGCTGAACATGCTGTATAGCCTTTTTTACCAGAAGCTGCTTTCCATTTCCTTCTGTGGTTTTTACAGAAAGACAGGATTCCAGGCTGGTCAGGTTGCGTGTATAGACACATAGCCACAAATATGTGTGAGTTTGTATATATATGTGTGCATATGTGCGTATATATAGGTCTGTGTGTATGTAGTACATACTCATGTACATGCATTTTATATGCCTATACATGTTTGCAAGTTTTCCAGTGGTCGGTCTGACTGTAGGAAGCCGTGGATTAATATGACTTCCCTGTGCGCTCCCCTTACGCTCAGTTTCCCTTGGACTAGCCGAGTCCCTTGGGACGGCAATGAGTTAGAAAAACGCTGTATTTTGAATACTTTTTTCAGCATCATCTGGAGCGGAGCCCTAAGTGAGTGGAAGAGAGCTTAACCCTCTCCTCCGTTCAGGTGGGTAAGGGGGGAACTAGGAGTGAACCTGAGCCATCTGGCTCCCCAGGTGCAGGGGAACAAACGCTGCTTGAAGGGGGTTAAGTGTCTCATTTCTGAAGACATAATCAATAAAGGCAGGGATTAGGCTATTCCACCCCGGATGAAGTCTAAGGGCACAAGTTTAGCTGCAAACTGTAGGTTTATCCACCTGTTTGTGGTTGGTATTTCTTAGGACTCCAAGTGATTGCAATACAGGGAGGAAGGGTTGGGTTTTTCTTTAATTTTATATTTTGGTGAGTAAGTGCAGTCAAGGTTATTCAAGCTTAGTGCTGGGTTTCTTTAAATAGAGGTGAATGAAGGGTTAATACCTCATCCTAGGAGTTTGGAATGACATTTGAGCATGAAAAGCAAGATTCATTTAAATGTGAACCTTTTCAAATTATATTTTCTGTGAACTGGTGCCAACTCGATTACAGAAACGGCTTTTGTACTGATCTGATTAGTAAACTGCCTGTTTGTTTTAAATCTAATACAAATGCTTAAATTTAGTGACATGCATATATTGTATATATTCATTTGTTTTGAGTATTGGTGATTCTGTCGTTCTTAAACAGTCTGTTCTGGGAAATAATGTTAAGGAAGAAAAAATGACCTTTACTTAAGAACTCTTTAGAAGGGTTACACAGAGAAGGAATATGCAAAACAAAATTCATTTTCTTATATATATTACAGCTACTAAAGGATCTTGCTGTTGGGCCCTACAAGGGACTAAACTTTATTTAGACTCTCCTCCTTCTATCTCTAGAGTAATGCGAAATAGCCTAACTGTTAATGAGAATCAAAGTCACCATAAAAATTCTGATATTTATTCCCCTACATGAAAGATCAGTGATTCTGTGACTTGCTGATTTCCAGTTTGATAAGTTGTGTAGTCCTCGTGATGTTCATCACCGCTGCTATGGGTTACGTTCAGACAGAGACTGGTAGTGGAGCAGCTTGCTGGCATCTGGATGCGATAAGAGGTCATCTAGCAATGCCATGCCAGGTGATGCATCTGTTATGTTCACCACAGAAAAAAATTACTTTCTGCACAGTCTTGTCAGGAAAAAAAAAGGTTCAAAGTATCATTCACATGGAAGAAAAAAAAGGCTTTGTAAAAAAGAAATCATAGGAACTTCAGTCTTGCTTTTAAAGACTTTCTAAAGGGGGCAAAGAAATATTTTTTTATAAAACACAGCCAGACCATAAATTTGGAAAAACTTTGTTGTTTCTCAGTAACAAATACATCAATAACCTAAATTAAGTCAGGCTTAGTTGTCTTATACCCATCCAGAGTATAAAGGTTATTAACAATATTTGAGCTTCTAAAAGCCCTGGGTCCTGAAAATCTTCTGTTTCACTCTTTGGAGCTGGCAGGACTCAGTGATACGGCAGAGATATGGTTATATCTCACGTATGAGTTCCCTGAACAGTGAATTGTTTTTTCCAGACAACGCTAACTACTGAAAGCCTATGATACAAGATGATGATGGTCTTTGAGTAATCATTGCATAGATATGATGGAAAGAGGTACATACATCCTACAGACGTCCTATATTCCTTATTTCAGCATACCACTGCATAGATTGTACCAGTAAATGGGTATAGAAATAGCTTTCCTTGAACTTTGTCAGCGAAATGCAAATATGGCACAAAATCTTTTCTCCAAAGAGTTAGGTTCATATTTATGTGAACTGCTTAACTCCAATTTCCTTGTTCAGTATTTCTTTGCCAGAAATAAAGTGGATTCCATCAACAAGCTGAGATATAAATCTTGAATGACTGAGACCTTTGGGAACTGGTTGGAATAATGGATTGAATGTCATCTGTGTATGCAAAGTTGACAGAATCTGTCAATCTTTAGGAAAGCTTTGATGTGTGTGTGTTTAGATACCTGTGTGTCTAAGGTGACTGTACTGTGAGAGTCCTTAGTTTAAGTGACAGCATATTGGATCATTAATCTGGCCCCTCATTCTTACGGTGCCTACCAGATTTCAAGGCAACTGAGGGAACAGTCACATGTTCCTTTTGGAAAGAGCTGGAGTAGTTTAAATGCCTTAAGAGCCACTACTTCCATGCAGAAAGTGTTTGCTTCCATAAAATAGTCATCTGGGTGTGTCTTCATGCACTGCAATGCCCAAATCTGCATTTTGGCTTACACCTTTTTGACTTAATTTGACTGCACTGGTGCAGATAAGACAATTCTGACTTTCCACTTTGCCAGCTGAGTTCTGCGGTTTGTAAATTCCAGCTCGGGAGTGGTGATGACCAGCTGTAAGTGACAGCACTGTTAGTCACTCTTGTATGCCTGGAAAAAAAGTGTCTATCTGTGTCCTGAGTAAACGTGAGTATCAGAGATACCTGGAGAAGCTGAGAACGTCAGAGAGCTTTGAGAGAAAAGGATTTTCAGAAAAGTGTTCTTTCCATTGAGAAGTTCTCAGCTGAGAATCTCCCCTGCTTCCCAGATGAATGTATCCTGAAACAGAAACGTGTGAATCATGCTGCTCATCTTAACAAGTATCCTCATCACCTCTGCCTAGGGCCAGTGCTTGAGAGACTGTGAAATGCACCGAGAATGGGCATTCTCGGCACATGGCTTCACCGAGGGGTAGAGATACCACTACACGAGCATGCTTGTTGTAAGTGGAGCACACTGAACAGCATGTGGCAGAAACCACCGTAGAGCTTCTCCAGGTACCGCAAAACCACTGGTTTCACTTCTGAGACTGTCAGCAGCCCTCCTGCTCTTCTCTGGGCTTCTGCTCTTATGACCTGGAGGTAGGCCTGTATGTTGCCAAAGGTCACCCTTGATTTTTTGTCTTGAATGGGGAACACAGAAGACAACTTGGTCCTACCCAGCAAAACATGATTATCCCACCTTCCAGCACGCAGCACAGAGACAGAGCAGGTATCTGGCAGCATTCCAGACCTGCGTGTAAAGGGAGCAGAGAAGGAAGAGGGCGAGTGACTCCCCCGCTCTCTATTCTGGCAGGGAACGCTTACCTGATAAAAAGACTTAGTTGCCTCCTTGCATGCTGTAACTCCTTTCCCTCTCTTTAATGCCCAACTGTGCTATCTGACCTGAGCCAGCCAGCTTTCCTTATCCCTGATTTTCTGATGACTATTTGCAATTTGAACTCATCTAATAATTGATTATATTATGTTAAAATGATGGATCGTTCTAGGCAGACCAAAAGCAGTAGATATTTGTTACTGCTTTCATAGTTAGCATTCAAGGACAGCCTACTGCAAGCTTCACTGGAGCCACCTCAAGGGCTTTTCTGAGAACTGGTGAGGGAGCTCCCTCCTTCCAAAGGAGAACATTTGTAGGGGAACTTTCTCATTACCCCCCAAAAAATAAATTTTTTAAAGACTGCAAATAAATAGATTTTATATTATTAACCTTATCTTTTTCTCCAGGTTTATTTTGCTGTAGAATTTCTCTGTAATTGGACCCTCTCAATATCTTGTGGTCTATCACTCTCAAGTGAATTACTTAATTCATTGCAGCTTTTAACATTGAATTTCTTGCACAAAGGAGATGTCGAATGTACTGTCTTTTCTGTGTTATGTTATTTAGCTTTATGAATAAGTTGAAAGGTATAATGATCATCTTTGGTACCCTAGAACAGAAGAAGAGTTCTGGGAGAAAGAAATAGAAAAGTTAAATTAATTTTTTGCATTGCTAACAATTCATAATATATTAATGAAAATCCTCACATGCACCAGTGTCCTTAAACTTCAGGCTTGGAGCTATTTTTTCTGTATTTATAATTCCAGAGCACATAAAACAATTATTATACTGTGGTTTAATATCTGAACATTAGCACAAGCACAGGAAGCTTGCGGATTCTAGAGGAAAATCCTGATGCATGTACTATGTCTCAGTTCAACAACTTATACTATCCCTCAGCCACTGGATAGTTTCCCACAGCTGGTAGACGGCAAACCTAGACAGAACTCCATAAACATCGATCATTTATTTCATTGCAAAGTTAGCTTTTTTAGTTTAAATTGCAAATGAGATTGATTTGAACCAACCTGACAAAATTTGCAATGAAGTAAATTATGGACTTTCATCTCTTGAGCTTCAAAGCTCATCTGTGAGAAGTGGGCAGGTGGAAAAGAATAGTTCTTCTGGAATTAGTCCATTTCAATAAAATGGTTGGGTCTAAACTGTCCTGCAGGAGTGTGCCAAGATCTTGGTCTCCCAGAGGACGACTTAGCTCATGGGCCCTTATGCTCAAGTGTCTTCTCCACAGATGCGGAGTCAGACCGTGCTACATGTCTCTCATTTTAGACCTGCCTCTGAAAATGTAAGACATATACCGGAAGAGAAAGCAAACCAAAATGTTGTGTTATATCGTTTCCAAAAAGGGTTATTTGTACGTTTAAACTTTCATTCTGAATGTACATTTAAAAATTAATTAAGAATACTAAAGTTTTACAAGCATTTCAGATGGCTTTAGTGGTCTAAATTTCCTGTACTCAGGAGTAAGTATTGTACCTAACTGCTTGGGTTTTGCTTTTTATTTCGACCAGAAAATACATTACTGGTTGCTTTCTAACCACCTATTTTTAGTGCTCAGTATCTGACTTGCTAAAGACAATGGCAAAGGTCTTCACGAATTTGCTGAACACCGCAGCCTTTTTAGGCTGTATGGAAACAATGAGGTCTATTAAGAACAAGATATTTTTGTACATCTTTTTAACCATCTTAAGTAAGAAATCTTGGAAGAAAATAATCGGTTTCTAAATTAGAGCAAATATTTGAAACAAGATTCATAACTTGGATTTCACTAGTGCTCAGTTACACAAAGCATCTAAAAATTTAAAGCTAAGGGTTAAAACTGTAAGTTAAAGGAATAAGTTAACAATACAAAACGTTTTACCTGAAGGATATCAAACATCTAAAAAATCGCTATTAGACAAATCAGAGAACTGACTGTTCTCTAACCTAGTCTGTTGGTATTCTCAAAGGAGGTAATCATTATGTAATTATTTTCTTGAGACAGACAGCATCATCAACCACTTTTTTATGAATTTTATGATATGCTAATTTCCCATCTGTCCCAGGTAATATAGACTCTACACTTTAGTTCATTCACCATAACTTAATAGCAAAATTGCAAGAACTAAATGTCTGTTCAGTCCTTCTGAAGGTTAGGTATAGATGAAAATCTTCCTGTTGTTCGTACTGGAGGGAGCGTTCCCTCTCAAACATGTCTCTAGCATCAGTTATCAATGCCTTCATGTTGACAGTCATCAACAAAAACCACTTTCTTGGTATGGAAATCCAGGCCCAGATGCTTACAGGATTTGTAATACTTACCCATAGCAACTTCAGCAGGTGCAAACAGATGGCTGACATTTCTGTTAGGCCATAAAATGCAGAATACTACTGTCCTGCTACGCCTAACTGGAATCAATTAAGTATGAAGCAGGATATCAGGCTATGAATCACAAGTCATTTGTTTCCTGTAAATTGCATAGTTTGTTGGGGGGTTTTTTTAATGCTTCATTTCATGGAAGCCCCAGGGGTGGCAGGAAAAGCAGCAAAAGAGGGAGGTAAGTTCATACTCGAAGCAGTTTGAACTTAAGTTGGAAAGTGAGCTTCCCTGTTAAAATCTCTGAGAATAAAGCTAGTTTTGAAGGTTACTGCCACACCCCACCTCTGGTGTCATGTTCCTTCTCGTACGACCTCCTGAACTCCTTTCTAAAATATGCTGGATCAATTACTTATGCTGTGCTTATATGGCTAAAACAGAACCAAAACAAATAACGATAACCTTTCTTGAAATTATTTTTCTGAGCTTGATTGTTTCACTAATGCTCTAAGAATAGTTGTATCAGGACAACTAATGGATGCAGAAATCTGCAGCAGAAGTAGCTTCAAGGGACGTTTAAGAGCTTTTTAGCCAGCTTTGGGAACTCAGAGTCTAATATTTAGATAGAACAAAATTGCTGTAAACAGAGGCAACTGAGTGGAAAAAGGACAGAGGGCAGAAAAAACTTCAAATGTGAAATGCAAAATTAAAACAAAAAGGAAAACATTATTAAGAATCTAAAAAAACCCCACTATTTTTCTTCCTAGTTCTGATTTGTATAGTGAAATGTAAGAAGAAGGTGTAAATATGATAACAGAAATTTCATTTCACATCATGCTCCTGTTTTATGTCTTCAGTTTTCTCTGAGTCAATCACAGTCCTTTGCTAATTACTGCCACAAAGCTGAATAAATGGCAAAGGGAAATAAGCAACATTTGTGTATAGGGTGAGTGTAGTGACATTATCTCAGAAGAATAAGTTGATGTGACGATGTTTTAAATATGAGCTGGCAACTGCTAGTGAGCTTGCACTGCCTGTTTTTAACCTTTAATTTGTGAGAATGCTGTGAATAAAGATTAACTTCCTTTACTTAATATTTATTTTTGCAGTGCCTTCAAATTGGAGCTGTCATCATTAATGTTTTGAAAAGTTGCCCAGTTTCCCAGTGCTTTCTGTAGGTTCCTGTTTGTCACCTGATTCACTCTTCCGGTGAGGAAGAGCGGAGGACCAGTGGAGGTCTTTTCTTGTGTTACCCAAACAAGGAGGATTTCATAGTCTAGAAGATTCAGAGTAAAATGAAAATTCACAGATGTTCATATTCAAAGACTCGTACACTATTCACATACCTTTCAGGTAGCCTTGAGCTACCTCAGGCTCTGGCCTCCATTAGTTAACCTCCAAAATATGTCATGGAAAGAACACATTGAATCCAGAGGAAGTGATCAAATCCATACAATTTGTTGCTAGGCATAAATGTTCAGATCTAGATTTGCAAAACTTCCTGAAAAGCAAAGAAATTCTAGTAAGTATTCTCCTTTGCTTTCTCCACTCCCACCCTCCCCGTGCCTCAAACCACAGGATTTATGGAGCTTGGGGAGTGTAACTATGATGTGAAGAGCACAGGTTTAGTGGCTGAATAAATCTTTGCATCCTAAAAGAGCAGCTCAGCCCTGTAAGACGTAACAGTTCAGAGCTCTTTAGTTGTCTCAGTATCCCTTTAATAATCCTGCATTAACTTCCATGTATACTTTGACATTCACTGGCGAAGGGTATAGAAGCCTGATCTGCCACCCACCCACTTATTCATTCACCGAAGTATTACGATTTTCAGATTAATTATTAAATCTCATTGTTTTTGCCTAACTGCCATGACTATCCAAGTGAGGAATGTTTTAAAATTTTATATTTGAGACAGAAAATATTAAAAATGAAGAAAAAACAGATTCATTCAAATTATCTTTTTGTTTTGAGCCAAACTGAAAATCAGTTTCTCGCACAACCAAGAAATGTTTGCTTTCCCATGATTTCCTTACAAGACAAATAAAATATGACAAATACAAGTGAGTCTGTATAAGCAACTAGTTCAAATCAATATTCACAGAGAAGAAATCATGTTGTATGGTGTATGTGAATTGATGTCAGTTAAAACCAAGGAATCTTTACATACTCCAAAGTAGAAACATCACATATGGTTTCAGTATATAGCTTCTATTCTGTTAAAAAAAAATCCAACTTTGTGCTATCATCTTTTTTTAGGAGAAGTAAGCTGTTGCAGTTACATTTGTCAAAGCTAAATCCTATGTTGGAAGCACACAATGAAAACATAAAATGAATTGCAAGAAATGCATATAGAGACTGATAGTCTGCCTTTCATGAATACTTTTAAATATGTATTTCCATTTACTTTCTCCAAAGTTACAAAGAGCAATAAAAAGAAAACAATGAATTTCTTGTTACTAGGTGGGCAGCTTTTGCAATGGAATTTGGAAGTAATTTATGTGATGGAACTGGCAAGATGCACACCTGAGATGAGATGGAGACACTGGGGAGCTTTGAAGGAAAGTTATATAAATGTGAAGTAAGGATGAAAGATGGGGAAAGGAAATAAAGATAAAAAGATTTTAAATATCTGAGGGCAAGGTAAAAGCAAAGCAAAGGCCTCAAATTCATTGCTGTGTACTCTATTAGCAATGAAGGACCCAAGTAATATGATCAGAGTGAGTTTTCTTTTCTAAAACCAAAAGAAAATATCAGTCTAAATTTGTTTCTGGCAGAGAAAACACGGTCATAGGATAGAGGCTCTTTCCCATCACTCATTTTTGAATGCCAGTCTTCAAATAGGATATATATCAAATAGGATATATATCCTGATAAATATCCCATAGTTAGGATATTTAATAGGACAGGATGTCTTCTTTGTGAGTTCCTCTAGGGAAGAGCCATATTCTGCAGAGAAAATGCTACTTTCCTTTCACCTGGTGGAGCTAACTTTTCACTCTCCAAAAAGAGACCATGGGGTACGCATGGAAAGCATCCATACAGCGTCCCCAGGCATGTGCCTTTTTCGTATCTGTGCTTCCACCTTCGGGGTTTTTGTTGCTGTTGTTCATGTGCAACCTCAACTTGCTTCTTTGCTATATTAAGGTTGCTGGCATTGTTATACCACCTTCTTGGATATTTGCTGCACCTTTTACTGGCAACAGAGTGAATAGAAATTATAATTCTGACATTAATTAGCTGAGAATCTGTACATCATTGGAGAGGGGAGAGTTATTTCTAGAAAATCCTTCAATGAGAGTGCTTTTGAAAGCTCTGTCACGGCTATTGGATTTAAACACTGAAAGAGAAAACGGTACCTGGGACACCTGAACATTTCAGAGAAAGCCATTATTAATAAAAGACTAGCTAGAGCAGCTAAGCAGCAGCCTGGTGGGTACAGCGGAATGGAGGCAGCTGGGTGAGGGTCGTTTCCTCACTTTGGCAGAGCACTCACTGTGCTCTAGAGATATTGACAGAACCAGAAACCTCCTAGAGCAACTCTGCTACAAATGAGTACATAATAAGCTACGGTCCGTGAGACGTGTTAAAATTCTGATGAAAAGCGCAATGATGTAGTTATTTATACCCTAATTTCGCAAGAGGAAGTGGAGATATTTATGAATGATTACTAAGTCAAATACTCTGATTCTCACAAAAGGCTTCTAATTTGTCGTGACTTGCCACAAAGTAGGGATGAATAAAATCAGGAAATTAAGGAATTCCACGTCCTTTGAGAGTGAGAGAAGGGAAGCAAGCTGAAAGTAGAGTTGGATTGGCCGCAGGTAGTATGCTACCTGCCTTTCACGAGAGTGGAAGGGGACCTCATGGGCATCTGGGTTCTTTGGGAAAGAATCAGCTTGACGATCTGCTGGACACTTATCCAAGTACTACTTTGATTTAGATTACTAAATGCTTGAGACTTCAAGTCTCAAAAAGGAAGTTGCAGAAACCCTGATCTAAACCTACTGACAGAACAATACATTTCTAATGTGAGTAACAGATTTCAATTCTGTCGATACTGAACGAAAAGTGAGATCTAAATGCTACTTGTGAGATTAATAAGAAAACCCTGAGGTGTCAGCAAATGCATTAGGGAGAAAGGAAAGAGCTAAAAAGAAGGAAACAGCTCAGTCTGGATATTGGCGATGATTGAATGTGGAAGGAAAGCAGGACTGAAGGCTAAAACAAAGAGAGTTTAACAATCCAAAACTTAACTAGCCACGAGTGAGTACAGCAGATCGGCTGAATAGAGGAGAAATTAGAAGACAACAACAGAGACTGAAAGAAGACGTTTGATGTCACCGACAGGAAAAAAAGGCTGAGATCCTGACATGCAGAAAAGCGAGTGCCAGACAGATGAAAGAATTTGGTGAAGCACATATGAAAATAAAGAACTGTTAAAAGATACTTGTTCAAAATGTAAAAGCATTCTCCACTAAAACTCAACCATCACCACTCAAAATTAAAAGGGAAAAGCATAGAAAAGCAGCAAGTCCAAGTAATGTACTAGTAACATTTCCTAAGTGGATGAAGAGGTTGTTTCTGGTTCTATTGAAACTTGGCAACGGACAGTTGATTTTTGTGTACAGTCCACAGAAAAATTATCTTACTTGACATGTTCAGCTGAATAGTATAGACCTATGATTTTTCCTCTTCTAGGAAATCTTATTGTATTGCACAGTATAAAATTATGAAAGAAATATCATAAGATTACTTTAAGAAATAAGGTAAGAATGTAGTAACAAAATATTGAAACATTAGTGAGAACTCAAGTTACTGTATATTCGGTTTAGCTTTAGTCACACTAGTGAAAAAGACAGTGAGCAGAGTAACGTTAGACGTGGGAAAGGAGACGTGATCCAAGATCATCACAGGTAGAGATCAGACAGCTAGACCAACCATAAGCAATTCATAGCTGTATTTGTTACCTTAGATAGGATAAAACAACTTTGATTAAAAGTAACTAAATTTACTTTTGTTTTATAGATAGTAAATTAGTAATATATATTAATATGCCAATAAGTATGCTAATATATACTAATATGCTACCATTCAAATAGCAGCTCATTCACCTTGCTATCTTCAGCTGAATCTCATCTCTTGCTTTAATTCATTATTTGCCACATATTACTGTATCAGACACTGTAATTGTACCCAAATGTTCGGTAGATTCTGTATACTGTTAATGCAGAATTTCTGGGTTCTTATCTGCCTCTTTTTTTTCCTTTTTTAATGTACGTTTGCAATGATTAATTCCTCCTAAATCTACTCTAATGCTTTACATTTTTTACATTGACATTAGACTTACAGGCTGTAATTACTGTGATTTCTAGTCCTCTTTCTGATCATAGGCAGTACTGCTGTGATTCTTCAATGACTTGGTAGATTTGCTTGAAATCCTCATCACTGGGCCTGCAATCATATGCACCAGTTCTCTCAGAATTGTTGGCTTGAGATTTTCCCATTCCTTTACCTCAGTGCATTCAACTAACATTATTATTCTTTTTATCATGGTAATTTCCACTTCTATAACTTTGTTCCCACTGTCTCTCATGCTCTCATCCCTAGCTCAGTTGTCCACACTAAAAACCGAGGCAACGTATTCATTAATTTCAAGAGTACACGAACCTCTCTGCAAAGATATTGACAGCAGAAAGTCAAGTTTTATATGTTATCCCTCTTTGCCTCTTACAGTCTTTCATACCATTCGCCTACAATAAATTCTGCACCATCACTTTGTTCTTTAATTTTTCTATGCAGGGCACATAGTTCAATACCTCCACTTCATTGGCACTCGTCCTCCAGCGTGTCGCTGGTAACTCTGTTACTTCCAGCCTGACACCTTTCAACATTAATTCTGTTTCTTCATTTTGCTCCCTAGGTACCTGGAATTTCTATACAAACATTACTAACTTGTTGATATTATGATGGTTTTTCTCTCTGTTTCATTAAGAATATGTTTTCTAGCTTTCAGTGATGACATACACACCATTTTCTGTGGCAAAGGGAAATCACAGAAATCTGGGGAGACACATAGCTTTGCTAGTCAGTTTTGGTTAATCTTCTGTCAGTGTCAACAACAGCCTCCAGTTTCTCTAGCCCACAGTTATGTTGCAAGTTGAATCCACACGAGTTCTGCTGACAAAGTCTTCAGAGCAGGTGATTTGACTTTCTGTATGATTTCTGCCAGGACATTTTAAAAGATTTTTTTCCCCTTTAATGTAAGAAGAATTATCTAATGGTTTCTGTTAGTGCTCATTTTCAAATTATGGACTACATTTTGATTCAGTCTGTGTCAAAATATGTTTATTTGATATGAAATAAGACTTTTCACTTTGGCAGTATCTTCTGCTTGAGCAAGTCAACTTGCTTTGCAAATATTAATTAAGCTTCCCAATGCTCTTTCTGATAGCAAAATGTAATTATTTCAGTTAGCACACGGGTTAAGGCAGACACATAGAGAAGCCACAGAAGAGCTGCGTCTAAAACTCAGTCCTCTGCTTTAGCTGCGAGAAATTATTTGCTCTCTGGTTTAACTTGGCATAGCTGGGTTAACGTTCCTCCAGTCGACGTCGGTGTCGGTGCTTGGGTTGCCTGCTGAGGTGAACTTCATATTAAAGGATTTATGAGTAAATTATTCCTGTAGGGTTTGTTAAGCTTTCTCTTAAGATCAGATTTATTCACTATCCGTATTCAAGCACTACTGTCTTTATTAGATGGTTTTGTCCTCAACCCTAGGAAACAGTACCAGAACCTGGAGGTTTCCAAGGACTCTAGATGTACAGATTTGAGCTAAAACTATATATAGGAAAAATGAGGGCCAGCAATAGGCTCTGCTCCTATGAACTGGCAGATAAACAAGCAAGCAAACCTTCCTGTACCCATAACCCTGTTCTCAGGCATCTTCTAACGATGAAAAGCTTTTACTTGTTAACTGCTTAATTATCCCATTGAAACTCTGTATGAGCCAAAATAATAGATTGCAGCCTTTCATGTGCGGGGGCTTTTTTCTTCTTTTAATTGAGTTTTTGGCAGGTAAAAGTGGTAAAGTTGATATATTCAAAATACACCCATGATGACATACCCTGGAAGGAAAAAAAGTTAAGAGAAAAATAAAAATCCTACCATGCTGATGGTAGTGTACACCAGGTAAAACACATTAATGTACTTTGATGATTATGCTGAGATGAATAAGAGGGACAAATGTCAGTCAAGTCATTTTTAAAAAGATAGATGTAAAGGATTTTGGTCTGTGGAAAACTTAGATGAGAGCACCTAGTGAGCTTCATTACCTTTAGATTTATGCAGATGGTGAGTGGGTTTATCTCAGAGTGAAGTTTTGGACTTACATGCCAAAAGTTCTCATACATCCTGGTTTTGGCACTTAGGAGCTTTTTTAGGATATGGTCCTTATGGCAGGAATATGAAATTCGTACTCATGTTGCATTGCAAACTATTGCACCAGACTTTCACCTTTTTCTACTTTTGACATAATGTGAGCAATTTCACTAATTTAATGGTATATTGCAGTGCTTTCCTATTGTTGGATAGTTACCTTCCACCATCTGTGGACTTAATGAACTTAGATCAAACACTTTGGAGTGAGGTACTGCTCAGTGTGAGTAGGAGCAGTAGAACAAGATGGTTCATACAGTGCATAAGTCATCAGAATATTTTGAAAAAACATGTAAGCAGCTCCAAAGTTATGTAAAAAACAATAGAAATGTTTTGTATCTATGAATTCTTTTTCTTACTAAGGAGTTACCCTTTGCCTATTCATGAATTTTTGTTTTACTCTCAGGCATTTGTTTTTCTCTGTTCTAGTCCAGTTGCTTGGGAAATAACTTCATAAAGGTTTTCTGCAGAAAAATAATTATTAGTAAGAAATGCAGCAAGAGATTACATGTGGAAATATACACACATATTTTCTACCCATGTTTAAGTTTCCCGTGTCTCTGCAGAGAGTGTCACCTACATCTGATTAAGGAGGTTTATTTGCCTCGCATCTTGTCTCGCATACTATACTGACTTCAAGCTTGTAATCAGTGCATAGTTAGTCGGCAATCTACTCTGTTGATAATCAGCGGAGGAAGAAGGCTACATACTGAGAATTAGTTTCCCCTTCAGAATTGTCTTTTAGCTGAAGATGGATTTACCATCAACAGCCTTTTGGTAAGACTAAAATAGTAAAACAGATATCTGTGCTTCATTACTGTGCCTTTAATATCTCTTCAGAATCTCTGTAATTTAATCCAATATTAATCTAGCTTGGTGGTGTAGTTCTTTAAACACCTATTTACATGTTTTTACCCAGCATTATTGACTTCAGTACTTCCATTTTATGGGTGTTGGTAAATAGATACAGAAGAATCTTGTCCTTTCAGTTTGTGTACCCTGAGTGGATCATCAAGAAGTCCGTAGCATCAATAATAGGATCACATCCCCATAAAGCACAGTGATGCTTTCTTCAGTGTTCCATAATTTGGATGCATTTGAATATTGATGTATTTGCTCATCTTGAATTATAAAAATAATAAATACTGTGAAATCTTAAGCCGATAGTCTGTGAACCTGAAAATAAAAAGAGAGGCTTTGTTTTACATATGGTATATTTCTGTTGTTTGGATGGTTTTCCAGATAACCATCTGTAACAGAGAAAGGATGGCAAGAAAACTGATTTCTCATACTTGGTTGCCAAGATTCATGAATATCTGCTTAGTATGGCATGTTGCCTAATCAGAGGCTGGTTGGACTCCCTGTCACAGGTTTCAAACAATAATGTGTTTAGAGCCTGCCTTTCGGTAAGCCCTTAGGCATCAATCTAACAAATTTCTGCACATATGATTAAACTTTGTGTAGAACTGTATCTGCTAAAAAGAAAGAAAGAAAAAAAAATAAAGCAAGGAAGCAGGTGAGGAAAAGAGGAAGGACTAATGAGACAATGTAGAACACAAAGCCAATTCTGACTGCCAGCAAAAGCATACTGCCTCCAGTCACTTGAAATCTAGGGAGATTATTTGGGCCAGAATATAAAAGTGTGAGTAACAGGTGATAATAAACAGTAGCACCAAGAGAGACCAAAATCAATCACCTGAACTTAAGACACATGTTACTCAGTAAACTTAGGAAGTCAATAAGGAACTCCAGAGGCTTGATCCAAACCCTACTGAAATCAGCGTGAAGGTTCCCTAATATCTTCAGCAGACCTCAAGACCCTGCTACCTTCTACACAAAAGGAATCCATCTATATATAGTTGTATCTGATCCAGAAGAACACATATCACAACAGCAGGAGTAAAATCCAAGGGATCTAGCAAAGATCTAATATGGCAAAAAAAAAGTTTCATTAACTGAAGTACAGTGGAAATAGGCAAATGAGCTCTTTATCTCAAAACAAAAGTTTGTTTTAAGCCCAGATAAGTATACTGATCTATTCATAATTGTATATAATTATACTCATATAGTGCTTTCTTAGTTTTTTTACTTAGATTGTGGCCCATTTTAACAAATCTCTCCAGTTGTCTATAGGTAGAGGTCTCTTTGATCTTATTAAGAAGATTAATCAAGTAAAATTGGTATGGCTTATGTGAGAAAGATATTTTATAATAATTACTATTTCTGTAGTTATTATTTTTGCAATATGTAATAGTATGTAATTCCTGTTACGTAATAGCAAATAAAAATAGTGCTATATTAGCACTATTTTGATACTATGATGGGAAAATCATGCTGTGCATCCTTTCAATTAAGGTGATTATTTTGTTTTGCTAAATGGAGAACATTTCCGTAGAAAATACAAAGTGAAGGCTGAATGGGGAAAAAGATATAAAAATTCACATACCAAAAATCTCAACTCTGCATTCTGAAGATGTAAAATCCAAATGCGGAACATGCTATAGTCTGACAGACTTGCTATAACGTTTGCTATGTCTTATTTTCTCTGAATTTATCCCAAACAGCTTTCGGAACTCATGCTAGAACTCACATATTTTCATTTAAGGGGGCTGATTCCTCGTGACTGTGCTGCGACAACTCCTATATTGCTTTTCCAACAATTTCACCCCTGACTTGTGCAAGAATCAGAATTAATATTATACAGTGGATTATCAAAGAGATAAAGAGGCAGTGAGCCACCTCGACTTTCAGGGATGATTCTGTATTTCTGAGAGACCCAAGCCTTCTATCATGCTCAGGATCTCACACCACCAACAAAAAAAAATCAACAAAAACCTAAACGGACCAAGAGCAGAAGGTCAGTTTTTCCTCCTTAGTGCCTTCAAAGCACCACCTTTGACACCTTTTGTCACCTTCTGACATCACTGAAGCAATTAAAAATTGCTATCTGTCAATATTTGATCGTTTACTCCTTTTGATCAGTCCTCAAGTGTGGATGATTGTCTCTGACCTTCAACATCCCTTCCTTTCATCTCCATTCTAGTGCTTAAGAACACTCCTGTACTTAGCCTGTCCTAACACTTAAAACTATACTTCACTTGTAGTAAACAATGATGAAAAATCACTAAAGCAATCCTTTTGTTCACTGTGGTGACATTTCCTCTAATTAAATTTTCATCGCTGAAGGTATTTGGGCCTCTCTAGTCCATCTGGGATATGTTTGCCCTCAGCATTGCCTCAGGCCAAATGTATTTTTGTTGATAGGATGAACAGCATGCTATCCTCAGTGACTGTGGGTATTCCCCACTGGTGGTTTATTTAGAAGATTATTTCACCAGTTTCAAAGTACTTTTTCTGAAGTCTTTTTTTTTTTTCTTTTTTTTGAAAGAGAGAGCACTGAGTGCCCCCCTGATGCCCTCTCTTCTATGAATCAATGTGATTTTATGTTCTTTTCAAGGAGGTTTTTGAACAGGCTATATGTAGACATATGATGTGATAGAGGGGACTGCCTTTCCACAGAGGTCAAGTGCCACTTGAGGGACTTTCTCTTCCTAATACTTTTCTGTGGTTTGAGCATCAACCTCAATTAAACTGATTAGGGAAAACTGATTTGGGAAGGGAATTCTGAGTCACGATACAAAGAACAATAACATATTACGTGTAGCAAGAGGCTTTGCAGGCCTCATTTTATTACTCCGTGGTAGGACATACCTGGCAGTAAAAAATGGTTTGCATCTCTCTTTACAATTCCTATAGCACCTCTCTCAGCACGTGTCTCAGCAGCCAAATGGCAGAAGGTCATTTTTGCACACATGCGCAAACTATTGCAGTGAAAGATATAGTTCATTGACTTAAAAAGAGAAAGGCATGGATCACTGCAAAATATAATGGAAGTGTTTTCTCATTTCCATTCGGATAATAGAGGCCAATGGGACGAATGTCTCCATATTGGCTATGCATCATACATGCTTTTCTAATTCTTTTGAGATAGTAGAGTCTCATCCCAAAGAAAAGACTGTGTGAGTTCTTTTAGTTTAATTGTTGATTTGACCGTACTACAGCTCTGATATAATTTAGGAATATCGTATTTCAGTAAAAGCTGAGGTAACATGTTCAAGGGAATCTGATTATTCAATAATTAACATTCTGAAACAATTTTATCATACTGAGAGACCTGGGCAAAGGTAGCAGCCTTCATTACCAGAAACTATCACTTTGCAAATTACTTCTCAAACTTCTTAAAAACCTATATGGTCTCTCCCTGCCGCCCCCCCCAACTTTTGCACTGAAATAAATGCAAGGGCAGCTTGCTGAAAGAAAGGAAAGGACATGGAGAAAAACAGGAACAAGCCACCTGTGGATTAATGACATTTTTGTGGTTAAAATTCCCTAATTCTAAATAAAATCATGCTGTTTGGAAAGCAATATTATGACTTTCAAAGTTGTATAATTTCAAATTTCCTTGCTTTGTTAAGTCAAAACTGGTAACTTGTAAGGAGTTGCTTTCTTTACTAGATTAAAAATACTGGAATATCACAATGGCAATAATAGGTCATTTAAGAGACTGTGAATGGATTGGCTGTCCCTATTACTTAGATTGCATATATCTTACTGTTGCACACCCCAATGAGGTATACTGGCATTTCCACTTTTGCAAACGGAGTGAAAAATTGGTATGTAGAAGTGACAAATTGCAACAATGACAGTGTTTTATGCTGACTTTGCACAGATGCAAATGAAACAAAGTAAAAAGAAAGAAAGACAGTAGAAAGCAGGACCTGTATTGTTCTGGTTTAAGGTTTCAGTCTTTGCTGTTGGGCTACAATGCTCGCGCCTGTATGAAACCTGTATAAATGCAGAATTCCTCTTAGGGTATCACCTGTATTACTCTGGATCAGCCTCAATATGAAATCAAAGCCTGGCAACGGCAGGCAAACCCCAACGGACCACACCTATGCCAAAAGGCTTGAAGTGCTAGGGGTATTTGGTCCAGAAGAAAAGTAGCTTACTTCTGAGAGAGTGCTGTGAAATTATTGCAATGGTTGCCTTGGTAGTTTGGGATAAATTTTGTTAAGGGTTGAAATATCGTCTTGGTAAGTTCTGGGAAGTTGTATGCTATCCTTTAGACTTTTCTAAAACTTTACATGAATTTCGGATTATACTTTCTATCTCTGAAATGCTCAGTTATGCAAGAGGCAGTGAAAATACACTATAGAATATGTACAGATATTTATTTGGTCCTGGAACTTTTTCCTTTTTAGAGTTTTGTATAGTCCAAGGTACTCCGACTAAACAAGAAAAAGGCATATTCTATTACTGCATTTGTTCATTTTCTTCTTAAAACTGCATTAGCATACGCTTTCATGCCATACTTGGAAACTACTGTTTTACCTACCCTACACGATATAACTAACTCATGAAGGACAAATCTGCAGAGAAACGGGTCCCAGGGCTTCCTTTTTGCAAGTGAAAAAGACAGCAGTTTTTCTTCAGCAAACATGGAAATGTACACAGCACAAATCTAGCATTAGACAGAAAAAGAAGAGTTGCAAGAGCAATATAAACCCAAATTGCATTATGAAGTTATTTGAACTTTAAAGAATAGCAGTAGCTGTATCTCACAAGTAAAAACTATCTGTCAGCCCTATTAGGCTTACTATTTTATCTGGGGAGTTCAACCTACCTTTTAGGTATCAAGGGGCCAGTCTGTACTGACAACAAAAAACCTCCAGTTCCCCAACCAGAGTCCAAGCTCATGTCTCTTTGCTTATAAAATGAGCAAATTTACATGTATTAAAAAAAATATAAAATTCTTAATGCCTTTCTAGCAGTAATTTCTTATGCCATGTAATCTCATCCTGAGGCAAAATATTTGTTCAGATAAAAAATACTAGCAAACCAGAAGAGACTTGCATAAAAAAACAAAGAAAAAGTATTATTTTATGACTTAAAAATTAAATGTTCCATTCAGGCAGTTTCTCCACCTCTTAACAAAGGACTCTTCTAATAAGGATGCCGATTTGATTTTTTAGGAAAGCCTTGAGGAAAGCCAAGCACCTTAGGAATCTACATAAGAAGATGCCTCATCCTTCTGGAAACTTGTTAAAAATGAGTAAGACAAAGGCCTTTTCTACTGGCTCGACGCAGTCCAGGTAGGAATGCACCTGGCACTGGATGCAGACAACAGCTGTCTCACCAGCATCCATAATCTGTACTGGTGGCTTCCTAGCTGTACCTGTGTGCCCTGAATGCAAAAAGCATCTGTTTCACATTTATTCATTTACTCAGATGGCATTATCTACATTACTTGCTACCTTTGGACACAAGACTCTCATTTATAATTCATAGTACACAGATGCTTACAGAGAGTAGAAGCTTTGGCTACATTACCTGTCACTCTCAGTATATTTTGTATTCGTGGTGGGTAAATATACAAGTATAAAGCTGCCATATTGTGTATGACTATCTATAATGCATTAGCAAACAGTTGTTTGATCATTTATACTGTCATTCTTTGTGGTTGAAATGATGTGAGAATGAAAAATGAAACAAACTATGGGTTCACTCTCCATGGCTTTCTTTTCTTCTCTCTCTATCTCTTTTTGTGTGGTGTTGGTCCTTTCTAAGTTTTTTGGAAAAGGAAGGTGATACTGTCTCGTTTTGTTTCTCTTGCTTTTCTCTGTGTACGATTATCATTCAGTACTCGGTCAGCTATTCAATAAGTTCACCAGTGCAGCTGGCTTCAGAAGAAGATGCTTCCTATTCTTTGCTTTCATAGGCTCATAAATCCAGCCTGCTGAGAATATTAAAAGGAGAAAAATACTCAGGCAGGAATAAAGCATATCAAAAAGAGAAAGTGAATGTAACTGGGGAAACATTTACTCAGGATTACATATTAAGCAATTTGCTCTTTAGTACTGAAGGAATATATAGAGAGAATATATTAACTGTACTTACCAAGAGCCCACTGCATCCATCAAATGCTGTTAAAAGCGGCCATTTTTGAACAAGGAGAACATTCTGTATACCTTGTATTGTTTTTAAAAGCTATTTTTAGTGCAGTAAATATTAAAGAATGTCATTGTCCCTTGCATGAGCTCTCACTCATTTTTTAGGAGGGCAACTTTGCCAGAGATGCTTGACTTAAGAACCCATTAAAATGAAAACGTACTCAGGAGCCTTGCAGGAATAGTGCTTGAAGACATGGGCGCCAAGCATGCTTGGCAGCCTGGAAAGCTTACAGAGCTCTCCTAACAGGAATGCCATCACATTAAAGAATTAGCATAGCCCCAGGCAACAGTCTTTTTTTTTTTTTTCAGTAGACGTGAATGACATTTTGTATCTGAGGCACATTTTAAAATATTCCTTATCCACATGTAAGTTTTTTATGACTACATTAAAAAGCAAAAGGTTGGTTTGTTCCTGTTGACATTTGTTCCTATTCCTCTCTCTCGCTGGGCACTACATCTCAAATAAAGCTCTGATGTTCATCTCTCCTTCCACAACTTTCTCACTCTCTCCAAATATTACTATTGCCGCCTCCTCAGGCTCTTTCTCTGCTAGGCAGAACCTGTTCTGTCATTCTTTCTAATCTCTACCAGATGCCACAAATTCAGCAAAACTCCCACAAAAATCGCTGTAAAGTCTTTTACCTTCCCAGCAGTGCCTCCAGATTCACTCTTTGAAAATGCAGATAAAATATATTAATAAATACAGAAAGAATCTGAATATCAGTATCTGAAAACCTAAAATGAACTTCTTTTTTTCACTGACCCTGGTCTATGAGAATTGAAGTCGGGGAAAGTTGGAGAAATAATCACTCAGCAGCCTCATCAATCAAACCAGCAGCTTAGGCTGCTAATTATTCCCTGGTGGGGATACCTGAGAATTGAGAATTACAAATATTTGGCTCTTCTGACCACTCACCAAGGAAACTCGACTTATTGATTCCACTACATGAAAATAATCCACCTAACTCTCAGTTTCTTTCTCTTGGGAAATCTTCTTGCATAAAGTTCTCTGACAAAGA
The DNA here is from genome assembly GCF_034638445.1 of Ciconia boyciana. Lineage (NCBI taxonomy): Eukaryota > Metazoa > Chordata > Aves > Ciconiiformes > Ciconiidae > Ciconia > Ciconia boyciana. The sequence continues at coordinate 73,965,578 of NC_132938.1, read as the reverse complement.
ACATATAACCAAAAAATATAGTTGCTGACAGCCAAGCTTCATAATATCCTAATGGACTCCATTTTGCTTTGTGTATTTGCAACGTAGGAAAAAAACGGTCTTTTCTCCACGTTAGTCAAAAACTGTGTAGCATTTGTTCATTAGGCTGCACAAAGCCTGACAATGAGCAGTGGGGAGGCCAACTCAGGAAGCTGCAGTCGTTTCTGGTTTCCTTCATACACGTGGTAGTGTTTGAAATTGCTCCATCCATCCGGCTGGTGCAAATTGTCCTTTCAGTCTCTATTAATCACAGTCAGCGGACTAATCTCACTTCACCGATGGTGTTTGTGTGGGGCAAGAACACAGTCATGACCTGGGTTTGGTGGCTTGTTTCTCAATGACAATCAGGAGCAAGTAGTGCCAGGCACAAGTAGTGCCTTGGAGAAAAGGAGGCTGAGGGGAGACCTTATCGCTCTCTACAACTACCTGAAAGGAGGTTGTAGAGAGGTGGGGGTTGGTCTCTTCTCCCAGGTAACAAGTGATAGGACAAGAGGAAATGGCCTCAAGTTGCGCCAGGGGAGGTTTAGACTGGATATTAGGAAATTTTACTTCCCTGAAAGGGTTATCAAGCATTGGAACGGGCTGCCCAGGGAAGTGGTTGAGTCGCCATCCCTGGAGGTATTGAAAAGACATTTGGATGAGGTGCTTAGGGACATGGTGTAGTGGTGGTCTTGGTAGTGTTAGGTTTACGGTTGGACTTGATGATCTTAAAGGTCTTTTCCAGCCTATACGATTCTGTGATCCTGTAAACTCTCCAGTGCCTGGGGATAGTTACTGTAAGTGTTTTGCAGAGATATGCCAGGAGAAGAACGAGGTATCCTGTCTCCATGCAAGAGCTTCCTACAATTTGTCCCTGACGAACTCCAGATACAGATTCCCGTTTTAGAGACTGTGAACAGCTCAGAACAGAGAGTGAGCGAATTAGGTCAGAGAGCTGCTAAGCCTTTTTGAGCAAGATCTCAAAAAGTTTGATTTTTAGGCTACCTTGGTAATTTCAGGGAGGGGTCAAATAGTCTCTCTCTGACTTTCAATCCACAATTCAAAATTTTATTTGATTGCTATGTTATACTTCAGGATATACTCCCAGTTTTTTACCAAATTTTCAGCAACTGCATCCTAGATATCTGAAGCTGATTGCTGAGTGACTTTGGAAAGTCTGTATCAATGTTATTAGCATTAATTTCTCTTTTAAAGCATGTGGGAAAACTTCACTGCTAGTCCCTAAAAATATCTGTGCAGGAGGTGTTTTTTTCCCTGATCGCAATAGACGCCTGCCGAACACTCAGAATCTGGTAACATAACTTTCATGGCACAGAGCCTGAGAAACCTCATACATCACTGCAGTCTTCAGCTTAAATCCATAAACACTCAGTAAAGACAGTTACAACAGATTTTCACACTTTCATAAAAAACGCACTGCACAATTTTGATATTTTTTTTAAGAAAGCCCTCATTGCCTCACTGTTCTAAGGCCACTTTGGTAGAAGGATTTGTTATCTTGGCTGACAACTGCACTGAAGCCTATAATAAGAATCTCCTTCTTTCGCTCTAACAAGCAAATTCCCTGTTTTCCGAGGATCCTCTCTAGGAAGGCAGCGCTGAATGTGTATCAGACTTTAAAAGAAAGCCTATCTACACTGCCATTTTCGCTCTTTATTTTTCTAATTTGCAACTCAGCTCACGTCCAGCTCGAAGAAGCAATTCTGCGTTGAAAATGCTGCAGCTGGTTTCCTCCAGTGCTCCCCCTATTCATAGCAAGGGAGGCAGTGGTGGGCTTACGCAAGATTGGTTTAAATGGGAAATCAATACTGGTTCCTCAGTTCCTACAAAAGAGCTGAACTGGGCTGGATTGGTTCCAAGGAGAAAAAAGGAGTTGAGTGGAAAAAACTGGCTGCCAGTGGGATAGGTACTCTGCTGCATACGAGGCTGTTTGGGTCTCTGCCACTGAACCCATCACAAGAAGTCTGAGATAACCTGGCTTACCTCCTACCATCTGTTTTTGAATGGATGATAAATACTGGAAAAATAAAAGTTGGAGGCTTTTTTCCCCTAGGCATATATTAACGTATAAATACGTAAATGTTTCTGTTCAGCATCAGTAGGAATTTGTACCTTGTACTGTACTAACCAGTTACAAAAGGGATTGAAAACTTGTTCTGCAGATGAAAAGTGGAATCATTGGTGTGATTCCTTGTTCTACAGCTAAGGAGAAATATGTGATCTAATTAGCAATTCCATCAGACATTGCTCAGCGATTGGAACTTAGTTTCACAGGGTCTCACTTGACAAGACTTTCTATTTAATCTCTTGTATTTAAATTTTCTGTGGAATAAATCTCAATAAAATGCACATTTCTAAAATCTATGCCTGTGTGCCATTTTATTTAAATAAACTTAAAAACCAAAAAACTTAAAACTTAAAAAACAACAGTGATAGTGAAAATATTGTAATAACTTCATTGTTGTATTTTGCTGGATGGTCAGTCCATTAGTTTGGTTATTCCTTAACCTCTACTAGTACTGTGCAGAATGCAGAGACATATGTTATGAACTGCCTTTAGACTTTCTGTCATTATTTAGCAACACACCAAATATGGAAGAAAGATATTTTTACTGAAGGCTCTTCCTGCATTGAATTCAGATTCTTGGAGAACTTGCTGTTCCCCAAGTAGTCCCAGAGCCAGAGCAGCAAAGGGTGAATCTTATGGGGGGAAACAGACAACGTACAAAAATGACTTTTTATTTTTATACCATTGTGATTTGAGATTCACAAAGCTTTATAATACTGTTATAACCAGTAAAAATGACTGATGATTACAGGTGGGGAACGTTGGGAAGACAGTGAAAGAAATCTTTCAACGTCAGGCACAATTGGATGTGTAACTGGAAGGCACCCCTGGTGACTACAAGGAGGAAAGATGGGTTCTAAAACCAGGAAGGTAGCTGCGGAGAAAGAGTATTTCATATTAAGATCACTGACATTTAAAATACTTGATTAAAACACAAGCATCTCTATTGTTTAGACAGATGGAAAATAGTTTTCTCCTAAGGTCTATAGTTAAATCTTGTGAACAGTCAAATACTGCCGGAATGACATACTGCAAACTCTCTTGTTGCACTTTCAAGATCCTACTGTTCTAATCCAGTAAAGATGGTTATTCATGCTATCCATTCTTACTCTTACACAGTTTATACAATTTTAATAGCTCTCCCAGCTTAGAGATCTTAAAGTTTTGTCTGGTATGATAAAGATCTGCTTACAAGACTAACAAAGCTATCAGCAATGAAATCTTGAGGCAAATGTGTATGCTTCATTTATGCAGTTTGGTTTAGCAGTCATTGTGATTACTCGTGATCAAGGTGAATAACAATTATCTTTTTGTGTATTGACAATAGTATGATTATTAATGTCTTTCCAGTATTTCCTGTATGGAAGCATGGGAATGCATACACTGTGAACTTGTTGGGAAATTTGTTGATACTCAGAAAAAGGTAAGGATTGAACAAAGGGGAAGGAGGAGGGGAAAAGAACAGAAAGGAAGGGCTTTAGGTCTTAGAAAGCCATGTTTTGCCACCTTAAATGCACAGGGAAAAGAGAAGAAAACAGCACTTTATCAGATCTGAATTTCTTTATCAGTCGTCATACCTGAGAATTATTTGGTAATTCTACTCCAATTTTATCCTTAAATTCACGATAACCCTTATGTTTTGGGGCAGGCAGGAGAATCTGCCTTAAGTTAGCATTTAATACTTGGAAATTATCCTGAAGTACGTTGTGGCCTGTGTGTCCACACTGTAAATTGAAAAAATGTGTCTTCAGTTTCTAGATGGCAGTTCTCCAGTGATCTTCCTCTGCATAATTCTTCCCAGCTTAAAGTAATGCTTTGCTGCAGTGATTAAAAGTGAGAGGAAAAAAAAAGTGTTGCAGAATTTTCCAAGTTGGGGTTCTATGTTTCTTCTTATCTCTAAATCATAGAATCATAGAATCATTAAGGTCAGAAAAGACCTCTAGGGTCATCTAGTCCAACCGTCAACCCAACCCCTCCATGCCTACTAAACCATGTCCTGAAGTGCCACATTTGCCCATTTCTTTAACTCCTCCAGGGATGGTGACTCCACCACCTATCTGGGCAGCCTGTTCCAATGCTTGGCAACCCTTTCAGTGAGGAAATTTTTCCTGTTATCCAATCTAAACCTCCCCTGGCACAACTTGAGGCTGTTTCCTCTTCTCCTGTCACTTGTTACTTGGGAGAAGAGACTGATACCCACCTCGCTACAACCTCCTTTCAGGTAGTTGTAGGGAGTGAGGTCTCCCCTCAGCCTCCTTTTCTCCAGGCTAAACAACCCCAGTTCCCTCAGCCGCTCCTCATCAGCCTTGTGCTCCAGACCCTTCCCCAGCTTCATTGCCCTTCTCTGGACACGCTCCAGCCCCTCAATGTCTCTCTTGTAGTGAGGGGCCCAAAACTGAACACAAGATTCGAGGTGCGGCCTCACCAGTGCCGAGTACAGGGGCACGATCACTTCCCTAGTCCTGCTGGCCACGCTATTTTTGATACAAGCCAGGATGCCGTTGGCTTTCTTGGCCACCTGGGCACACTGCTGGCTCATATTCAGGCGGCTGTCAACCAATACTCCCAGGTCCTTTTCTGCCTGGCAGCTTTCCAGCCACTCTTCCCCAAGCCTGTAGCGTTGCATGGGGTTGTTGTGGCCCAAGTGCAGGACCTTGCACTTGGCCTTGTTGAACCTCATACAATTGGCCCCAGCCCATCGATCCAGCCTGTCCAGGTCCCTCTGCAGAGCCTTCCTGCCCTCAAGCAGATCAAGACTCCCACACAACTTGGTGTCATCTGCAAACTTACTGAGGGTGCACTCGATCCCCTCGTCCAGATCATTGATAAAGATATTAAACAGGACTGGCCCCAATACTGAGCCCTGGGGGACACCACTTGTGACCGGCCGCCAACTGGAGTAAACTCCGTTCACCACCACTCTTTGGGCCTGGCCATCCAGCCAGTTCTTTACCCAGCGAAGAGTACACCCGTCCAAGCCATGAGCCACCAGATTCTCCAGGAGAATGCTGCGGGAGACAGTGTCAAAGGCTTTACTAAAGTCCAGGTAGACAACATCCACAGCCTTTCCCTCATCCACTAGGTGGGTCACCTGGTCGTAGAAGGAGATCAGGTTGGTCAAGCAGGACCTGCCTTTCATGAACCCATGCTGGCTGGGCCTGATCCCTGGTTGGCCTGCATGTGCCTGTTGAGCGCACTCAGGATGAACCACTCCATGATTTTCCCCGGTACCGAGGTCAGACTGACAGGCCTGTAGTTCCCTGGATCCTCCTTCCAGCCCTTCTTGTAGATGGGCATCACACTGGCAAGCCTCCAGTTGTCTGGGACCTCCCCTGTTAACCAGGACTGCTGGTAAATGGTGGAGAGTGGCTTGGCAAGCTCCTCCGCCAGCTCCCTCAGTACTCTCGGGTGGATCCCACCTGCCCCGTAGACTTGTGAGTGTCCAGGTGGCATAGCAGGTCATTAACTGCTTCCTCCTGGATTATGGGGGTTTATTCTGCTCTCCGTCCCTGCTTCCTGCTCAGGGGGCTGAATTCCCTGGGGATAACTGCTCTGACTGTTAAAGACGGAGGGAAAGAAGGCATTAAGTACCTCAGCCTTTTCCTCATCCTTGGTGGCAATGTTCCCCCCCGCATCCAATAAAGGAGGGAGATCCTCCTTGGCTCTCTTTTTGTTGTTAATGTATTTGTAAAAACATTTTTTATTATCTCTTACAACAGTGGCCAGCTTGATTTCTAGCTGGGCTTTTGCCTTTCTTATCTTCTCTCTGCTTGAGTTGATGAGATCCCTGTACTCTTCTTGAGTTGCCTGCCCCTTCTTCCAAAAGTGGTAAACTCTCCTTTTCTTTCCTGAATGTAAAGTCTGTGTTGTTTCTTTCTGTATATTGATTGACACATGGGTTCACAGATTCCTCATGTATTTTAAAGGCTAAGCCAAAATCTTCTAATGTCTTCGTATTAGCAAAAATACCTTAGTTCCCCTCAACTCCATCTATTCGACTTGCACATAGCTTCTTTTTCCTGACATCTGCTACAGAATTTTCACATTGATAATATGAGCTTGGATGTGCTCCCTAAGGAAACCACTTTGTCCAACAGTGTAAGTATCATTCATAGGCAAATATAAATATCACTATATATTAAAATATGTATACACATATCTACACATGCAGGATTTGTTCCACTGCCTGGTTCAGTCTTCACTAGCTGCACGGTGGAGCTGGGTTGGTACCCACAAAGTCTCAAATACAAGACAGTTTGTTAAATCGTTGGATGGCTTATCTAGCTTAGCATGTCAAAACCCATCACCAACAGTGAATACTTGTGTGCTGGATAGATAACACAGGATATCTCCAGCCACATGTAACGAATACTGCCTTTCTCAAGTAGCTAGTAAGTGGTTTTAGATTGTACTAAGCCTTATTTTTCTTAATGGTCACCACTATTAGAGAGCTAAGCCATTCTGTGATAGCTGCAACAGGTGTACTGATGAATATTCTGTGCAGACTTTGTTTCTTCTTTGATGACTGCTAATAAAACTCTGTGTTCCGTAGTCTTAAGCACTGTAATCACAGAGCTTTTTTCAAACTGTAGTGTGCCATCTGTATGATCTGTCCTTTGAAATATGTTTTTTATTGTTAGAATGTTAATCAGAGATCATGAGAAATTTTTTCTCTCCTCTTCAACGCAGAGAGATCCTTGTGTCTTACCACAGGGAAAAACGTGTTTTGTGCCACTCAGGTGTAGGTGTGCCTTCAAGGATACTGTCCACTAGTCAGAAGCCAAGCATTTTTCTCTTTACTTTCATGTTACTTTCTACTGTATAAGTACTGAACAGTCATGCCAAGTATTTTTTTGGTCCTGTTTCCTGGTTTCACTTATTGATCTGAATCAGTAGCTATCATTACGTTGATCCAGTTCAGCTGTTCTTGCATTTCTTCATGTATTTCTTCATGATTCGAAGAGATGCTTGAAAGAGTAGTATAAAGTGAAATCTCAAGTCTTCATGTGGTCCCATTTCTAATAAGTGAATCTTTAAAATCTCCACAACTATATGTGTTTGCCAGAGTTCCTAGTATAATTCTGTGTGTATCCATTTTGCATATTCTGTGCATTTTTGCATTTATTATTACTAAAATAAGTATTTATAGAGATGCTGTAAATTTGGCTAGTTTTGCATCTGTACAGAAGCCTGCTTTCTGTTGCCTTCTGCAGATAATTTACTCCTGCATTCCTCCACCTGGTTCCATGTAGATTGCTAGGATCTCGGACCCTACCAAAATTCACTATGCTTTAGAAATACTTGAGTTGTTAAAAGTAAGGTCTTAATTGAGGTATTCAGGTTCTAGATTGCTCTGGTGTTTTAATAATGTTACCCTTTTGCTGGCATATCTTAAGATTTCATTTTTATTTACAAATTGTTATCAGAAAACTGTGGCTATTAATGAAATCTCTAAAAATAAAAAAGTCTTGTGGAATATTAATTCAAACCTAATGGATACTGGCTGGTATGCAAGTGGAATTATGTTACACAAGCTTCTATCTGAACCTCACTTGCTTTCCACTGGTTTACCTGGTCCAGATCCACGGCTGCCTACTTAGAGGACTGAGGTACAAGTTTCTGATTTCCTAACTTTATTTGCCTTCTTTACAGTTAGTCTGGTAGGCCAAGAAGGACCCAAATGTTTACTTCACCAGAAACTTCCTACACTTGAAGGCTTGCTTGCTTCCTTCCTTCCTAGTTCTTTTTGTGAACTCAAAGCTTCTAGTATCTGTAGTCAAAGGAAATCAGATTGTCCTTAATTCTGAGAATCCAAGGCTTCCATGGCTCATGGCTGCCAACCAGCTGGGCCTCCTCAGACTTTTCCCTCACAAAGAATTTTAAGGAGATTTATTTTCAAGCAAAAGCAAAGCAAAATGAAACATCAGTTCTAAAAAAAGTGTAATTGCCTGTCAGTTGAACAAATATACCTGGAAGTACAGAAGTATCTTTGTATTTTGGGAAGAGCGGGCAAGTGTTGTCCTCTAAGGTCAAGAATAGAGACATTATCTGAAATGTCATTAGCACAAAATTTACAACATTTCAGGGTACACTCTGCTCAGTTATATTAATTTCACAAGTACGTGCATGCACCTTAAAACTCTAGCATTTCAATGACTGAAAAACAAAGGGGGAGAAAAACATAAAAAAAATTAGTAAGTTTGAAAAGAAATCAACATTTTGAAAAGACCACGAACTATTTTTATATTTTAGACAGCAGAATACTTTCAGTCATCAAAGAGAATAAGAAAAGGCAAAGAAAAAAACCCACACTCTAAATAAAAAATATTCCTACAATAAAGAAAGAGAAACAAAGACACGAATAATGACACAGAATTATAAGGACCTCGTGAAATTTCATACCATACTTATTACTTATACATTGTATTTGCCACTTTCATAATGATGAGAAAAGCCATAGATAAAGAAATAGCTTATAATCAGAGCACAAATGATTGCCATCTACTTTTAGGACAGGAAAAACACAATGATAGAGGAGAAATTTCATATAATATTAAAAGCTGAACTATTGTTACTGCCTTAATATAGTATAAAAAGAAAGACTGTGATCTGACCTGTGTGTTACTGACTGGTAACTTTTGAAGGTGATAATGTGTTAGCAACATGGAGATTAAATTACTAATTTTCATTAAAGACAGATGAACCTGAATTGGAAGTCCAGGGAACGTGGACCCAAACTGTTCTCTGTGAATACGGTCCTAGGTCCTACAGGTCTCCCCAGTGAGCAAGCAGCACAGCACAGGGGCTTTCAAATTTGGACAATATAAAATTTGCCAATTACAAATGTGAGTGACTCATGAGAAAAGACCCAAGCGATGTGTGTGTCAAGGTGTGAAAGACTGCAGTCTTTGTGGGAAGATTTTCCTTTTTCTGTTCTGCAAAGTGCTATAAACATTTTTTCTACTAGAGAACTGCTCTATAAACAATTTTGTCACCACGACTGGATTGTGCAGAACATCCTGGAAGGCACTCTTTGTTTGTCTGTAAAAAATGCCTTCTGTCAGATTGGAAGATTCAGACTGTGGGTATAAAAGGAGCCGCTCTTTATCCCTCAGTTTCTGTCTTACTGCCATTAGTTGTGATTCTGTTGGTAACAGTTGCTGTTTAAGGCTTGCCATGCTTTGTGATATCTTTGCCATTAGGTTTTTTGGAAAGTGAAAGCTATGGAAATGCTTGTTCTGAGTTTCCATGGTTTATATCACAAAGAACTGTGAAACTAAAGATAATGTCTGGTGTGGGGGAGGAGGGAAGGGGCTGAAATATAAAAGTGTTTTTCTTGCTGGCAGTGATGAACTCTACAGACACACAACCCCCCCATGTGTATCAGTACCTACAAAAATCAATCATCTGAGTGGTTTTGACTGATTAGATCTGTGCCGTTTTGACTTTTTCTATGTTTTAAATTGTAAGTGGTTGTACTGTTTACATAAATACTGCAAAATCAGCCCATTAGATGGAAACTTTCATTCCACTTATGAAGGATTCGATTATTTTGCTTTTTAAATGTATAAATCTCTCTCTTAACGCTTTCAAACTAAGAGCTGAGCAACAGATACACAGACCCATCGATGCTCACTTCAGCAAACATCATCTCAACTATAATCCTTAATCAATGCTTTACCTTCTAGCCCTTGCTACTTGCCAGTGTGTGGATCTTGCCCTCAGTGGGCCTGATTACCAATTAGGGAACAAGAAACATATGCTCCAAATCACAGTTCAGTTTACTGAAAATGTTTGAACACTGACAGCAAATACTAGTGTATCTACAAATGTGTGCATAAGCTTTTTCAAATCTCTCAGGACATTAATTACCAGGTCTTCAGTCTACTTCAGAGCTGAATTATCAATGGATTTTGAACCATCTGTGAACCGTACCGCTGAGTTTTGAAACTTTCAAATCAAGTATGAAACTTTATGAAAGACATAAATGCACTACTAAAGGATGACCATTTATTTGCCTGATGTGACATGTATTATATGGGTGGGTATGACAAAAAGCAGAAATTCATTTCACTCCCTTAAAGATAATTCTGTGCAGGAGCAATGCGTCTGATATGTCACTGAATGTATTACGCCCTTCCACTTGGTATTTTTCTTTTCCAAGAAAGCAAAGAAGGACAAACCCAGTATTTCCCTAGAACACGGACACTAGTTTATGTTCGAAGTACTACATGAAATATGGGAGATAGGCTAATAAGGGTGTAATGAGCACTGGCTGTAATATTAAAACATGTATGTTTTAGGAGCACTAAGAAGAGCATCTGTCTGTCTATCTTCATAAAGTAAAACAAAAGTATTATTTCCACTAGAACAGTGAAATCCATTATGGCTAAATAAAAAGGAAAGTAAAACACCATTATCAATGGAAGTGGTAGGAAGCTTACATCTGCCCTTTGCTCTAAACCAGCTGGGGCCATCCCTTTTGCAGTACAGAGGCAACAGGACCATGAAGGTAAGTGATATTTGAGTTACATTTCCTTCAGGAAGACACTGATTCTTGTACTAAAGTCTTGTGACAAGGAATTATCACAGTTCTAGTTATTTTTTCCTAGTGGTTAATTACAGTCACTGATAAAGCACTTGACGGTATTTCTGGTATGAAATTGGCTTGAAGTTCCAGTTGTTTAAGCTTGTTACGTCTGGTTCTACAGAAGAAACAGGCCACTTACAGGTACCTGCTTTTCTTACAAACATGTTGATACTTGGGTTGTTTACCAGCTCTTTTAACACCTAAGTCCACCCTGTGGACGCCAGTAACATTTCAGACAACTCTCCTCAGCTTTTCAAATCTCACTGTTTCTATGCCATATGGCGTGTATGATAAACTCTCCAAATGCTGATACCATTCCACAGCTAATGAGAAATTCAAAAACTAATCTAAAACAGAAGCCGTGAGGGTCTCTCAGAAATATTTCCAAGTGGACATTTCCCTGTCTGTCTCATCAGTATGACCTGACAGAAGACAGCTGACCTCGGAGAGAAAGGAAAAAAAAGCATATATTTGTGTCTTACATCATTTCAGATCCAGGGAATCTTATCACAGACTAAGGTATAGAAGATGGTCAGCCAGGGAATCCAAATTATGGCACTTACAGACCTAGCATTATGTGACTTCACAAATAGTCCCATTGAAATCATTGCTACAATGAAATATTGATAATTTTTTAATCAAAACATTTTTAACCCTTTTATTGCAGGTTTTTTACTTGGCAGGGTACGACTCCATCAGTACCACATTTATTCCTTCGCAAATAGAACTGCTGGTGAGCTCTGAGAACTCGTTACATGCTTCTCAGTTTGGTGCTGAATTCCCAACACAGAAATGCTAGAAAACAAAAGCTATAAAGCCCCCTGTATTCCAAGCCCTAAGCCAATGGACTGACTGATGGTTTTAGCAGTGATAATGGGCACAGAGTGAAGGGCTTAGATGCAAAACTCTGTTTTTTCAAGCTGCTTCAAAATTGTTCAAGGAACATCTGAAAATGAAAACACAGAGTGACAAGTGATATTTGAAAATACAGGTATGAGGGCAGGCAGATTAGATTACATTTTCAAAGCCATATAGTGTCAAAGTTCCTGCTATTTTAAATGTTGGTGGAAATTGATTGTCCAAATGCTTTAATTTTTGGAAATTCCAGCCCTTAGTTGTCAATATAGGATTAAAACCCAGCTCAATCTTCTCTCACGGATAGACCTCTTTCCTTACAATAGCAATTTTTCATGTGCTAGGGGCATGGTTGGGAAATAATTTCAAACAGAAGGAGCTTAAAGATTTCTTCCTTTAAGACAGTTTTACTGTGTCTAGGATATTTCCACAAATTCTAACAGATTCAATATTTACATACAATATAAATTAGTTTTACTTTATCAAATCATGTATAACTCACTGACCAAGCAGTTAGATGTGGACCTTATAGAATCAGATAATGCTCTGGGTTGGAAGGGACCTTTGAAGGTCATCTAGTCCACCCCCCACACCCATTGAGCAGGGACATCTTCAACTAGATCAGGATAGTAAGGCTCAAAAGCAACACTACAGTAAGCAAACCATACAGATTTCATTTTCAGCTCTTCCTTGACCATCAGTTTTACCGCTTATTTTCAACTCCTATGGACGCTTCTCAATAGGAATAGGACTTGTCTCACAGATATGATACACATTCTTTCTACAATAACGCTCTGAATTTTAGATAAAAGCTTTGCATTATAAATGTACAAAGCATTCTGCCAGGGAGTGTAATATATCTGCTTTCAAATATCACTCTGATGTATAATGTATAACAAAAAAGAATAGAACCATTTTAAAAGAAATAGGCACTTTGCCATCTTACTATCTTTAAAATCTTTCCTAACCCTTCAAAATGTGGATGGCCAGTTCCCAATCAGAACTAGAAAAATGGGTAAGCACTGCACTTAACTTCTAACTTTAACAGGGATCTTTAAATAACAAAGATTAGCCATGCTTAAAAAAAAAGGAAAAAAAAATTCTTTTTCTGAGTACAATGACTACACTCATTTCACGGTGAAGTCATCCCTTTATCTGATAGTTCATTCACTGCCATTCCTTTCAAAATGTCAGTTTCAAAATATAAGAAAACAAAAAACCTGAAGTGATCCCATGATGGCTTTCAGATAGTATACTCTTGAGATATCTTTTATCTTTTTTTCATACCATACATGCAGGGCTTTTGTTTCTGAAGGTATTTGCAAGCAGGTTTATTTTTCATGTTAAAAAAGCCATGTAATTAAAAAAATGGATCATAACCATATTTTTTAATGTTGGAGAGCTGCATTTTACATTCAGCTCTGCCCCTCTACAAACAAGAGTTTAGGGAAGTATTGTATTGAAAGGAAGAGGGAAGGTTTTGCTGTCTTAATATAGTATAATTTTGTTTCCAGCAGCAAAATAAGATAGGATTTCAAAGGGAGTTTGAACAGGAACTAAGGGATTGAGGCAAACAAAGCTATTTAATTCCAGAGAAGTTGGAAATCGGCTCTATCAGAATATTTTGTGTTATTATCTACACTGTTCTTATACAGAAATTCTAAAGCCATAAAATGTCACAGCCCATTGCTCCATTTTATGAAACAAAATAATTATTGATAAAAATGCATTTCTATCAAACATCCAGTCTATTGAAAATTGGGCACATTTAATGTGGCCATACTCCTACTACAACAAGAAGCTAGGAAACAATGATACAGAAGAATTATAGGCACAGTTTTGTACCCTTTATGTAAGTAATTCTTATGTGCACAAGCAGCCCTATTAATATTGACGGAATTACTCATGTGAATAACGACCACTGTGTAAGTCAGGGCTGCAGAATCAGATCATATATGACTTGCCCAGATAGGACATCTATTACAAAATCAAAAATAGCAGCAAGTTTACTGCTTACTCCTGTGCTTCACTTCCAGGATTAAAATTCTTGCCACAGTGATAAAATGCAGAAATAGGAAAAGGAAGAAAAGAATGTTAAGGAAATATTCAAACTCAGGTCCTGAGTTCTTATTTGCAGGAGTAGTGCCATTTTGCTTCATTGAAGCACTTTTATTAATAGAGAATAACAGATAATAAAATCTGCAGAAGTTACTGAGATCTTAATGAAATAAATTCTTGACTGCATTTTATTTTGTCACTGTTTTGTTTTGTTTCCCATTTTCCCTGTGAATATAATTAGTCACATGGATTTCCCCTTTTTAACACTGGTAGAGAGGAAAACTGAAAGAATTTGCTATTCTAAGATAATATACAATTCATTGTATGCATTAAAATATGCATGTCCTCTTCTTCAAAAGGCAGTTTTTGAATGATTCATGGAAAAAAGTAATCTACATCAATAAAAAACCAGCTTTGCGAAATTCACAGGAAAACACATTTTGGAATGTGCAGAATGGCCAAAAGAACTGACTTTCTCATTCTCTCCATTCCCTTTTTTTTTGCGTTTTCCTCTCCCCTGCCCCCAACATTTCTGGGAGTGTATACTAAATCTTTTATCTTTTATTTTATATTGTCTATATCTAATGTGATGCAAATTCTGTGTGCATCATAATCCATAAAAATGTTATTTATAAAAATTGCAACACCAGCAACATACATCAAAGGTGGAACAGAAGTGATAAAGTAAATTTGCTATATGAAAATGCGGGATTTCTACAAATATTAATTTGACAATAGAGGATAAACCAAGCAAACTGAAGTCTAACGCCATGGCACTGCTACAGTCAGCTGACTTTGCCAAGTTGTGAAAGAAAAGCATGTGTTGTCCCATGTTGTCCTTCAGTTATTCTGAACAGTCCTAATATCCTTGGCTATTGAGATAATTTGTCAAAGAAAGGTAGTTGCTTCTGAGGAATACAGACTGTCCTATCACTACGGTTATTATTTCACCTTGTGAAAAACAGAAATTAAACCGCTATCATCTACATTGGCTATTATTTAATTTAGCCCTTGATGGCCAGATACTGTCACATTATATACCAGTGTTCTTTTCCTACTTTTTGCTTCTTGTTTCATATGAATTCATCAGTATGAAGCTTTGCTTTTACTGGAGTATCCTCTTACCAGAACAGGAACCATGACTTCCCAAAGAAAATTCAGGTAATTCAGTGGAAACATTTGTATTGAAAGTAGTGGTAACAAAATCACCAGCTTTTCTGTGTGTGCAGAAAGAATCAGTCAGCAGCTAATAAAACAGATTGCAGATTAATATTATGTGTTATCAACCGGCTTATTACTGATCTTCAAAATGTCTCTAATTCATACTGTTTATATTTCCTACACAGAGCACATAAGGTAAACTCCTTAACAGGAGACTCTTAATCATGTACATGTTTGAGGTGCCTAGAATAGTACCCATCTGATTGCATTCTATAGTCTAATTGTAGTCAACGGATGCCTCAATAGCATTTGCTGACTGCTAATTTTGCCTTATAGTACTTTACTTGTAATCTTAGCAAACAAAATCAGTGACTCTTCCTGTTTAATTCTGAATAATGCTCTTTGCATAATACGTTTAGGGAAATTCATAACATGGATATTTCTTTGACTGAATACATTATCCTAAAGAAATTAGGATATATATGTGTATTTACTGTAAAAGTGTAATATACTTAAATAAAATGGGAGACATCTAAAATATAAAAGGAATTTTTCACGTGCACATTTGTTGCATATTCTGTGCAAAAGGTTAGCATATTTACCACATACAAGCTTTGTTCCCTTCACTGATCAGAATGAGAGGTTGTAGAAATAGGGTTTGACCATGTAAACTATTGTCTACATGAATTACTTTTAACACTATACAAGTGAGAAGTCCCAAAGAGTGAAGATTTAAAAGATTTATTTCTTGGACTTGGAAGGTTTTTTACTTTTTTTTTTTTTAATTCAAGTCAGATTTACATCTCTCATACACTACAACACTTTTCATGCTTTTACAGTATAAAACGACCAGTATGTTAAATAAGCAATGTGAAATTACATTTACTCAAATGAAAATTAGAACCAAAATGGCTGATGGGTCTGGTTCTGATCATTTACACCAGTGTTACAGCTCTGCAGCCCAACTTTAATTAGCAGAGTTAATCATGATTGATCAGCCTCATGGAAAGGGGGGGGTGTCACATTCTCTCTTGCTACGAGTAAGTCTTGAAGCCAGTGAGATGGTAGAGATATACGATCAGCTCCCTGATTTTAAGGCCAGGCCTGACTCCAATGAAATTGGAAGCCACTGCCAAGGAGCTTAGTGTTGTCAGGTCCTGGGCATTGCGCCACTGGAAAATAGCCACTTTGGATTTCTGTTCTGCTGTCCCAGCTCACCCCACGTGCTGGAAGGAGGCATGGAAATGCAGAGCCCAGCTGTAGTGCAGATGCATCCAGCTCAGATGCATGCTCTCTGGAATACTTCTTTCTGGGTTATAGTACCAAGGGACCAAAAGCCAGCTTCTGAATCTGTTATTCTAAAGCAAGTAAGCTTATTAATGGAAAAGGAGAAGCAAAATTAGACAAAAGTGGAAATAAAGCTGGTGCTCAGAATACAGAACTGTAGACACCTGAGCAAAAAATTCCCTGTGCAGTAAAATGGAAAGACACAGTCTAATACAAAGGTCGATGCAGAGCTGGAGTCGGACCTAGGTGAACCACTCCCCGTTTCCTCCAGTTTATAATCACCATCAGGATCTTGTAGAAGTGATGGATGCAAGAGACCCATTCTTCCATCATGTGACATTTTTCTTGATATCTGTATTTCTTCATACCTAGTAACTGGTAAAAGAAGTTGATATCCCTTTTTTTATTTGAAATTTCACATTTTTAATCAGATCAACCTAAGTTTGTGTGATTTTTAGAAGTCTTTTAAAAATTCTTACCTTTTATTTCTTTAATTATAGGTTTATTGTGTTTTAATTAAAAATATTAAAAGAGGACTTGACCTGCAAGCAACCCTTTTACTTTAAAATCTTTGGTATTTTAATAGCTTATAAACCCTTTCCAATTCTTTTCTTAGTAGGAGATTGCTTGAATTGAATGAATAATTTTTGTTTTCTACAAACCAACATTTTTCTAATGAAAGAAAATTGAAAATTTCCCAGCCAGTTCTAAATTTAAACAACTTAGCTTTACTGTGCTTGCACTTCTTTTGTGTCTGTCTTCTTCAAACACTGTACCAAATTAGTTTACAGAAAGAAATACTGGAAAAAAATAGCAAATAGTGATATAATGGGGGAAAATAATCATCAAATCAACATTTCAGACTCCAGTGACTAATACACACAGCATAAATCTGAGACTCAGAAGTAAACCCATTTAGCTGTTTTGCATATGCCATATGACCTACACACCTGATTAAACCAACTGTAAAGACTTAATGTTTCACATGAGATTACTTGTGAAGTCAAGCAAGTTACAACTTCAGAATTATTTTGAAAACATTATCTGTTTTACTAGAACACCACCCCCCCGCCCCCCATATTATTTATCTGATCATTTATTTGGGAGAAAATTCAAACAGAAATGAAGTTGTGACTTCATTATATAAATAACATCAGTGTCACAAGGTGTGCTTCCCACCAACAGGTTATTCACATAAGCAGGACAAAACAGGTTAACTTAGATGCCTTTTTTATCATAAGGTTTTACAAGCAGATTTACACACTGTGTACTCTAGTTTGCACACTTACTCATATGTCGCATCCCACAGCCAATCCAAATTAGTATCAAAGGAGAGGAAAGAAGAACACACAGAATGTAAAATTGCCTATAAAACATTATGATATGGTGAGGAAGGTTACTGGCTGCACATCCTGCTTGCTATTTCAAGTAATTAAAAAAATTAGCTTCAGACATGGCCACAGATGTTCCAGGCTCATGATATTCAGACCCATCTTTTTTACTTGAACAATTTGTGCAGGCCAGCGTTTAGCATCACAGCCAAACATACAGCTCCCATCCTTACAAAGAGAAAACAAATGATCTGCATTTACAGTAGGCTTTAAATTTGCCAGAGAGACTCTGCCTGATACAAAAGGTCAGGAAAGGAAGGATATTCTGTGTAGTTACAGAAGCTTTTGACATGGTAGTTTCTCTTCACAGAACAGCAATCCTTTGATGATACTTAGAAACAAAAAGTATGCTACCAGAGCATAGCATTCTTAATATTGAATTTCAGCATTGTATTCCCAGCCATATTTATATAGCCATGAGGTATTTTGAAAAAAAAAAAGGCAAAAAAAGGGCGTTTTTATGGAGCCAAAATAAGAGCCAGTATAGCCTAAGGAGCTTGGCATCTTATATGAACTTATGCATATGCCTCCTAAGGCAAGGTGTGTATCAAAAATTATTGCTAGTGACAATGAACAGCTCCAAAGATGACTAAAGGATGAAGCAGTGTCTACTGAATGAATAAAAGACTCTGGGTGTGCCAGAAAGGAGGGAGAGTGAGTTTTAAAATAAAGTGGCAGAGCCAGCAGTGAGAAGCTGGAGATGGAGAATAAAAAAGCAATTATTTTGTGTTTTCTGTACACACAAAGCTTATCTTTTCAGTTGTAGAAACTTTGGTTACTACCAGAAGGGAGGACATGCCCACTTTCAGGCAAACCCGTCTGCTGTAACACCTCTCAGGGCTGCTCAGATCTGTGCTGGTGAAAGTCTAGTATGATTTTACTGCCAGGATCACAACTTGTACAAAGACAAACTAAGACATTTAGTTCTCAAGGAAGTAAAAAGGCACCTTGTGGAATTTTCAGGAGGACATAATTGTGTGATACTTGCTGATTGTCACTGGAGTTACTGTATATGCCTAAATACGCTTGGAAAACCACATAACCATAAATCCCGAGGCATCTGACTACCTGAAAACATTTGGTTCTCAAACCCCAGAGATATTTGAGAGATTCAGGCAGACTCAGTGAGCAGCTTAGAAATCAGGAAAAAAAAGGTCACTAACTTTCTTAGCAGATTAACTTTTTCCTTATATTACAGTACATCCTACTGCACAGGCGTTTCTGAAATAGCTTACTATAACTGATGCACAAAAAAAAATATGATTGACTCAGAAGAAACATGCTTTAAAAAATTCAGGACAAGATATTTAGGCTAATAACATTTCTGAACAGCTTGTTTGGGAGAAAAGGTACTTACTTGTACACATTTGGCAAGCATGCTATATTGCATCTACATGAAACAAAGAGTAAGAACAAGCAAAGCGTTACATGATATTAAATAAGATCAGATGCTGTTCTTGAATAATGCATTCAGCTACACTTGTTCCAATTCAGAACTGAAAAATAATTATTAACATGCTATATTTAAAATATGAAATATTTAACCAAACTTAAACAAGAAGATGTTAGCAATGAAAGACTGATTTCACAAAGCTGTTGAAAAGAAAACCATCAGAGAAAAAAACCCAAAAAACAAACCTAAGAATAACAATTAAGAACATATCACTGAGAATGCAGACTACAGAGCACAAAACATTGTACACCAAATCGAATGTATTTCAGCCTACAGTGTATACAGACACTTATTTTTATTTAGGACATGGTTCTTTTAAGTATTATTCCAGTAAGTAATCTCTACATTACAAGAGTCCTGAAGCTCTGCTGGGACAATGGTGGTTATTCTGGCAGATAAGGACAACCCAATTTTAGGCTAATATCAGGAATGAGGACTGCCATTGACCAGCCCATGCTGGAGCATGGTGACATGTCATTCCGGTTACTCTGCCAATCAGGGCAGGAAGTGCCGGAGTGCTAAAAAAATATATAAATATTTAAGTTTTAGTCTTCTGATAGGGGAGAAAAAGCCTACTTTCTAGGCCTTTGTGTAATTTCCTACTTCATAAATGCTTTTTGCATAGCAAATAACAAATGTGAAGTACCCCTGAAATTCCATTAAGTTATTTCAACTTCAGGATTAGAGGAATATGCAAATGAAAGACGTTATTTTTCTTTTAAAGCTGAATGTTCCTGCGTAGCCAGCCATGAGGAAGTATCTCTTAACATTATCAGTCATACAGAAAACCCTGACATGCCAGACTGTCTTCTATTCATCACAGCTATACAAACTTCAAACTAGCGTAGAGATTTAGGATTTAGGTCTCCTCTGTGCAGGACTCCACATTTTTCCATTCCAAACTATCATTTATTTTATGCAATATAATTGAGATAAATTTCTGACACTACCATAGCCACCTGGTTATATTCAAGTTGGCTGACCTGTGCAGGCCTTGTAGTCATGACAAGTTGAGGAAGCCTTAAAACCAGCTACATGTTTTAAAAGTTTTCTATATAGATTTGTCTAAGAAAATTCTCAGTAGCTAGTTTTCAAATTAACCTTGAATGTATACTGCAAGGCAGTACCTGTGTATGGTCCAAATCTCCAAACTATTTTTCTTTTTGATATGGAAAAGAAAAAAGTAAGATAGCTTTGCTTGTTTGGGGTAGATGAAATTAAGAATTAATTACTATTTCAGTGATGTAAATCAGATTCTTCATGTCTTTTCAGATACAGGGAGATTTGCATAGCCCTTTAAATTTTTTTTTTTTTAGGAAATTGAGGAAATTCATCAGCTTCTTTCTTTAGAAAAATCTGCATTTTGATTACCTCTTACAAAGAGTTATTTGTAAATCGATACACATATCTAACAGGTTACACACTGTCCCACTGTATCCTATGCAGTGGTTTTCCAGACAGGGTATCGTGATGATCTCCACATTCAGCCATAGTCCAGATTCAGCCACGAGTATGCCTGAGCTGAAGGGCAGGTATACCCGCAGTAGTGTAAAATTTGAAATGGAGCCAAGGAAAGTCAGAGTTCGCATTGATTGAGCTAACTGATGCTTATCCTGTTTTAAGCAGTGAAAACTTTGGATTGACTAGCAGTACATCAACACAAACATAAATACAGTACATCATAAATCAGAAAATACTTGAGATACAGCTGGCACAAGGCCAGTATTCAAACTTCAGCATTCTGAGTTGTCAAATGGAACAGTACATTAACGACATTTTTTCTCTTTTGCACTAGATAAACAGTTAATTTGACAAAACCAAACCTTTAACAGAAAAGAGATTTCTTACCATTTAAATTTTCACAGTGCTCTTGCTTATATTCTTGGTTACACTGTGAGATTTATACTATTTTAATACAGTTATCAATGTTTTTCTTCTAATGTCATTTACTTTTCTCACTATCTTCATGTTGTTTGAAGCCACCCTATTAATACTGAAATGTATTTTTTCTCATCTTCTGAATTCAAAACTGTAATCACAGTGTGTTGTTTCCTTTCTCCCTTTTTCTGTAGCTGCTTTTTATGGGTTTCACTCCCTTACTGCTGCTGCTGCTAGAGAGGGGGATTTAAAGTGACAGATAACACAGCACTGGGATCAGTTATTTCCACTGTGTGCCTACTTTCTGCCCATGTTTCAGACATGCTCTTTTTTTTTCTTCCCTCTTAAATGGTTCAAACCCCTTTTAATTCGTAAGAAAAAGCATTAGGCATAACGTTTTTTTAACCATGATATGTTATGATGTCTTCTTCAAATTGTATTCCTTCCTTGTGTAGCTAGATACTGAAGTGTTGGGAGCAATTAACATAACTCAGAGAACTAATTTCCTGTGGTTCTTTAACTCTGTATTTATGGCTTTCAAAAGAGTGGATCTGTACTCTAAGGATTAGTACAGTCTATAAATTTTAGTTGTCTGACTTTTCTTTTAAGGAATTAAGATAAGAAAAATTCAGTGGTGGCTGGAAATCGCAGGGGAAAAAAAAAACATACTTTGTGCAGGGTTTTCCTTCTTTTCCCTACTTAAAAAAAAATCACGCTTTGAAGTTGTGTTGCAGGACTACTTAGACACCTCCTTTGCAGCTGGGTCTGTCACACACCTTTCTACCTCTTTTTCTGAATTTTTTAAGCCAGACTTACACGACCCAGGCCCCAATCGCAGGCCTGCAGCCACGACCTGTTGCGCTGCCATTGATCGGGGGGCGATTCACTTAACATAGACCAAAAAGGATTCAATTTGTTTCGCCTAACAGCTTTTGCCAACAGGACAGATTTCCCCCCCTCCTTCCCTGGCAGCAGGCAGGTGTCAGCGTTGCCTGTCCCAAAGCGCTAACGGAGGGGGACCACCACAGGCCTCAAAGAGGTTACGGGGGGGGGGGGGTGAGGGTGAAACTGCTGGGCACCTCCATTTGTGCTTGGTCAAATCCGTTTCAGCTAGGATTTTCCACTACAAATAGCCCATTTAGGAACAGTTTAGGTCCCACCTGTTGCCAGGCCCTGGGGCATTAGCGACTCCTTAACAGCCCTGATTGACCACACCTGGACCCTGCCCGCCGCCAGCCGCCATTTCAGCCCAGCTGTGGGCCTTCAGCCCTCGTCTCTGAGCCGCCGTTTGGCTGGACCTCGGACTTGCCTTGTTTCCTCAACTTTGTCGACTGCAGCCGTCGCACTGCCCTGCCCGGCCGGCTGGGCCCGAATGCCGCCGCGGGGGTGAGCTCGTCGCCCGGCCGCTCCCCGAGGAGCCGCCCCGCGCTTGCGGCCCCTGTCAGGTACTTCGTGTGCGGGGCTCTCCGGACGAGAGAAGCGGGGAGGGTTGTGGGTTTTTTTCAAGCAGACGGCTTGGTGGGGAAGGTATCTCTCGGGGACTGTGCCCGCGGCTGGCGGCAGAAGTAAGCCGGGGTTTGAGGTTCTCTAACACCTGGTCA
This sequence comes from Ciconia boyciana, assembly GCF_034638445.1. Classification (NCBI taxonomy): domain Eukaryota; kingdom Metazoa; phylum Chordata; class Aves; order Ciconiiformes; family Ciconiidae; genus Ciconia; species Ciconia boyciana. The sequence continues at coordinate 73,943,197 of NC_132938.1, read as the reverse complement.
CCCTGGTGTACGGGGCGCTCATCGCCACTGCCGTGCGTCTCCGCCAATCTCGCTCTCCGCTTGCTTTATTTTATAGCCAGTGTCTGAGAGCACGCTTCTCCAAGTCTTAAATTTGTTGTGGGGCGAGGTGTTGATTTTGGCCTTAGCTGTTTAGGTAAGAAGGGGCGATTCACAGAGCTAGCCTTTGCGACCTTCGCTAACGCGCGAAAAAGGCCTCGCCTCCGCCTTCCTGCGGAGCGCCCGCGCCGGACCCCGCCGCCCGCCATCTCGGGAGCCTGCCCGCTGCCCTTGAAAGGGAAAGATTTCAACTAGTGGCAGGGATACCTACCAAGCATTTCATCAGGCAACAGGCAAGTGGCCTGCCACCTGAACCCAAGTTTAAGATTTGTGGGGTTTTGTTTGTTTTTAAGTGAATGTTGTGGTATTCTTTCCAAACTCCTTTTGAGCCCCAGTCTAGCACCCACTGAAGATGGTGGGAAGGGTCCTGTTGAGCTGGAAAGGACCTCGAGAACTTAGACTTAAATTTTTTTTTTCCTTTGAAACATCTACCCTTTCTTTAACCTTTTGCACAAAATATGTATAAATCCCTAACTAAACCCAAACCAAAATCCTACTGAAAGCATATATCCTACTGTGAAAATTATTATTTAAAAAAAAAACAAAACCAAAAATCATCCGAACTTCTTTCTTTCAATTCCTTGACTGGATGCATCTTGAGGAGACTTGCTGTTTTGTTTATCATCTCCTAGAGCCAATTTCATTTTAATCTGTTTAATTAGCTTCACCTCTGGCATCTCAAGCTGCCATCAACAGGTAGTTGTACTCTGCTACAAGAATAGATGCAAATGCAAGGAATACGATTACTCCAGTCAGGGTTTTTTGAAAATGTGATGCATAGACCATCTCCTCCCCCTCGTGATCTCTTTACATTCTATAGCAAGTAAAACAATTACTCACAAAGGAGTATAAGGTAAGTTTTAATGCATTTTAGCTGTCTTCTAATGTAACCTGGCAATGAAAATATTAAAAGGTTGCTAATACTAGAGGATTTAAACATGTATTTTGCAAGCGGTGATCAGAGTTTATAGTTGGGACACCTCTTTCCTTATGATTGTAAAATGGGTTACTGATTCATTTTTGTGCTTCTCTGCTGCTGGCTTTACGGGCTAAGAATCTTGTTGATGTTTTAAAGTAAATGTAGCCTATATGAATAGGAAGCATTGGGGACATGTGATATGTTTAAACACAAAAGGGGTGAAGTTGGAGTGAAAGTTGTCAACGTGCATATATTTGTTTTGGAGACTTCTGGTCGAGTGCTGAAATACTCTGTGCAATTGACAAAAAAAAAAGTTTATTGGTTGTCTGCAACAGATACTATACACACTGTATCACTGTGTTTTCCTCCTTGTTGTGGGGAGGGGGCAAACAACAACTCGCTACCACTGAAGTAAAAATAGCTACCTCAGTGAACCTCTGAAGATCTCATCAGGTCATTGGCAAAATAATTTGACGTTCTAACTGTATCTTCTAGTGTACTTGTACTTTTTTATGAATAAGATGGCTCTATGTGTAGAGTTGAAAAATGTTCTGTTATGGAATGAGTATGTTCCATCATTTAGGCCATGTGGAAAAAGGGAAAAAGTGGCTTGGAATAGAAGAAGTCTTTACCCTGTAAACTACTCATGCTGTGCTCGCTGAACCTAGAAGGCATATGCTAGTATAAATCGTGAGAGTCCAGACTGGTTAAAATCCTGTCATATCCAAGGGTAAAAGGGAAAGAGAGAGAGTTGAGGATTTTTACAAGGCTGTATAAAATCTTGTGATTCTCTGCTCTGTATGTAGGTGTGTGGGTGATGTAGATCATAGCAATGACTAAAAGACTGCAGGGGCATACAACGGTGTAAGGGTGTTTGTTTATTTTCATCTGTTATGCCTAGATCCTGCTAGAGAACCACAGCATAGTAGTGGACTCAATAGGTTTGATTCTCTGAAGAATCAGTGGCTAACTGGTCACTTACCGAATGGAGGAAGCTTGGGCCTGTTACACACAGATGCTATGCTGCAGTCGTGTTCTTGGAGTTCTCAGCATGACAGAATTATTTGAATTTCTCAAAGGAATTCTTTCAGGATGTCATTGGACTCTGGCAGACCCCAGGACCTCACTTTTTTCTGTCCTGTTTCTGAGGCTTATCCCATAATTATGGGAACTAGAAACTGCCTGTCTTCTATTTAAAGACAGATGTCATCAGGGAGCTTAAACTCCCTCTTCCTATTTCTCTCATCCTCTTGTATGTATTTATTACTTTGTATGTAGTCAGAAGACATAGGAGTTATGAATTAGACTTAGTAGACTGGCTTGAGGATATGTGATGGTGCCTATAAGCCAGTAGAAAGTATGCTGTGGAAGCTGGATGGTTCCTCAGCCCACAATCCATATGCTGGATGCTATAGCTCAGAGTGTGTCTGATGTGGAGACTTTATATAAGAGCACTGTCAGTGAGACAAATTTGGCAAGAATCTTCTTGAAAGTCAAACAAAGAAGGTGGAGGAAGGTGTGGAAGTACAGGAGGACTTCTGCCAGCAGTTATGTGGCCCAGCAAGAATCAATTACATTTTTCTTACTCTCAAAGGTTTTGAGGCTGGTTAGAGAGCAAAACAGGTAAGGCATGCAAGATTTCAGCTCTTGCTTATTCTGGTAATAATTCCCAGCCCTATGATGCAAACTAGATACTTTAAAATAATGTTAGGGCATGAAGGGGGAGGAGCGGGGGGGAAGGTTTGTGTGTTGTTTTTTTTTTTTTAAGGAATTCTGCTGTCCTAATCACAGCCGAATTTATCAAGGATAGAATGTGAGATGTACTAATGTCATCCTTGTCCTCCTTATGGAGTATTCAGGATGTTTTCTGTGTATGCAGTTGACTCAGTGTCTTCCTGCAGACTCTGTATGCAGGCTCAGAATGGTAAACCAAACAAATACCTCATGGGGTCCTGCATTTTAACTAGAGCGCGAAGGAAAACACTTGTTGTGCCTATAGGACTTGTTGTCTGTCTCTCCTGTTGACAGTGTTCCACTTTATATAGATGAATACACATTCAGTGGAGTGATGAGCTAAATGAATTTGTGAATAGTATCAGTTGACCTGAAACTACAGTTTTAGTGAGCAAACTTTTTTGGAAAAAAGGTTGTTCAGCCTCACTAGAAATCTGGCTGTGATAGACCCAGGCAACTAGAGCTTCCTGTACCTGCTGTTTCCTTTGGAATTTCTCTTGTGATTAATTGCCATAAAATGGGGATTAAAAAGAGGAGAATTGGAGGTATTTTTTTTATTTACCCTGGTGGAAGAATTAACTCAAGCTTAGTCCTGAATCTCATAATTTGCCATGTGTTACAGATAGTTGAGTCTCTGCAGAACCCTGTGGACTTCAGTAAGTCACTCTGCAGGAGAACAGCATCTGCCTTTGCAGGACCTTAGATCTAGGCACTCTTCGTAGGATGCTGCTGTTGTCTCAGAGGGTGAATCATTTCCTTCCCCTGCCTTAACTTCTCTCTTCATGGATCTGAAGAGGGCTCCCATGGAGGTCAGGAATGGTCTCCTATGTGATGCCAGAAATATAAAACCTGGGGAGGGATTGAAGAAATGAGATTCAAATGCAGTTTTTATTACAAGCACTGTAGGAAAACCCTCTGTTTCCTTCTTCCTTTGTGTTCCACAATCTCTCCTTAAAAAGTGCGTAGTATTTGCATACTTGTTGTATAGGACTGTCTACACAGAAGGAACATACCAGCTTGTGCATAATGTCATGCCAATACATCTCTCTGACTTCCAGGCTGGCTTTGACTCATCCAGTCAGCTCAAGCAGCAAAGAACTACCTGGGGTTGATCTGCACCTAGTCTGAGACACCTTTTGAGTATATTTTATTACACAGCTACACATATAATGTCTTACATAGCTTAAGTAATTTTTGGCTTTAAAAATGTCTCGGGGGAGAGGAGGCCAGTGCAAGCCTATTATTTATTATTATTGCCCTTGCAATCCTGTCCTTGCTAGATTCTTTCTGAACTTGCAAACTCTCTAACCTGTCAGGTAAAACAAACCACAAATGAAGAAAGGTTAGAATGTAAAATCCCCAGGTCTGTGTTACAGTGCTATTTTTATCTACTACCAAAATTGTACGTTGCAAAGGTGAAGGGAACCATTAGAGAACAGGTGCCCTGAATGAGAAAAGATTTCAGACCCTGGACCTAGAAGCCTCCTTGTTGATTTATTTGAGAAAACTACAGTAGTTAGTACTTGATTCAGAGCAAAAATGGAGTTTTCTCCACTCTTCATCTTCAAGTAAAGACAAATGAGCTTTCATAATGGACCTTGCCCTGCCAATAGGAATAAATGACTGTGATTTCTGAACACTTTCAAGGAGACCTGGAGACTCAATATGCAAAATCTCTCATTCTATCATTGAAAGTGCAGCCTTGGATTATTACTGACAGCCAAGATGCAGTTAAAGTAAAGGTCATGCAGACTATTGACAATAATAAATTCTAAGATTTGCTATCTTTTTGCTGAGGCCTGCGTTAGGCCATGCATCAAAAACCTGTATAAAGAAGTGGTTTGCCCTCGCCCAATAAAAAATGCAATGTACATTTTTCAAGCTTCCTTTTTGAAAGAGCTAGAATAGTCCTCTCACATCTCATGTTCTTACCTTTTAAATTAACACACTGGGAGAACTGCCCACCAAACAATCAGTTTAATCCTCTGTGCCCACCCATAATGTATAATTGAAGTTGCATAAAATAATCTCTTGCTAGTAGGTGTAGAAATCAGCGTGACAGTATATTTGAATAAAGGCTGAGTGTAAACACTAGCAAGTTAATTCAGTTTTCAGAATGTAAGCCTGAGGTAAAAAAAAAAATCTTTAATATTGCAGGTTAAGTAATTACCTGTTCCTAATTGAGAAACAAATATGTATTGCTTCAAAACTCAGGGCACATAGTAGTTTTTCTTTGCAACCTCTTCATGATTAAATGGGTTAAAAAAAGTACAAAATGAACAAAACCAGTACCTAACAAATAGAGCTGCTGAGGGTTTCAGTTACTGATCCTTAAAAATGCAGGTAAGAGCAACTCTCTGCAATTAAGCAAAACTTGATAAATGAGTTATAATTTTAGCATTGAAATTAAGATATGAAACTTTGCTTTGATTTTTTTGAAATTGATTTTAAACTTTTGACATGGAAGCACCATTTGAGTCTCTTATTTTGAATACAGTGAATGAATTTGCTTCTTGCATAGAGCAGATTGAGAACCCTGGATGTTCAGTGCAGTTCTGTGACTTTTTCAGAGTGCACATAGCCCATAGGGGAGCTGCAGTATAGCTTGCCACATTTAGAATTACAGCCTAACCCTGACATAGGAAAAATAAGCTTTACAATGAGAGCGAGCAGAAAAGTGTAGCTTTCCACCCTTTGTGCTGTGACTAACAAAACCCATGCACGTTAAGTGCCAACTGTCACGGGCAGTTTTGCTGCAGGAGCATTTGCCCAGTGGAGACTGGACAAATACCACCAAGTAACACAGTTTTCAGCAGATGGTAACAACTTAGAGTCACTGGTAACTCAGTCTCACACTGACAACCTAGCAAAGAATTACGCCATCTTCTGTTATCAATCCCATGGGTTATCCCCCACACTTAGTTTGAGAGCAGTGAGATTTACATAACATATGTACATCAGGTTTTAAGATACTGCTCAAGTGTCTCAATTTGCTCATGGACACCTCGCAAAGACTCTTGATGGTTGTATTTAACTGTAGCGCAGAAAGCAGTAGGAAGAGAATGGTATTTTAAAATTTATGGTTCCAATATCGCCTATTAGATAAACAAACACATAATTAAATACTACTTCAAGTGCACAGAACAATAAGAATACATAAGGGACTTCCTATCTCGCATACTATTAACTTAAGTCTCTTTATTGTGTTTGATTGTTGAGACTTCCCCCAATACATCAATTATACTGGCATTTGTTATTACATAAGTAAAAATAGAAAAGCACATACAATTTCAAAAATCTTTTCTGCCCTTGTATTAAAAACATATAAAGCTTCTATTAGACTATCTATTGTGACTGTAAAATCATTGTACTCAGAACTTGTATTGTTTTAATAGTCTGTACAAGAGAAATACATATTTTCAACTGCATTTCTTAAAATTAAGCTTTTAAATTTTCCAGTGACCAGTCAGTTCAATGGGAATCAGTTTGTACTGAGACAGGAGTGTAGGCCTTGGCTTGTAGCTACAACGTATACAGAAATTGCAGGATACTTTCTATGGTTTAAACAATTCCAGTGTTACTTCAGCAGTTACCTAATGAGGTAAGGAGGTGTATTTAGTGTCATTGCTATGGTTTCAGATACCTAAAGTAAATGGGATGTGCACAGTGAACATTTCAAATGGGCGTGGAAATACTGAACAAAATCTGTCTACTTCTACTCAGACCTCATTTCTTCATCTGCATGATGTGTTGACCTAGTATATGTTAAAATGAAAGCTAAAACATAATCAACTTAGTCTTCAAGTCCTTCTAAGTTCTAGACTTGCAATTGAGTTATACTGTGATATTTCTTAAAAATTCCTAATATTTAGTTTAAAAAGTTTGGTTTGCAAATTGCTAAAAAGTTAATATGCATTACTAAGTGATGCAGAATTCAGATCTAAAACTTAAGGAAAGATGGCAGCTGGCATAGCAACAGGCTGCAAAAGAAAGGTCCACCTATGTAGGCAGTATTGGGACAGTCAGGGCATATCTGTCTCCAGCTATTTTAAAGTTCACTTTTTTTACAGAATATTGGAATTTAGGGCTCTGTTTCATTGTATTCTGTGCACCCTCAGTTGTCACTGGTGTTACTGAAAGATGTTCAAAAAAATGCCCCTATTTTTCTGTCATTTAGCTTTCTTAATGATACAAAAAACAATAAGGATTAAAAAAAACCTGCAGAAGTGAACATGGAAGGCAGAGTATACTCTGCCTCTGTATAAACAATCTCAATAGATGTAGTATGCTACATATTGCTTTGACTAATTAGATAAAAATGTTTCATAGCTAAAGAGGGACAAAAGGCAAGTTTTCTTCAAGTAGTAGTTGTTGGTTTGGGTTATGTGGTTAGTATTTTAACCTTTTGGATTGCTTTTGTATCAAGAGAAGAACAATGTGGCTAGTTGTTTGTAGCACTCCAGGTACCAAATACTAACTTTCAGAAATCATGCTAAAGAAGTCAATTCAACTGAAGATTTTTCTTTATAGTCTTATCCTCACTGAGCTCACCTTATGGGGAAGAGAATATTAAGCTATGTTTAGGCAGACTGTCTTTTAGTAGTATGTGAAGACCTGTAGCTGTGACAGAAGAAATGGTTTAAACTCAGCCCTGAAACCTTGCTTATGTATATAGGTGTGGGTGAGTGCAGGAACCAGTCTGAGTATGTGATCATAAGCCATGCTATAAAATATTCATTGCTAAGAATCTGTGGTTTCAAATGCTGATATGAGTTAGGTCGGCATGGCAATAACATTTTTACCATGCCTCATTGTGTTTGTTTATGCTATGTTTTGTTTAGATTCTCCATTTTTTGTCAGTCTCTTGCTAGTATTGCCCCTTCTAAATGAGTGGTTCCTATGGTAACGGTGATGTCATTCTTCTGGGTTGAGCTTAGTGAGTTCCGCAAGTGCGGTAGTAGGGCTATTTCTATGTGTTGAACCGATACCATGTCATTTGGAACCCCAAGTTAATGCATTTCTTTTATTTTGCTTTTAACCAGCTCTTAAACAGTGCAATTCTATGTAGCTGAACTGAGGCCCTATGCAAAGCCCATCTTAACCACCACATCAGATTATAAAAGGAAAAACCTAATATCCCCGGAAGAGCTCACCGAAATATATTTCTATTGCCAAACTCCCTAAGGTAACTGTAAGCGAGCTTGTATCCCCTCGGAGCTCTCCATTTGCATTACTTCCTTTTAATAAATTATACAACTTAACTTACCGTGCTATCATCCAGCTGCTAAAAAACTTGTCTTATGTGTACCCAGAGGTAGGCTATTAGTGCAAAAAAGTCTTTTAACACTTCCCATTACTGCAGCAGAAAATCCTGCCGACCTGAAGGATTGATTACTGATCGTGCTGGTCCTTGTCTCCCCTCTGCTGCCGCAGCAGCGTTTGGAGGTGGCTCAGGATGGTGAGGTTGCTGCGTGGCTGTGCAACAGCTATCTCAACGCATTATTGCCGTTTTCAGGCAATTAGGCTTAGGGAACAATGTGTACTCAAAATGATGTGTGTTGGAACTAAGTCTTGGAACTGTCTTTCGTCTTATTTAATGGGTCTCTTTATTCTGAATGTACCAGGGAGGCCTGTCAGCTGACCTGTGCTTTGAACCTTACCAAATGAGTTCAGAAAGTACTGATATATTGGAGGCTTTGAGTCTAAACATGATAGTTTTATTTTACTTCTGGGACTTGTGTGTGGGGGGGTGGAAATAGAGCTTTGTGTGTGTGTTTTGTTTTTCCTTGAATTTAAATTTTTTACCTTTATGCCAATTACTCAGTGCCCTAAAATGCCTAGCATGAGTCATGCAGGAATTGATTGAAATGTGACTGTGTGTACGTTATTCTATTTAGGCTTCTCTGTGAATTCAAAGTGAATCACAGTAACATTTCTGTTTAAGTTTTTTTTTTAAAGTTTATTACAATGAATCCATTTTTAGGCAGGTTGTATCCTTTTTGTATCATTAAGGATAAATTGCTGCTATTTCTTATCATATCCTTCTACCACAACTATGTATTTTTTTTCCATGAATAAGATGCATGATAGAAACTCATTTGTAACACTTGTTAAGTCTTTAATATTACATGGCTCTTCTAAGCGTGGATAAAGCTCTTGCTTCCTTGTGGTTTTTACGTACAGTTGAAGCGCCTCCCTTTTGGAATATTGTGCCTGTTCTTGTTAAGAGGCGTTTTAGATCTGTTTAGGTAGGAATCCAGAAGCATTGATGTTTGCAGTCCATGATCAAACATACTGAGTACGGCATTTCAGATGATGTAGCTTTTTGCGTGCGTTTGGGTTTTGCAGTGTAGTTCTGCTGTGGCAAGAAAGCTGCCAATTTCATCCTGCCAATGGTTCCAATATCTCTGTACCTGCAGACTGCTGTATGAATTCTTTATTTTATTTGCAAATGCTCTCCCGATATCCAGAAGGCCAGCCTCGGCAAGCAAATCAGGATTGTTCTCAGTAGGGTAAGGCATCTAGTAATGCATCAACAGCTTCCAGTCACCACAATGCTTAACTCTCCACGTGCAAGCCTTTCCCGTGTTGGGCATGCATAAAAAGGTGCAGAAAAACAGAGTGCGAGTGCAGTGGCTCATGATAGCTTTAGAGCAGCTGCTTCTTGAGACCTGTGTAGACTTCTACAATATACTGTTCAGGAATCCAGTATCATGCTTTTCTCTGGGGTGCACGTAAAAAGCAAACAAATGTCCACTTGGGTAAACTAGAATCTAACAGCGAGTGAGTTGTGCCCTACTCCAAATTGCCAGAGTTGCTTGTTGGATTTGCTGTTTGACAGTGAAAAACTGTCTTGTCGTTGGGCTCAATGATGTATATTGATATTTTTCTTACACTTCGAATATAGTACATGAACAAAAGGATTCCATTGCTAAACATTGGCCACTTGTGTGGAAGCTGGGTAGTAAATATAATACATTCACCCGCAGTCTGCTGGTTTTCTGCTGTTGGCTTTTCCCAAGTCAGACACAGAATCAAGTTGCTGGTAGAGGTAGTATCAGTAGCACTATGTGATGATCTCTTGTCAGACAAGATACTGAAGCAAAAGGCTTCCAAGGGATTCTGGGTCAGATACTGCTGAAGATCACTGAACGCAGCACTTCTGACATTACCAGCTTTTTCAATTCCGTTTTCAGTGTTCTGAATGTTGAGCAGCATGTGGCTGGTACCTGGCTTCTCCAGGAAGAATACAGCCTGTTACAAGCCAGAGAGCTAGTCAACAGCTGAAAATATGCACTAAAACCAGGCCTGAGTCTCCTGAGAGATCCTTGCTTTAGAGAATGACACAACTAAAAGTTAGGTGCTGTGTTTTAGTGTCCATATACAGGAAACTGTTTAATATGTTGCCAGCTTCATAGATTACTGGTCTAAAGAGTTATCTGTAAGATATGTCACCAAGATTAGCATCTTGCAAAAAAAAAAAAAAATTCCCAGATTTGAAGAGTTGTATATTGCAGCGGAATGGGCTTACTTGTTTTACACCCCTTTCTGACATTCATCCTGTTCAACAATATTGTGCTGTTGTTTTCTTTGGACCATTAATAAGTTCTGAATTATCCTTTGCTCTTTTGGAGTTGTAAGATTCTGCAGGGTATTTCGTATTTCCGGTGTTGTATTACAACAAAGTTTGCATACAAATGCAGGAGCTTCTCTGCAAGATGTAGATGTAGCTGCTTTGAGGTTTTGTGCCCCTTTGACAGGTAAAGGGAACTTGAATGTTAATATTTGAGACAAACTAAGAGCAAAACTAAAATTCACTTCTACAACAATTGTGTAAGACCAGGTACAAAACTAGATTTACAGTTGGAGAATCTAACTCGTAAGTGAAGCTATATTTCTGCTTAAATTCAGCCATAATAGTGTTTTCCAAGAGAAAGTGTGAAAAAAGGAAGAGGATACATAGAGGGGCTGAAATGACTGTATACTGAAAGTTCTGAGTCTGGAAAGTTAGGAACTATTTTGGTTTGCTACAGAAAAGTTTTTTTCTTTTTTGATCTACACTATAGATTGCAGTATATATTAAATATTACATTATATATTATGACCTGTAATGTGTATGTATTTATATAAATTATCAATATATGGTGCCTATATGTAAAATACTATGTTACTTAGTATATTAAAGTACATAGTAGTTACTGTTTTTTTCCTTGTACTCTAAAGAAAACACCGGGGAGATATGTGACTCCCTAGAAGTGGAATAAATGGAGCTAGTTACATTCTCAGCATAATCAGTTAACTTCTTTATACACATACCTGACTTGAAATGACAGTAAGGTCCAGCCAGAAGCCAGTTGTTATTAGTTAATACTGTAGTAACGTAAGTGTTGAAGAACATCAGGACTGAATTCCACTTGGTGTCTATAGAATATTGTGGAAGAAAGTAATTTTGGTCTCTTTTGTTCTAATCAGCTATGGAAAATGTATGCCTAGATTTAATTTTTAAATGCAACACTTCATACACTTCTACAAGCAGGTGATATGAACAAAGCCAACAATTTGGGATTTACATAAATCAAATGCAAACAACCTTTGTGAAGGGTGTGGCCAAATGCTATCAAAGAAATAGTATGCAGGTGGGAGATAAACTGCTTTTAAGCCTCACAGTAGAGATTAGTTGTGGACTTACTTTACAAAGAAAGTAGAGAAGCTGCAAATTAACTGTTCTATATCCTTTCATGCGTTCAGCTACTAACATTGAAAGCGTGATTGCGGGGTAGTGCTGACTGGCTTCTAAAAACAATTTTTCTGTTGGATACAGCTGCTGCATCTGTATATTCCTGGAGTCAGTTTGGGTTCATTCTGCACTTTTCCTGTACAGGGAGGTCTTTACAGAGGAATCAACTGAACTATTTGTGTGAAGAAGAAATGCAGGTTCAGGCATGGGAATGCTGGAAATCTCTTAAGAACCAGCATATGCTGATGTTATACTGAGTAATTGTTTAGACTTTGCTGGGAAAAGGTTCTTCTGAAAAAGTTTTGCATCTCTCTGGTGGGGTTTGGGCTTGTTCTCATTCCTGCAGGCAAGATGTTGATAGGTGAGACTTTCACTTGCTCTGAGGGATGTTGCCAACTGTTAAGCAATGAGCACTTGGTACTGTAGAAACTGCTGGTCTTCAGCCAGCAATGCAGTATTTGTGAGGCCAAGAGAAACATCAGGTGAAAGATGACTTTCTAGCCTAGCAAAGGGGGGGATCTTGACAAGAAACTGCAGGTCTCGCTTTGAGGAGTAGGCTTCTTCAGAACTGGTTATGCATGTTGTTAAATAGCTGCTGGATAAAAATCAGAAATACTACTGAAATCAGGGCCCAGTACACTGGGCTTCTTCTAGTAACTGGGCTGGGGGGAGAAATTCACCCTGCTCCAGGCTCATACGCTGCACAACCCGAGCACAGCTACATGTTGTACGTTTCCAGGGTCAGGACTTGGAGCACTCCTCAGCTCTCCATCCAGACACACATCCCAGGTGCTTCCCAGATCCATACCGAGGAAAGACCTTGGCAAGAAGGAAAGGAAATCTGGGCAAACAGGCTGATGGGAACTGCAGTGTGCTCCAGCCATGTCCTGGCCTTGCAGGGTCAGAGCTGCAGCCTTGCTGTGGGGAACGCTGCCCAGACAGCTTAGCAGTAGCCAAAGGTATATTGAGGCTTTGGAATTAGCTTTGAGCAGTCATTAAACCACTGGCATTTGGGCTGAGGCACTCTTGAGACGGGCAAAAAGGCAAGTCAAAAAAGGAGAGATGTTCTTGGGTGTTTAGTCATTTCAGAAAGCTGCTGAGTCTGTTCTGCTCTCAGAAGCAGTTCAACCAGCCTTGTTCTTTAGGTGATGTATTGTTTTGTGGACTGCTAATGGTTGTGCATTTTCAAAAAATACTATTCCAGGATGAAAATCATCACATAAACATGCATATAAAAAGGAAGAGCCTCATTAAAAGAGAATAGGCTCCAGAAATTGGAGCCAAAACATCAATCCTTTCTTACCAAAGGACAATTAATTGCCTTTATGGAATTTGGATTCTAACTGATTATAAATGCATTTTATTCTAAGGACTAATTTAGTAACTGGGTCAGTGGCTACAATACCATCCTCATCAGTTATATGATGGATAGAGGCATCTGACACAACCTTCGCTCCTTGAAAGGTTTCCAACACATTCCTCTGTCATTTTGTGACTGCATTCGATCCTTAGCTTTCAAAAACAATAAAACATGTAATGACTTTGTAGTTGCTAATGCTGCATATTTATCAAGAACAAAAAAAGTCTACCCTGAAGCGTAATACTTTCATTTATTGTTATTCAGAAGAGTAATAGTATTTCCTCATAATAATTTATTAAAGTTAGTTTAAATGAAGAATGACCTATATGCAGGAAATCTGGGGTGAGTAGAGCATTGAATTGCTTTTTTGTAATGTGGATAAGAATACTATGTTTCTTACTCTGTTTCTTGAACCATTTTGAAGGCAAGGTATTAGAGTATGCAATTTCAGAAAGAATGCTAAACTGAATCTCTCATGTTGTTAAAGAATAATTTTTGCAGGTTTAATTATTTACAAAAATGAACTTTAATGTCTGAGCAGTGAGAATCTGAATGTGGTTGAGCCAGGTATAAACAGACATTTTACTAGCTTTCTACATGCAGTTGTCAGTGTAGGTTAATCCAGGCCTGACACAATCCTCAGATTCACTCTAGGGGCCCTCAGCACAGACTACACTTGTTATGAGTAGTGTCAGGCAGTATGATGGCTTTGTGTTGGTGATGTGACACTACCACTGCATCTAGCAGAAGCTGACACTTATTTTATTCTAGCTTGTAAACCCAAAGCACATTTAAGATGAAAACATAACCAAACAAAAGATAAACAAAAAGATAAGTATCTTTACCTTTTTTTAATGGGTATGGCATCTATCATTCATCAGTGAAAGCTCACACTGTCCAGGTTCACAGACTTTTTCAGATACAACTGGTTTTGCAAACATTAGTTTCAAGTCATCAGTGAGTTAATGGTATCATGCTGAAGTACAGCCTTTAAATGATGTAACAATATAATGTATTGGAATAATCTAAATATATTTCAAAAAAGCTTTTAAGATTCTTTTTTCTTGCAGGTACTGATTTGTTCTGTGATTCTATTTTTTTTGGGAGACTAGTTCTGTGATTACAACTGTATAATATTTGTGTATAGACAAAATATAGCATAATGTTGTATAATGTATGTATTAGAATGTTGCAATTTCTTTTGCTGCGAAGACTATGCAATAGTAACATCACTGAGTTGACATACTTGACTGAACAAATCTTAAAGTATATGCTTTTCTGGAAAGTGTGGATTTTTTTGTGCACTTTCAAAATGCAGCTTTTTCCATTTGAAAATAATTTTAAGTTCCTGCCCTTGAGCCAAATTATGTAAGTTAAGTTGCTGTTGACAGTGATGCAATGTATAATTTCAACTGTCTAATAATTTTCCATGTACTTTTATTTCATGCCACTTTTTGTAGCAGAATTTGGACAAGGAGAGCATGGGGATTATATAACGCTTATACTGAACCTAAAGGAGACTTCTTCAGTCCATAACCGGGTATGTGGGACTCAAGTGAGCAAAATCATGTCCATTGGTGTTCCTAGCATTGCTGGTTTATCTTCTCCTAGTTTTAATTTTTAACGGACTGAAGAAATTTGGCTCTGTCTTTAAATTTGACTAATTTTTCCTACTTGAATACACAAAAGGGAGTTTTTACATTAGCTGAGATTTTTAGAATGCAACTGGTTGCCCAAAACTCCCCGTAGGACCAATGGAAAAAAATTAGACCCATACCATGGCATGAGTCATCTTCCTTATTTGAGACATTTGTTCTGTGGTTAAATGAACCATGACATAGTCTTTTTTTTCCCTCTTCTTTTGACCATAAAGAGAACATAGGGTGATAAACTAATATGTGTATATCTACAGTCTAAAGTCTGAAGCTAGGTACAGACCTCACCTTCAATACCATCCAAGCTCCTGTCAAGTTGGTGTAAGGCTTGTCATTGACTTTCAGGATCTGTGCATTGTGTTTCTAACGAATCATCTGGATGAATCTTAGATAAAGACTGTTTAGCAAAATGTTTCTTCCTGGGTTAGAAAGAAAAGTCTTAACTATAGGATATAAAAGCTTAATGATGTTAGAAAATATTTTCTCCCAGAGCAAAATATTATTGCAGCTTAGGATGATTAGTAATAACAATATATGACAAATGATAACATGGAGCTTTGATTTCTTTTTATGTATCTGAACTTGCATGTCAGCTATGGAAAATGGCATTTTATGAAAATCTGTTGTGTTCTGTAAGATACAAAGCAAGAACATCACGTTTGATGAGCTGGGCAAATGGATTTTCTTAGGTATCTTATTAAGGGAAGAATTATGCTATATTTCTATGTTCTAGAAGTTATTTTATGTATAAATTCATGAGTGGCCTCAGCACTCTTCTATTGTTTCTTACCACAAGAAACAAAAAATGACGCTATAGAGGCAGACTACTTTTTATTACTCTGAGACAAAATGGGGCAAAGGATATGGCACAATAAAACTGGGTTGGTGAAGACCTCATGGACAAAGCCCTTGGCATCCACAGGGGTACAGCCAGGAGAAAGGTATCAAATGTGAAAAGGGTGCCCCAGAATACAGTTCTGTTCAGATCAATATGGGTTGTTATAACTTCTGAGCTCTTAAAATTAGACTCCGTGCTTTGTCATTTACAGTATGGTGTTACACAGTATAATTTAAAAGGAGAGGGGTTTATATATTTGTTGTTCAAACCTACCTATGAAAAGATAAGCCTCTATTTCAGTGTCTGAAAGTTTCCCTTAAAAAGTTCAGGACTTGCTTGAAATTCTAGCATATGACTTATGAACTGAGTGTGTGTATGTACATATGTTATACAAAACATACATGGTAAAATGTGGAGCAATGTTATAATCTAAATTGACCTTTAACTACCTTGCCTAGTGCCCTGAAGTCACTGGTCCCACTCATTATTGCTATTTGACACTTTAAAAATAGGCTGAGAACTGAATAGTTAAATGTCAATTAGATGACTGATGATATAAAATCAAATCTTGTGATTCGTTATGAGTAGTAAACAAATTTCTAGGATTATTTTTTAAAAGAAAACAACAAGAGGATTCTAAAGATAAAATTGTCACTTATGTATCTGACAAAACCAGAGATCTCTGATTTTAAAACTATATTAAGAAAAGTATTCTGGATAATTCAAGAAGCTCTGAAAATTATGACTTAAATGTTATGTATCACACATCAAGCTGCAGTTATTAGACAATTCCAGTTATCTTATTAAATGTAATTTAATGGCTTGTGATTTAAGAGCATCCACCAGTGTGTGTATGCAGAAATACACATGCATGTATGCATATAAATTCCCTGCAATGCTCTAAAATAGCACTTCTGTATAAAATATCACACTTTGCTTCACCACTTGTAAATGCCTGCAAGTACAATGATTATATTGAAGCACGAGATCATATATACTTCCTCCATAGATAACATAACATGCATACACATACATGTGCGCATGTTAAAAGCACATTCCTGAGGTTGCAAAGTCAACAGTCCTAGATTTATGAGGTGTTAAAATGGAGGCTGGCTGTGCAGCTTTAACGTACTCCACATGTGTATGTATTATGATATGTTTTAATGATGGGAATACAAGCCACTGCTATCTTTTGCCTCAGTAACCCCTTCCGAGAAAGGACTGTATATTCTTTTATTGAAAAATAATTATAATTTTTCTTTGTCATACTGTCTTTAGGAGAATGCTTGGCCTGTACCTTGAAACCTACTTACCTATCATGTCTTATTCTTAAGACAATTTTTAATTTACTTACAGGCTTTTTTGCCAACTTCAATACAGTTTCAGAGTTATTCATGTGCAGTAATTAATTTGGTGTCCCAGTTTAAGTGTGGTATTTTTTCCTCAGTGCTTCTGCAATTCAGACAATAGGTGATCAATCAGGAAGTGAAATGAAATAGAAACAGAGCTGAGAACACACAGTTAATGAACGTCTATGGGAAATTAATCTCAAACAGGTCTTTGGGGCATGGCTAAAATATTGGTAGTATCAGACTGCTGTTTCCATTCTTTTAGTCCACTACAATTTGTCTCCTGTTAGTGAATTTTGATGGTTATTGGTAAGGACATAGTGCAGTCCTGGTATGAAAACCATCTCCTTGAGAAATGGGAAGTGACTGTGAAAAAGAAACGAAGAATCCTAGAGTTCAGTTCTCAACAATTTCAGAAAACAATTCTTGTCTACTCTTGCTGTCACCTGACAGCATTATGGAAGAGTATGGGTCATGTTGTCTTTGCTATCTGTGTCAGACACTTATCCCTGCAGGTATGAAGATAAAGCAGGATCTGTTGGATTGCCTGCCTTACCATGCTGAAGCACTATAGCCTATCATAATGCAGTATGATGCTATAATTTGAACAACGTAGCTACAAAAGGCTAAAAGAATAATCTATGTATTTGCTTATGGACCAATTGGCTAAGATTATACTGTGGCTTGTGATACTGCTATAAAATAAATAAATTATCGCTTAACTACTACTAGAACCACAAGAAATGGAAAAGCAAGGCCAAAAAGTCTCCATTTGCCCATACTATCTATATTTTATATCTAGCGCCAACTGTTATCTGCATGTTAATTACATACTTTTTACATTGCCTGTAAAGAATTCTGCTTTGACATCTTCAAAGTTGTCACTTCTCATTAAGTTCATAAAAATTTAGAATATGAAATATGTTGGCAGATGGGTTGAATGTATGAAGTGAAACCTTACCTAGGTTCATAGCTGGGTAAGGACCAGAGCATTTTTGTGCTCTTGTACAGAATCTGTATCTATATATTCACGTTTATATACATGTGTGTATGCACACAGTCTCATTCATAATCAAGATGGGGAAAACTATGTCAATGATTCAATCAGGCTTTTGTTAACTCTGCTGACATCTGCCAGTTAGATCCAGTTGAAGCAGCACACTTTTGATGTGGACATAGACTCCGGTGCCAGTTGAGTTTTCAGCTGGAAGCCACCAAACAATTTGAGGCCTCAGCTTATGGTGCTTTAATATTAAACATCATATAGATTTGTATTGTTGGTGTGGAAAGCAAAGTGTTTCCATAGCTAAGGCAAGAAAAAGAGCTTTAGTCTGGTATCGAGGTTTAACCCCCGCTGGCAACTAAGCACCACAAAGCTGCTTGCTCACTCCCCCCCCCCCAGTGGAATTGGAGAGAGAATCAGAAGAGTAAAAAGTGAGAAAATTTGTGGGTTGAGATAAAGACAGTTTCGTAGGTAAAGCAAAAGCCGCACACACAAGCAAAGCAAGGAATTAATTCACTCCTTCCCATGGGCAGGCAGGTGTTCAGTCATCTCCAGGAAAGCAGGGCTCTATCACACATAATGGCTACTTGGGCAGACAAACGCCATCCCTCCGAACATCTTCCCTTTCCTTCTTCCCCCAGCTTTATATGCTGAGCATGATGCCCTATGGTATGGAATAGCCCTTTGGCCAGTTGGGGTCAGCTGTCCCGGCTGTGTCCCCTCCCAGCTTCTTGTGCACCTGGCAGAGCATGGGAAGGTGAAAAGTCCTTGATGTAATATAAGCACTGCTCAGCAACAACTAAAACACCTCTGTATTATCAACACTGTTTCCAGCACAAATCCAAAACATAGCCCCATACTAGCTACTATGAAGAAACTTAACTCTATCCCAGACAAAACCAACACATCTGGGCATGGCTCAAATACCACAGGTAATCTAAGGAATTTTGTTGCCATGGGGCCTTACTTCTCAGCCATATTAATGGAGGAAGAATTTTATACTTCGTATAACTAAAATACTTCCACTTGCAGTTACTTTGTTTTTCTTCCACACTTCTACATTTAACATTCTGTATACTTTTCATAATATATTTTACAATTGGTTGACAAAAATGTATCTCCACTAAGGATATAATTATACCATGATTTCAAGGATAGTGCCATTATGTGATCTCTTCTAAAAATCATAGTTCCATTCAGTTAGCCTATGAACAGGTAATATATTGCTTCCAGACATAAAATGCACACACCACACTATACAGTCTTAACCAGGCCGTCACTGCCACTAGTTCAAATGCATTTCTGAGTTAGTTGTGCAATAATACTGAACGTGATCTGTATTAAAACATAGCTGACTTTTGTAACTCAGTATTAAATGGTCTACCAACAGACTGGAGTTTGAAAGCATGTGAAGAAATTTCTTCTCTATGATCACAAAGGAGAGGCTGTTAGCTAGTGTAAGGGAGGTTCTAGAAAAAAAGTAACTTCAGAAGTAACTGTTTGCAGGTGTAACCATGAAACTAAACTGAATCTTCAACAGTGGGCATGGTCTTACTGCAGAGTAGACAGAAGGCTTGTAGAGAAAATGGAATGCTTGTAATTCATTAGGGCTTTAAAGCCTCTTTCATGCAATTTTTCAGGTGTACCTCAGTTATACTGAGTAATCTACAAAAGCTGGTCCCACTCAAATAACTTCTGTTTGCAGTTTTGGCAAGTAGGGAAGAAAATAAACCAACCTAAAACCTATGCAAATTATCCTTTTAGATGGAAGAACACTTCTTTATGATTCTGAGTTTTTTTGGCATCATGCTGAACAAGTAACTCCAATGGAGTGCACAGTAGCTAAGGAAGTGAACGCTGTCCCCTGAAGACTAAACAAGCAAACAGGAGTGGGAAGAAGCACTAATGAGACCAAAGTTAGTGTGTTAAAATATATCGGGGACTACAGTTCATTAAAGTTGTTGAGAATTGGAGGGGATTTGGAAAAAGAAGCTGTAAAAATATTTGAAGGGCTGAAAATGGCCTTCTCATATCTTTTTTTAATGGGAATATGAATACTATTTGGTGTCTTCCCTCTAAAGACACAGTAAGATAAAATGAGAGAAATTTGAAGCCTGAAAAACTGTTTGGTTTTGTTACTGAAGTAGTACACTTCTGACAGGTAAAATTATCCTTGGAACATCTTAGGGAATAATGTGATGTGTTCTGGGTTGCTCTTGTACTTACATAAAGCTAGGAAGCTACTTATTAGGGTCTCCTTAGCTTGTAAAGGCTTGCCAGGGTTGGCACAGTGAAATTCTGGGGCCTGTCTTATATGGTGAGGTGGACAGTTCATAACAGTTCAGTATGGATCTAGGGACCTGTGAGCAGGAGGTGAAGATAAAAGGCTGTATTGAGAGGTGCTGCTGTACCCCTTAAGTACCCAGTTATGGAACTGTAAGGAAAAACAGGTTTCTGGTGCATTGACTTGTGCATTCCAGTAGTAATCAATGTGTATCAAACCCATACACAACTTCTTCATAGAAAAGCTTATGGCTGGATATATCTACTGCTGGCTGTCTCTAGTGAAATGGAATATAAATCTCAATGCTACTATTCACACTTTGATTGTAAATTTGTCTTCCTGAACATGGATGTTTGTAGCATCATCAGTCTGTGTGTGTGTCCTGGTTTTGGCTGGGATACAGTTAATTTTCTTCACAGTAGCTAGTATGGGGCTATGTTTTGGATTTGTGCTGGAAACAGTGTTGATAATGCAGAGGTGTTTTAGTTGTTGCTAAGCAGTGCTTATATTACATCAAGGACTTTTCACCTTCCCATGCTCTGCCAGGTGCACAAGAAGCTGGGAGGGGACACAGCCGGGACAGCTGACCCCAACTGGCCAAAGGGCTATTCCATACCATAGGGCATCATGCTCAGCATATAAAGCTGGGGGAAGAAGGAAAGGGAAGATGTTCGGAGGGATGGCGTTTGTCTGCCCAAGTAGCCATTATGTGTGATTGAGCCCTGCTTTCCTGGTTCTCTTCTGGAGGAGAGTGAGCGAGTGGCTGTGTGGGGCTTAGCTGCCGGCTGGGGTTAAACCACGACAGTGTGGGAAAACTAACAACCCCCCTCCACTCACTTTACATGTGTGTGTGTTTCCATAATGCAAACATTTAGAAAACATTTCTTTGGAGCAGATGTTGAACTTAGTTCTGCTTCATGTTTGGAATATGTGTGTATTTGTTGTTGTTTCTTGATTATGGCATATAAAAATACACTACTAATGACATTTACTGTGCATTCCACCTACTAGCACTTTATTGCTTACTATACTTCTATTATTGCAGTAATTAATTACAAATGAAGTCTTCTAAACTTTTGTTATGCATTATAAGGACACATATACTTTTGTTTTCAGTTTACAATATTCCTTGCTCCATCTGTTTGTGCTCACCCTAGACATAACAAACTATTATTGATGAGCAATTACAGTACAGGTTTACTGGTTACTTATAAAAGTATCTTTCAGGTGACTAATTATCTATAAACAACATTTATCAGAGGGAGCATCAATGGCAGCTCAGAGAAGACAAATATAGTCAGCCTCTTAACTTTCTTTTCTTGATGAAAACTTGTGCTTAATTTAAAATGGCAGTTTCCTCACTCAGAAGGAGAGAAGCTTAACAATTTAGGGATTATCTATCTTCTGTTTCTTTGGATCAGTGGAGGTATAAGAATGTAAAACTGGTGAATAAATCTGAGAAAACCCTGAACTAGGGCAGACTCACTCTTGGCAGAGGTGATCAAATAGCCTTGATGGGGATTGGAGGCAGGGGGCAACGAGGGTGTTGACTCATCCTTAATGATGGCACAGAATCTACATCTTGTCATTATGGTGTATCACTATATGCTGATCATATCCCTGTATGCTGATCATAATCACTGTTCCGCACCAGGGGATAAACAGCCTTTTCTTGGGTTCTTTCTTAAACGTAGAGGAAGATGCAAGAGACCTGTGCTTTTAGAGAGATGTTTGTTGTTGTTTCGCACAACCAATTTCCTGTTGCTTGTTGTGTGAATCGACTCCAGAGCTTTTAACAAAGGAAAGCCTGTTTGAGAAGTGCTGTGAGATAACTGAAGCAAAAGCTGAAAGAAGGAGGCATAAGTGTAGCTGAGGGCAAAGGGATGGGAAGGTGCATTGTAAGTTCACTGCTTCCCTTTCTTTGTATAAGGTGGCTGGGTGATGGAATAGTAGTAGTAAGCCATAGGAAGCAAAGCAAAAAGTGGGGGGAAAAAAGTGAGTGGTGATCAGAGCAACAAAAAGAGGAAAGCAAGCTAGCTGTATGAAATAGTTTCAGTCATTCCATGACTGAAACTCCATAAATAACATTATTTTGACTGTTTTGTTGCTGTGACAAATCTATTGCATTGAAGTATTTCTTTAAATATGCCTACATACGTATGTAACAATTTGCAAATGTCTTAAAAAAATCCAACCTACTTGTGAGGAGTGACACTGCATACAAACACAAATAATTGCATATACATTTTTCGGTAAGACACCTTGAATGGAGAAGGAGTCTTCATGAGTAACTAATTAAACTTGTGTTCCTCCCTTTATGTATGACTACAGTACCAGTCCTGATGACTTTAAAACAAGGCGGGGGGGGGGGGGGGGGGGAACAGAGGAGAACAGATGTCTTAAGATCGAGACTCTTTCCTTACCGTTAAAGTGTAATAAAGTTGTCCCAGTAAGTTGTTCTCTTCAGTTGTACTTATATATATTTATTTACTGGTTTTCTTACTGGTTTTCACAATGCTATTCTTGCTGCCTTTTAGAGTAGCCATCCTCATTTGCCTTCCTTATCCCAGAGTGAGAAAAAGAATTTTGAAAACTCTCTCACCACTGCTAGGGTTCATTTAGCAAATTTTGGATCCCTATTATGATTTGCCTGCTGGCTGTCTCCCTGACATGCAGCACTGTATCATCCAGTTTCTCAGGGAAGAAGTATAATTGACATATTATTGAAAACAGCAACAGAAAACAGCTTAAGGCCTGCATTATGGCTTCAAGTTTTACTAACAGCAGTTGAACATTTTCTTATAGGTTTTTCAAAAACATCTCTAGCAGATATGAGCACTTGTGTATTCTAAACAAAATCAGTAGGAGAGCCATGAGATCTTTACCCTGTCTCATGTAATGTGTGTTTATATGGTTTTAGTATTGCCTTTACAGTTTAAGAATTTTCTTTATGTTGCCTGGTTGAACAATATGAGCTACAGATGTAGATGACAATTCTTCTTGCCTTTATAACTAGGCAAGTGCTGGAGAATATATGTAAGCAGTTATCTATCTATGGCAGCTGATGAATGGCTTCTAATGCAGCCAAATATAATTATGTTTAATATATGGTTCATGCAGCCACTGAAATGAAAGTAAATTTCTAGAGCAACTACTTGAAGCTACAAGTCAATATCGTCGTATTCCTCACTCTTTCTAGTTTAGTTTAAGCATTTGTTTAAAAAAAAAAAAGCCAACTGCTGAGCAAAAATTTTTAACCTGTGTGCCACTGACAAGGAAGCCAAGCAGCTGAAAACATTACCAGCAAGGGAACCTTCAAGCTGTCTGATAATTTGTTGTGTTAAGTGCAGATAAGGAGCCTGGTTTTGATTAGGTACTTTTGATGTTGGCAGTGTTTCTGATCCTAGTAGTACAGATTTTTAATAATTTGAAAGCTGAGACAGTTTATCATTTTAACACTGTGGCTGATAAAGTATACTTGGGTGTCTTGTGAATATTGGACCTCTTATACACCTGATATGTTACAGATTCAGAAGAAAAGACTTTCTCTTCAGCTGAACTTCTGAAAATGTTGAAATATCCGTATTAATTCTACCTTTTACTGCCATTGTTTCTTTTCCCAATATTTACTTAATATTAACCTCCACTTCAATTTCCATCTCCCCTCTTAAAGCAACTATTGATGTGGCAAACAATGAAGTAAGTTCATGTTGTTTGAAAGGCACACTTAGTGGGACATCTTGGCCAATCTTCATTCCAAAACATTTAATTATTTGCAAACTAGTCTCAATAGATGGGTGTCAAGTTAAGCCTAAAACACAGCCTTTCAATAACCCTTTGCTACCCTGCTTATCAGTTCTTAGACCTATTGTTTTTTCCCAAATGTTTAACTTAAAATATCTTTCCTGAAGCTAAGCCCACTACATCCTCTTCTGTTGTCTTTAGCTAATGAGAATAATTGATCCTTTTCTTCTTTATATTGTCCCTTTATGTATCTATAGACAGTTACATCTGCACTCAGTCTTTTTTTTCTAAAATGAACGTGCCTTGTTCTCTTAATCTTTCTTCATATAACCTGGGGGCTTTTTCCCCCACATCCTTGCGGTTTTTTGCTTCTCTTCTAAACTTTCTTGGATTTATTTATTTATTTTGAAATGTGTCAAAGAATGTGCTGCTTTAAATGAGATCAAACTATTGTAGGAAAAAACTCGGGTCACTTACTACCAATATAAGCAATGGAATTTCTTTCATATTTTTCTGTTCTGATGAGTACGATCTTCAGGTTTTATTTTTTAATCAATAGAAAGAAAGTCTTTGTTCTAATAACACTTCTAACACTCACTGTGTGTAGTTTGGCATGTTGATCAGACTCCACATTCACTTACTATATCTTTGTTATCCTTCTAAGGATGATCCACTTCTAGTCAACTGCTTTGAAGAGCGTCGATACCAAGACTACCATCTCTTCTGAAGGCTAAGCTGTATTCATGGACTATAATAGATTGGTCCCCTTGTGGGAGTACAACAATAAATATTAATTTCAAAACCATGTTTAGGCAGTTGAATACTTATTGTTCCGTAAGGCTAAATAGGCAATTAAACTACATGGAAGTTGAACTCCTTTCAACTGAGGCAATTTTCATGGTAGGAACTAGCAACTTTGGTTTCCTCTTCTTGAGTTCCTCAGTGATTTCTAGACTGGAAAGGAAATCCTTGTGCCAAGCACCAAAGAATGAGTCTGTTACAATGCTTATTCTGCAGTAGAGAAAAACTTATTATGCAACATTTTGTGTTTAAACCTGAGCTCTGCACAGTTTTCATTTTGGTGTGATTCTGGTCTACCCAAACAGGTGTATGTAAACCCAAGCTCTCGTTTCCCACGTTTAGTGACATTAGGGTTGTGTTTTTGTGCCAGCGCAACCTTCATTATTTGTAAAGGTGTATAGGGAATAAGCTGTATCGGTAAAAGCATGTTGCAACAGTGATATACTTGACCAAAATGGGGATGAGACACAGGAAATTGTTCACTTAACGTATATAAAGTTAAAGGAATATGGTGTGACTGTTGAAATGAAAGGCAATGATCTTCCTAATTAAGGAACACTTGCTTCCCAGTTTCCCATCCATTTCTGTGACAGCTTACCATTGTTTCAGAGCCTAATTTAGCCAGAACAAACATTCATATGGCTTGTTGCAGATGATACTGTTTAGTAATCCATACAATTAGCAACTATTCGATCTATGTTTCTAAAACTCAGCTGAGCATTGCTGGATTTGTTTGTTTCAAAGCCTCTTCTTCCAATGCTATATTTGGATTATGTGATTGGGTTTGTGGCTTTTTAATGTATTAACATCAAAAAGAATAGGAAAATAGGAGTATGAAAGGTAGGGGGGGGTTAATTTAATTGGAGGGGCGAGGCAAAGAAACAGTAAGCAATTAAATTCAACAAAAGAGGGATAATAGTTTACCATAATGGTTCATCAAAACTCTTCTTACCAGTTTAAAAATGTAAGTTAAAAAGGCACTTGCACAAGCTTTTAGGATGAAGCCATTTAATTGTTAATAAAGTACAATATGTAGTACAAGTCTAAGACAAATGGGGTTTTATTAAGTTGTCCTTAAATCTTAAAGGAACTACAAAATAAATGCAGTGTCTCTACTGTCTCTTGTTAACCGTGCTTAGAGAAGTATGCTGAAAACCACTGAAGATGGGTAACAAACCAGACCTAATC
This sequence comes from Ciconia boyciana, assembly GCF_034638445.1. Lineage (NCBI taxonomy): Eukaryota > Metazoa > Chordata > Aves > Ciconiiformes > Ciconiidae > Ciconia > Ciconia boyciana. Next base: position 73,917,468 of record NC_132938.1, on the reverse strand, counting down.
AGCCCCTTGCTGGTGTGTTGGCCTTTTTAATTTATATCCTACCACATTGTAAGCACTGTTAATGTGATATCTGTGATATCTGTTATTTCTTCATTATAGAGTACACTTCTAATTATAAATACTGTGGTTTTATTACTTGAAGAGAAAAATCTCCCAGATCACAGGAAGCTAAGAAGATGAGGCTCTACTTGTTCAATGTGCAAAATGGCTTTAAAAAAAGTTAGAACTAACAGTAGCTTATGTCAGTAAAATCTTGTTCTCATTTCCAATAAATACATTACAATTACTTTCAAGGAAAGAGGTCAGGAGGAAAGCAGAAAGAAAAAGCATGTGAGAACTTTCCAAGATGGTAAAACTAAATATATAAATTTTGTACCTGGCTCTTGGAAGACCTCAAACAAAACCCTAGTCTGCACACATCTCCTGGAGTTGGAGAGGGTTACTAATCTATCAGAAACTGATGTCAGAATCTTGAAAAGCCCTGAACTTTGAGACAGTTCAGACTTGCAAGTTCTACTCCATCTCTAATGTTTAATACATAAAGTTTTATACCCTTTAGAAGTCAAAATACACACTTGAAATACCATCCTCAAATCCTACTGAAGTGTGTGACAAGTGTCTCTCAATATATAATGTTTTAGAAATGCTTTTGGCCTGAATGAGCATATGAATGTGAGGGACTGAGGCAATCCAAGGGAAGAAACATGGGCAATTCTTCATGTGTGATAATCTGTTGATCTCCTTTGGTTGAAGATGAAAACTTCCTAAAACGTCTTAGAACTGGGACACTAAAATTTGGAAGAAATAATTTAAACGTGTGACATGCTGTAGACCAGAAATTGAACTTTTCATGATGACGATAAGAAAACATTTCATACGTATTTCCATTACATTCCCATCATGTTCATATGCAGTAAGTGTGGCATGATTACAAATTACTTTATAATTGCTTGAAGGCTTGAGAAATGCGTTTTAACTCTAGAAATTGACAATGTTTGTTTAAATATGATTTTAATACATTTTATGTATTTACATATTAAGGTTTAAAACTTGATCTAACTTTCAAAATAATTACAAAAAATTCTGAAGGGTGATTACTTTAACTTGACAACTTGTAATCAAGGTGTTAAATCATGGAATAAAAAAAGTTCAAAAGAAAAACCAGGAGATGCTGAGCTATTAAGTGGAAAAATAGACACCTGACCATGTTTCCATTGCACTGCAATAAAAGCTAATTATATCACTGGACTAGAAAGCCAGGAGATTTGAGTGTACATCTGTCTCTGCTAACCTTTCTGTACACATGACCTGTGGGTTAGTCTTTCCGTATTTGTGAAATATTTTTTTCTTTCTGCCCTGCTTTAATCACTTACCTTGTAGAGCCTTCCCAGACAAGGATTGTTGTTTAGTGCATTAGCATGTAACTCAGGTGTGCTGTGATCTCTGGGAGTGACCTGGACCTTACCTAGAGCTCTCAAACCCAGACTGGCCCTAGCTGTGGCTGCCTGAAGTGTGAAAGAAATGTTTCATGTTGTTCATAACTGAACGTCTGTTTGCACTGTAAGATCGGGTCTCAGCCCCACAAATGTAGTTTAAGTACAAGAATGGGCCAATTGTACTCCATAAGTTTTTTCAAATGAAGGATAAGACACTTACAGGATTGGTTGTGTGCTTTCCACGTACTGAGAAGTTATGGAGCTGAGAAGGAAAAGGGTGATAAATCTGATAGAGATTTTACTGTAATAGAAAACATAGAAACAAACATAACTGTCCCCATCTGAAAGTGATGACAGATGTCTGTTTATGGAACTTGAAAATTAGTAAATAGAAGTAAGACTCTCTTCCTTCCTCAGCATGAGGTCAGCTATGCCTTAGTTTCTTCCTTTTTGTGATAGTGGTTTCAATGTAATCATACAGTATATACTGGCTTTTCTAAATGAGATCACTCCATTTTAATTGCACTGCAATAGATAAAATCCCCATACTTGTATATGCATACTTGTGTATATATAATTCCCATATATATTATAAGTAATATACACAATTCCCATGCTTAATAAAATGCAGCTTTCTTTTCACATAATCACTTCATCTCCATAGTCACTAAGTGTTTTTGTGAGGGTTGCTTTGGCTGACTTGCATTCAGTCCTGTGACAAAATATATACCAGCTTAGATCTACATTCTTTTCAAGGGAATTTAAGTCACAGGCTCAATCCATCCTGTTCTAAAGTATTCTTCTCTAAAGACAGTCATGTGCTGCTGCTTCTCCTTCAACCTTTGTAATGTGTTTTTCTTTTCATGTCCTTCCCCAGCTGTGCTCTTTCCATGTGTAGCGAAATTTCTTTTCGTATGGTACCTAGTTCTTACTTGCATGATGTACTTGCTCCAACTGCAAGAACCAAATCTTGGGTTGCCATGTCAAGATGATTCAATAAATTCCTTTATTTCTAATCTTTGTGTTTTCTGGGTTCAGAGTCTTCTGGCTCTGCACATACATTAGACAGGGATGTGCTATATCACGGGTTGATCCATTAGGTGTTCTCAGGATGTGCCTGATGAATAACAGTAGAATGAAAAAGTGGCTGCACCAGTTTTCTCTACAATAAACAAAGAAAAAGAAGCTTTCTTTAAGCTTCTTTGTCCAGTGTACAATGGACGTTATTCCGTAATCAGCCTCCACAATATAGAAAATTTAGATTCAATTCCTGTACTTACTTGAGGAAACTTAAATCTACATCTTTTTGAAGAGTATAATAACTATCAAAAAGATAAATTATTTCTGTGTGGGGAGGGTATTCTTACTACTGGTTCAAAGTTGCACTTTGAAGAAAAAAAAAAAATAATGAGTCACTGGGGTATAAAAAGAGAAAGGAAAAGAAAGCGTAACCATTTACCCTAGAGGTTATAAAATGTATTTGTGAAACCCAGAAGATTGTTCCTTTTAAGAACAATGTGTTTCTGTTTTAAGTTTTGATGGTGCCAAGAGGGTTAATCGCAAAAGTGTCTGTGGAAACAAGACACATACAATTTGGAGAAAACAGACTGCCATTATAACACTGAAATGTAGAATTAAAGTAGCGTGGATGACACCAGCTATAAAAACTGTACCTGCAGGCATATTCTTAAGGCACAACCAACTTTAATAAAAGTGTATTTGGCACACTGTGTAGGAAGCTGATTAGGTGATAAGCCATTGCACTACAGTGGGATCTTTTATTCTTTTAGCATTCAATTATTTAAATAAAAGGACTTTGCTGTTTAACAAGACATTGTTGTCTGGTACACAGAAATATGTAATTTAACACATCTCGTTATCTAACAGCTCTATACTTTTATCAACTCAGTAGGCTCTTCTGTTTTTCTCCTGGTTGCACTGTGATTACATTCTTTTATCAGATATTCATTTAAAAGAACTACAATGAATTTAGGTAATATTTTGAGTTTAAAGTAAGTATCAATTGCATTTTAATAACTTGTGTAACAATGCTTCTTATTTTTAATAAAAGTAATATTCTGGAAATAAGAAGGTATCTTAACACCTGCATAGAAGAGTAGCTCATATTTTTCTCCCACCTGTGTTGAGGCAATTCTACTACTTGGGAATCTGACACAGTAAATTAGCAAAATAAAACTATATACATGGCATATTGTGCTATGACTAAGGGCAAACAATATTAGGTGCTAATTTATATGCTAAGGCATGATCCTGCAAACATTTATGTATGTGACTAAGTTTATAATGTGCATGAATTTACTTGGATCTGTAAGCATTTGCTTTATCAAGGCAAAATAAAGAGCAACTGGATCCTACTCTGTGTGTCTAAAATAGAGGAATAACGCTTTAGTACTGAGGTACAGGTAGGATAGCTGCAAACTATTTCAAATATATAGCACATTTCCTCTTAATCTCATTTGAGAATAAAAAAGAGTTGTAAGATGTGTGTGAGCATCATATTTAATCCTGTTTTAATGTTTCCATTATTTATGAGTAACTAATAACAAAACAATGTTGTTGTTGTTGTTGTTTCCTTAACGTTTTCCCTGGGAAAGAATCAATAGGACAGGGGTAGTGATCTGGGAAAGCTACTATATGACAGGGCAGGGGGAGATGTTCCTCTGGCAAGTGCTGTTTTAAGAAAAATTTGTGTAGGTACAGGGTGATAAATTTAAACATACACCACTAATCAGTCTCAGCTGCTTTCTAGATCTACCAGAACACTTGTTGCAGAAAGCTTTTCTGAAGTGTAACTTTCAAACTATAGTGATTGTGCAATAGTACTTCCCTACTTTTTATTACAGAAACTCCAAAAGGGTCAAGTTTGACTAATAAAACCGTTGAACAAAGTGAGACACCCCCAAAACATAAAAAGAAACATTGTAGGTAGAAGCATACTTGGAACATCCTCGTTAAGTAATAGTGAGTGTCTTCCTTAAGCCACATGCATTGCATGTGACTGAATAATGAAGAGTAGATGTTATCTTTAAATGACCTTAAGAGTAAATCACTATACTGCCAATATTACTTGTAGTTGTCATGATTCATGTTTACAGCTGCCAGCTATCCCCCAAAGATCCAGTTTAAATGTTATGCATGGAGGAGGAATTAGAGGAGTGCTTACTGAAAACCTAATTAACCCCCTAATGCATTTAAGGTGAACTCCTTGTTCCTTAAATGTCTGAATATGCATAATAACAACAGCTGTCCAAGGGGAGGATTCTGTGTCCATTTTTGGAAACACTTCCCTAATATCCACTGCTGGGATCTTTGAAAGATTTATTTAGCTGGTTGTGAGAGTTTTGAAGGACATGAAGAAATTTTTTACTCCACCTTATTGCACATCTTCCCTTGCCCCTTAGACAAAGCTGAAAGGGCCTGATCCATAGTTTGCTTCACTCAATGGTAGAGCATTTTAGTAAATAGATGCTGTTTTAGGATCTCCGAAAGATTATCTTACTGAGGATCTGGAATTTGTACATTGCTTCTCCAATTTCTGGAATACAGTTGTCCATATCTCTTGGGTTCCCACTGCCTGAGAGAAACTGGTCCGGGATGTCTTATGGTGTGACAGAACTAGGATACTTTTTATGATTTGAGACTGAGCTCTGTTAAGTAACAAAGCTATGGTAGCTCCATTACCTTTTTCAGCTGCCGAGAAGATCACAAGGCTGGCAGTAGAGTGAGTTTAAGAGAAATGTCTAAATTATTAGGGTAAAGCAAACTACGTAGGTTATTTCTTAAAATTTAATTCAAATGTAGACTGATAAACAGAGAAGTCAATCTATTTTATCACACAACTATCCTGAATTTGTTTTGACATAATTGTAAGGCCTGATCTGAAACCTGATTTAACCACTGGGGATAGATAACAAATAAACATCAGCTTAAGGAAGAAAAAAGACAAAGTTTAATCTCGTCCAGTTATGCGGTCTCTGATAGTGTCTGATAGTAAATGCTGAGGCAACTTCTTCCTTCTTCCTAGTCCTCAGTGAACTCTGATTCAGGATTTTCCAAACTAGAATGAACTGGTGCCTTTGTCTATAATAATCCTTGATGTCTTTATTTCCCCACCCCACACCCACCTCTCCACCTATGAATCTGTCCAAACATCTTTTGAGCCCAGTAGGCTTCTGACATCCACAGTATGGCCCAGTGAGGTCTACAGCTTACCTATGCCTTGTGCAAGGGTTTGCTGCCTTTTGATTGTTCTGCATGCTGCTTGCTAGTTTCCTGTGATGGTATGGTGCTTGATTTAAGAAAACAGTAAACAGTTCCTTCTTTATTCAGCTTCTCTGTTATGCTCATAATTTTGTAAACTTCTGTCGTATCTTGACTTTTCTTTTAACAGCTATTGAGTCCTAGCTAATTGAACTGGTGGTCTTACAAAAGTATTGGTTACATGTTCTTATCACTGTTCTTTTTTTCATAGACATACTAGATATATTCTTTTGCATTGGGAAACTAGAACTGCACAACAGTATTAAAAAAAAAAATCTGGACTTTAGCTGGTGCTCTTGTGGTGGTTTCTTTTTTTTTTTTTTAAGTACTAGAATTTAGCCCAAAGAGTACAGGGAGGAGTGGTATTGTCTCCCAGTTCTGTTGCTTCAGCTCTGTACAGAAAGCGTATGTATAACTCAACAGCTGTGGAAAGCTCTGCTAAAAACCCCAGTATGGTCTTTGACTGTTACTAATATTTATAAATGGAAAAAATTCAAGGGGTAACAAAACTGATAGAGCACAGCTCTCAAATGTGAAAAATAACATAATCAATAAAGACTAAAGAAAAATGTTCTTATATCAGCTTGAGGTCTCAATCTATGGGTGTTCTTTCTTCAAGTGGCAATATTTTTCCTACTCGAGTTGCTTAAAGTCTTTGATAAGAATTAATATAAATTTGCTTCTATTCAGTCACAAACACAGCCCTAGATGTGGTATCATAAACCAGATACGTTTTCAGTAGAACTGTTAAAGGTAGTACTTGCTGCAATTACCAGCTGCCCTCTGCTATCCTTCTGCCTGGACAGTATCACTTGGTTAAGGAAGAACGTTGTTTAAGGAGTAGGTTTTTGTGTGTTAGTGGGTTTTTTGGTTTGGTGTTTTGTGGTGTGGGGTGTGTGTGTGGTTTGTGTTGTGTGGTTTTTTTGTTTGTTTTTTTTTTTTTTTTTAAATCTTCTTACAGTAGGCTTTGAGTGGAACCAAAGATGCTGTTTACCACCTGAATTGTAACCATGACTTTGCAAACCTTCTGCTATAGGATCAAACCATACCCTCTTCTTTCACAGGCCTCATTAACGCTTACAAAATTAAGTGAAGTTGAGGCAAACCAGTTTGGTAATTTTGGAATAACGAGCATTGGTGGTGCCGTTTTCACATGTGGGGAGCTGAATTTGTACGGTGTTTTTGCTGTTGATTTTTTTTCAAAGTATCAGTGAGTCTGGTTACTTAGAGCCATGCAGTACTTCAGTAGGAATCCTCTACGTAAAAGTTAATTTACTCAACTTGTACCTTTTCAGCTGTTATTTATAGCATTGCTACAGGTCAGGACATTTGAAAATTGAGCTCCCCAAGGTGAACACTGTTGTATTCTTATTTATTATATTTTTGTGTATCCATTTCAGTCCTTCCCCTGTTAATAAAATGTGTGAATGACCATGTACTGTGACTTTCATACTGTGAGAGAAATGAGAGCTTCAGCAGTGAATCAGAGAAATCAAAGGCTGAAGTCTTGTAAGCATGAAATATAAGTTTTGCACCACAGTAGAGAATTTTTATTAGGCCATGTCCCAGGGAAGTACTTCCTTATTCCTGCTTCCTATGCTAACCTTTAAACTCATGGCAAAACACCAGAGAGACCATAACTCGAGTATCTTCTATCATTCCCATTTCAGAATTCTGGTATTTTTAACCTTTCAGTGCAAGAGAGAACAACTGCTGTCCATTGGGCGAGGTAGAAGCTTAATTAACAGAGCAATAGGCTATCAAGGCAACCAATACCCCAATAATCTTAATGATTATCCTATTGCTCATAAGTTCCCTTGGTCAGACAACTTCTCCATTTTAGGACAACCAGTGATATCAAAGCACTTTGAGCATGATTTAGGAGATTCCCAAGATTTACCTAGAGGTGTGTTGTTGTTTTGTGTGTTGTTTTTCTTTTTTAAACACAAAGCACAGTTGTATGAACACATTAATCTACTACCTAATTTTTAGATATCTAATTTTTTACTTTTTCTTGTGTATATAGTTAAATACGTAGTTAGGCACAAACAATTGATAAAACCAAACAGCACGTTAAAAAACCTTGTTATACCTCCCCATATTTCGCAAACCGATGCTTTCATGACTCCTTCATTTTGCATATATGTATATTTTGCAAGCTTTTTTGACACACAAACGTTTATGCTACTAGATTACTGGAACAAGGCAATCAGAATAGATTTGCATTCAACTACTATGCTGCTGGTGGTTTGCTGAGTGGGCTATCGAATTTGCTTTAAAGAAGTAGCACTAGATTTTTGTCAAAAAAAGATAAAATGTGACCACAAAGTTAAAAACAAACAGGCAATTTACAGTAATTGATAGTTATTTAGTAAGGAATAGAAAAGGTATTTTGCACTTTTTCCTATTGCCTTACTTAACCCCATCTTTTCCTTGTTTCATATTATAATTAAATATTAATATATAAAACAAATTGGATAAGTTGTATCTGTAGTTTTAACTAAGGAAGAGGATGTGCAACGTGTGAAATGTAATAGTATCAGTATACATCCTCAAAGGGCATTAAAAAGCATTGGAAACAAATGCATCCTAAATATTTCATTGTTCATTTGCAATCAAAGCATTTCTTCACTTTGCTTCCATGTAGTCATTAAGCACTAATCTGTTTTGTTAAAAAGCTACACCTAAAAATAATAAATGGGTCAAAATATATCAAATGTAAGAAACCATTTTTGAAAGGAAAAAAGAACATGAAAATTAATTGACAGATTTAGTTGCTGTGAGCCAGATTTTAAAAGTTATTTTAAACCCCATCTGACACCTGAATACATCTTTAAATACTTTCAAAATTTGGCAGCTATTCAACTTTCTTAGAATGGGAGCAGCATGGAAGATGAGCAAGTTCTGAGACCTTGTAATAGTGCGAGGAACTACAATTCACTGTATAATGCGCAAAAGTTGAAATCATATTAAAGTATTGTCTGTAAATTCTGATTTCTTCTTCAGAAGAGAATCCTGTAGCTTATAGAACAGGTGAATAACCAGAGTTTATTTTTTCTCTTTTGGGGGCTGTTAGCAGGGGTAT